>NW_021620456.1:1362235-1530078 GCF_004785775.1 Grammomys surdaster | reverse complement strand
ACACACACACACACACACACACACACACACACACACACACACACACACATATACAGTGCATCAATATACAAAGACCTATACCAATGTAGAATTTAATGCTTTGTAGTTTAGAAATAGATTCAATAATCTACCATTTTATCCCTTTTATTCCGGTATTATCCTTATATCCCCTCCCTTTTCTTTTCAACCTTTCCCCCCCTACATAAGAAAGAAAGAAGGATAATGGAAAGAGAATGATAAAAATCCCAGAGTCTAAGTTTTTATACCTTGTGTTCTCCCTGACCAATGCCATTTAACAGCTTGTAACCAACGCCTTTTTAATGACAAACATCCACCACTCATAGAACAATCAAATCTTCCACCCTGCTTTTTCAGAGTGGAGTGTCATGCTCTTAAAACTCCTGCTGATTGTGGGATATAGTTTTCTTTTGGGTGCAAAAGAAAATTGGGAAAATGGTCAAGTCTTAATAAAGCTAGCTGTAACATTTGTTGTCCAGTTTCAATGTGCTGTGAAAATATAAGCTTAAATGAAGTCCCAATTGGAAGTCTTCAAGGCTAGACTGATTGGTGCGAGCAACTTTCTTTGAAGCTGTCCTGGAAGCAATTTTGATAAAACAGCTATTAAGGCAATCTGAGGTAAAATCAGGAAGGATATTGAAATAAAAATGTCTCAATGGCTCAGCATCCTTTTCTTCATCATCTAGAATGAATCTTTGTCAGGGCTGCTTATCTGGTTGTTTTTTCTCTATGAACATAGATGCTTTTAGAGGTAATATACATTTCTGCAATAACATATGTATGAAATGTGCAATGTGGACAAACCAGTTAAGGATGATTCTCTCCTCTCTGTTTGAGCAGGTAAGTCATCTGCCTTACTTTATATGTCAGTTTGAATTATATAAACAAGCAGTGATATAAATTTTATCTATGTCTACTGAAAGAATGGCATTATAAGTCCTGAGGATTCTGTAGGCAGAGATTTATGTATGTATAGCTGAGGTCATGGCTGGAGACATTTCCATGTCTCATTAAGTCTCAAAGTTACCTGTTTTGTTGTTCATGATGATGTCTTTCTTCCTGTCTGTAGCCAAGATCTTCAAGGGGGTCTTCCCAGGAGATACCTGATTTTTATCAGTTTGGAAGGAATTAAGAGGGAATTAAGAGCTCCTTTTTTTTTTCCCCTGTGGAAACATATACAAAGTCTCTCCTAATGTAATTTATTTCCTTCCTCCCTTTGGAAATTAAGACATCCTTAATACCCAGGCTGACTAAGTTCAGCAGTTTTTTTTTCCATGATCCAGTGTCTCTCAGTAGCTGTAGTCTTTTTTTTTATATATATAAAAATCATTGGCATTTTTAAAATGTAAAGTTAATAAAGCATTATGCAATCTTTCTTTTAAGGTCTTTGCTGCTCATTTTTGTTTGTTAAGCATCTCCTCTAAAGTATGATTAGAACTTGTCTTGTAGAATTATGTAGTATACATGTAATGTATTTTATATTATAATATGTAAAAAAATATTTCATTTTATTAGAAACATATGCTGGAGCATTGTCAGTCTTAATTTGTGAAGGTATTCCCATAATTGCTATAACTTCTAGTAAATGTGTACTATTGCAGAATTAGCATTTTCAGAACTTAATGCAGTTGTCCATTGAAATCATGAATATGTGTCTATAGTATGTTACACATATTTCAATTTATCAAGCTCTGTAAAATGAAACACATTCATTTGCCAAATTTCATTTCTTTGGGTACTTTTAGGGTTACTCCATTACTATAGGTATTGGATTTTGGTTATATAAAGAGCAAATAGGACATTTCCTTATAATTTTCTTGGTTTGTTGCCAAGTGATAGGATAAAACCTTCTTTTTTTTGTATCTTTTGTATTGCCATGATGTTTCTTATGGAACTCTAAAGCTTCTAACACATTTCATATTAATATCTGATCAATTTCATCATGCTAGAGAACCTGTAGACCTGTATGGGATCTGATAATTGCTATATACAATTGATGATCTATATTTCTGATCATTTGTGTAGTTAAATCAATAGTGAAGTTAACTCAGAATCATCCTGAATAAATTCATCAGTTTCTATATACAAAATAACTCTTTTCTTCATATTAAGAGTCAATTACTTTATTAAGAGAGTCTGGAAAATCTAATAGCATAAAATTACATGCAATTCTGATTTTTAAAATTAATCATAAGGATTCTCAACCATCTTACATTTTAAAAAGATTTATCTATTATGTGTACAGTGTTCTGCCTGCATGTATGCCTGCAGGCCAGAAGAAGGCACCAGACCTTATTATAGATGGTTGTGAGCCACCATGTGGTCTCTGGGAATTGAACTCAGGACCTCTGGAAGAGCAGACTGTGCTCTTAACCTCTGAGCCATCTCTCCAGTCCCCCTCCCTTACTTTTTAATTTATACCCTGCATTTCCTGATTCATTTGCATCAGTATAAAATATAGAGGCTCCAGAAATTGGAGTCTTGTATATTATATGAGGGAGAATCCAATTGACTCTTTTTATAAATTGAAGTCATTTGCTTTTTGGATATTTGTTGTTAATTTTCTCCCAAAATATTGCTGCAAGCTCTTTGTCAGCCTTCATTTTCTGCCCATAATGAGGCAATCTCAGCATTAGTTAAAGGAACCACAATCTCTGCAACATCTATTCCTAATAATTGACCAAGTCTCATTTTTCCTTTCAGAATCAATACAGACACCATTTCTATGTAGGTTTTTAATTTTTTTACTTGTTTGTGTGGTAAAAATATCCATTCTGAGATACAATATTCCCTTTGCATAAGAATTCCTATGGGAGAAAGAAGAAAAATCAAGGTAACAAAAATATAGGCCATCTTTGGATCAAGATAATCTATATGTGCATCTTGTATCTTCTCTCTCTCTCTCTCTCTCTCTTTCTTTCTTTCTTTCTTTCTTTCTTTCTTTCTTTCTTTCTTTCTTTCTTTCTTTCACCAGAGCCAGTTTCTTTTCCACTTCGGCTGATAATTTTCTTGGACTATTTAAGTCTTTATCACCTTGTAAAGTTTAAAATAAACTACTTAGCCTTTGAGTAGTCAATCCAATTGTATGCTGTAGCCAGTTAATTTGAAAATCATTAAGAGTTCTTAATTGGTCTCTCCTGATTTGTACACTCTGTGGTTGAATCTTTTGTAGGCCTACTTTATATCCTAGATAATTAACAGAATCTCCTTTTTGTATCTTTTCAGGAGCAATTTGTAATCCCCAAGTAGCCAATATTCTCTTTATTTCATCCAACACATTTTATAAGGTATCTTTATTTGAATCAGCCACCACAGCATCATCCACATAATGGTACATTATGGACTGAGGAAACTACTTAAGAATTATTTCTAATGGATATTTTACAAAATATTAGCACAAAGTAGGACTACTCAATATTCCTTATTGTAAGACTTTCCAATGGTACCTCTTTACTGGAAATCCTCTATTAAAAGTAGGTACTGAGAAAGCAAACATTTTCCTATTGTGTATATGTAAGGGGATTATGAAAAAGCAGTTTTTTTTTAAAAAAAAAAGCAATCACAATAATAGGACATCCCTTCAGTAACAAGGGAGGCAATAGGATTCTAAGCTGTAAAGAGCCACAGCAATGGGCATTTTGTATTTTTATATGTCCTGTATTTTTCCAGCCACAACTGATTTGTGAGTATTTGCTTCTACATCTGCAATACTGTTAATCCATTCATAAAGAGGTGTATATCTTGTATTTAGTGTTCTATAGCATTTTTTGTATTCAGAATTAATGTTTTCAAAAGCCAGAGATTCAATTAAAATTTCTCTAGCAGTTAGTTTTGATATTGGTCTTCTTAGAGGTATAGTTAAGCTTTGTAAAAAGTCAGTGAAAGATTCATTTGAGGGGGCTGGAGAGATGGCTCAGCGGTTAAGAGCACTGACTGCTCTTCCAGAGGTCCTGAGTTCAAATCCCAGCAACCACATGGTGGCTCACAACCATCCGTAATGAGATTGGATGACCTCTTCAGGTATGTCCGAAGACAGCCAGCGACAGTGTACTCATAAATAAAATAAATAAATAAAAATCTTTAAAAAAAAGAAAAAAAAAGATTCATTTGAACGCTGGGTTATCTTTGTAAACGATTCATCTCATCTCTCTTGTTTAACCTTGTTCCTAGCATTTAAGGCTATTATATGAAATTTCTATACAACAGCATCATCAACGGTAATCTATACTCAATATATACTCAATGCCTCTTGTCCTATTTTGTTGCTCCACGGTTGAAGCCTCATCTTTCACTATGTCAGACATCGTAATTGAGTACCAGGCTCTAGGATGACTGTCATCAAATATCTCCAATCCTTTGAATTTATACAATTCTGTGTGAACCAATTATTAATTATCTGTTTAACCTATGGTGAATGTCAGCCATATCTTACTATTACTTCCTTAAAACTTTAAAAATTGTATGTCTCTATAGGTTGCCACTGAAATTCTTGACAATACTGTGGATTTTCCTCGTCTCTTCCTAATTCCCTTATCATGGCTGGGGAAATCATTTTAGGTTTTATAACATATATGAACTGCCATTTTGCAGTCTTGTTACAGACCTGGGGAGGTGACAGACTGTGTGTTTTGGCCTCCCTTCCCCTGTCTATATCTCAGTACTTACTTCAATTTTATCTATAATATTTTATAAGTTTTTTCTAAGACTTGTCTCCAATTTTCATTATTTCCCTTTTCCTGTATCTTTATTATCTTAATATTCTCCTCTATGTGTTTATAAACTTTTCTAATTTTTCCTCTAATGATTGCCACCAATATTAATTTCCTCCTTTAGTTTCATCTCTGAAATCAGCATTTTCCTCAATCTGATTTATAAATTTCTGTAGTTTTTCCTCTAAGTATTGTTTCCATATTTCATTTCTCTCATTTTGTTTCATTTCTGATATCTTAGCATTTCCCTCAGTCTGATTTATACATCTTTGTAAGTTTTCTAAGGCTTGTGTCCATGTGTTATATTTTCCCTTTTTCTTGTTTTTCTAAAGCCTTCTTTCTTGAAAAGACATAGAAATCCAGTATGACTATTAAGGTTAGAATGAGGATTGCTAATATGATAAAAGCCATAATCAATAATGCCTTACTTCTTTAAATTTATTACTTTGCAATTATTTATATTTATGGTTTTTATATCCATATCCTTTTCTTCTAAACACTAAGACATAATTTAAAACCTTATTTTACCTGAACAGAATTCCTGTTGTGCTTGGATTTTTTTGTGTGTGTGTTCTCTGTCTTCCTTTGATTTTCAGTTCAGGACACTGGATTAGTCCAGATCTGGTACTTTTGCTCACAGGGAGGGGTAGAAATGCCATTCAACTAGAAAAACTGCTTTTGACCACCACTGTCTTGTGCCCTTGTGACATCTTGACAAGTCATACTGAGTCAGTGCCTGTGACCTCAGCCCAGTTTGGGGAGATGGCACCAGGTTCCAGATTGGCCATGGTTTAAGTGAACCATATATTTGGCATACTCTTAGGCCTAAACTCCAGTGACCCAGGGAAGGCTCAAGAGAAGCTTCCATGTAGCTTTAAAATCCACCAGTCCATGGCCAATTTCAGAGCTTGTTATGGATTCTGGCGCTGTGGCACAGTTCACAAGGCTAGTCTTAGTCCTTACTGGACTAGCTCTGCTGGTGTAGCCATGCTGGGAGCTCAGGCTATTCTGTGGGCTCTGTTATCCACTGGCACTTAGTTCTCTCCAGCACTCCCCAACATTTCTCTGGAGCTGTACACTGCTTAGGATAAACCACAGCCACTGTGTCCTGGGGTACCTGCAGGAAAGCTAGTTCTCTAATCAGCAGAGGCTTTAGAAGCCTGGCTTCAATGAGTACTTGTTCTCCATCTTTTTAGGCTATGGGATGCTTGCAGTTGCAAGGTTATAGAGGTTGCATTTCTCAGACTTCTTTTAATAAAAGGACACATCTAGAAGTTGTTTTATCTTCAAGATTTGAGTTATTTTTGGGTCTGAGTTTGGATTTAATATTGGGTGCCAATTATTGCTATAAACACTTTTTTGGGGGGTGGGGTGGGTAGGTTGTTACTTCCTTTTGTTCCTTAATATCTATTGGGGTTTCTACCTTACTTTTGCCTATTTTGCCCACAAGAAAATGACACAGAAACATTGTAATTTATTAATAAGCTAACAGCATTATGCTGGGCAGACTCTGAGCTATACTAATTCTTCAATGCTGTTAAACCCCACATGAATGGCTTGTTACTTGCCAAGTTAGTTTGTCCTGGGCAACTTCTGCTATAGTTATCTGTCCACAGGGTAAACTTTTCTTGGCCATGTGCTCCTTGTTTGTCCTACCTAAAGGGGATCTCTTTCTTCTTCTCCTCTCCTCCTTTTCCTTCAGGTACCTACCTGAGACTTCCTACTCCATCTCAAGTCTCATATTCCTCTCTCTCCTGCCCAGTCACGGGCTCTAGCATTTTACTAATTAATCAAAGATTATTGGGGAACTTTATTTATAGCACACTGGTCAAGACAATGCCCATGTCCAGATTACCTGATCATGGGGCACAGAACTCAGCATCTGAATAGGTAATGCAGAAGACCAACTCCAACATCCCTTTCTTCAGATATAATCACTCTCATGTCCTAAATGGGCTAAAATTTATGTTTCTCCAAAACTTAAATGTTGAATTTCTAGCACCAATATGATAGTATTGGGAGATGGGAACTTGGAAAGAGATGAGGCCATGAGCAAAACCAGTATCTTTTAAAAAGAAATTTTAGAGAATTTCTTGTCCTTTTTGATGCTAAATGAGCATCTAAGTCTGTCAGCAACTTGGAAGAGGGCCTTCATCAGAACTTACAATGCTGGCACTGTGACCTGGGATGTTTATTCTCCCAAACTGTGAGAAAAAATGTTTCTTGTTCAAGCTACACAGTTTGTGGTACTCTGTTAGAATAGTAGTCAAACTGAGAGCATGAGAGGGAATGCCAGAAACAGAAACATAAAGAATGCCAGGTGGCAACAAAGGCAGAAGTGAAATGGTGATTCTAAAAGTCTGGGCAGCCCAAGAGTTGACTTCAAGAACAAGAAACAAGTGAAGAAGCAAGGAGCAAATTTTCCTATGCAGCCTTCAGGAAGGCACCAGCCTTGCCAAGACCTTCAGTCTAGACACCGAACCCCTAGCATGAGAAGACAATATATTTCTGTTGCTTAGACTACCCCACCAATATATATAGCTATGATAGCCCTAGGAATTGAATATATATACCAATGACAAGAATATTTAAAAATAATGATAGAGATAAAATCATAGGCCAAAACACTTTGTTTTAAAGTCTCTCATTAGCTCTCTTAGAAATCTTCTTCCATTTGGATACATAGAAGGCTGAACAGAAAGGAAGAAGAGAAGTTCTGACTTCAAAAGAATTAGCCATGAGTGATCAACTGAGTCCAGTAGAATACAGATCCAGGAGTATCAGGACTGTACTGTACCAAAGCACCAGGAAGTCCCAGGTCATCAACATGAGAACATTCAGGGGAGCTAGAGGAAACAGAGCTTATGATGAGGAAAAGATCATTGTTCCCAGGTGTTCATTCTCTGTATAAGGATGAAAGAATCATGCAGCCCTAGGTGTGTAAGGTACCACAGAAGTAGGAAATGACTAAGATTAAAAGGAGGGCAAGTAAGAGGCTCAGTGGGTAAAGGAGCTTGCTGCTAAGCCTGACAACCTAAACTTAACCCCCAGAACCCACAGGGTATGGAGAGAATCCTCTATACAAGTTGTTCTCTGACATGCGCAATGTAGCACTTGAGTGCCTCCCAACTAAATAATATAAAATGCTTTAAAAAGAAATGTAATATATGATTGTGTGTTGATGTATAATTTTAGGAGGTGGGGACTAGAATCCATGGCTTTGTTCATGTTAGGCAAGTACCCTGTCACTAAACTGCATCCCCAGGTGCAATATTATTTTTTAATGCGGTTTTAGATGTCAATGTTGACATATAGTCTATGAAAGCCAATAGTGAAGAATTGAGGAAGTTAAACTTGAAACTAGTGCTCAAGCTGGCATGAATTACTTGCTCTTGGGGTCAAGAACAATGTAAGTATATAAATGCACAGCTACCTTCTGACACTTGCTGGGAACTTATTACTTGATACACATGCTCCATTTATTTCATTGCATTCTTCCAACCATACCCCTGAAGTAGGCCCTTGGAACCCTCATTTTACAAGTGAGGAAGATATGGTTGATGCAGTTGCTCTTAGAATAATGTTTGCCCAAAATGATGGAGTCAGATGACCATGACTTGAAATCTCCAAAACTGAGCCAAAATAAACTTAATAAACTTTGTTCTGTTTGGTTAATTATTTTAGGTTTTTGTCTCTTTGGTGAAAATCTAACACAATGAGAGAGCAAAGAAGTCTTTTTTTTTTTTTCAAGTTTGGTCAAAGTCTGAACTTGGTGAGAAAGGTTGTGGATGTTTAGAAGCTTGTGATTCCAACAAGCAATCAGTGACCCCTTCCCCCTTGCAAACCAATACCTGTCTGTTTATATGTATGTTACAGGCATATGTGTATATGCACATGACATGTATATACACATTATTGCATCTATAAATATACAATCAAGAAAAAAGATAAACTATAATAGCAAATACTCATGTTGGAGATTGTAGCTAAGATGATTAACAATTTCCACTCAACAGTTAGCCAAGAGAATATTATTGTCAAACAAATAGGCCATCCTGAAAAATATAGTTGACCTTCAGCCCTGCCCATCATCAGCCCAGGAGGAATGTTTACATCCACGTAATGGAAGGGCACACATAGAGGTCAAGCTCATGTTTTTAAATGCAGATTTTTTTCTTTTACTTCACCTAGTTTCGCTAACACTTATAATGTATCTTTATTTTTATTCTGAATAAGGCATAGACTGAATTATATGTTAATTTTAAATGAAATAGAAACAGGTTCTCAGTCTACACAGGGTAATCTCTTGCCATTTTTTTGTCTCATTTAAAATTTTCTTCTTCTCTTGCTTCTTGATTTAGAAGCCAAAGAGAAGGATAAATTTGATAAGAATTTAAGACAGAAGTCAAGAAAATTATTTTGCTCAATTATTAGGTTGCCTCCCAACCATTCAGAAAGCCCTGGGGCTGACCCTTACTACTTCATAATATTGGATGCAGTGGTACACATCTGTCTTCTAAGTACCTAAGAGGTAGCGGCAGTAGGTTCAGAAATTGAAGGTTATCCTTGGTTGCATAGTGATTTTGGTGCCAGTGAGTTTTAGACAGATGAAGCTCTGTCTCAAAAAACAAAAACAAAACACTTCTCCCAACCTGAATTCTATCAGTGCCTTTGTTGTTAGACATGGTCATTAGGCTTAGGTCACTTAGACTTAGTTCTTGTCCTGGGCAGTCACACATGTTGTGTGAGAATCCTTATTTTAACATTGTTGGAAAAAAAAACATGTTTATTCCTAATTTTTCTGGTAAATATTTATAAGGGCAGTTTGATTTCCAAGTCAAGAGAGTGTCCCTGGACAGTATAACAGTCTTAATTTGTTTCTCTATTTCTTGTGAGGCACCAGACAGAGCCACAGTACAAATGTACTCTGCACTCACCAACTTTCTAGAATAGTGGTGTTAAGAGTGTTACATAAATCTTGGAGATAATGAAACCTGCTTTACATCCCTCACAGGCTCGTTGGAAGGATAAAATAAAATAATACACATGAGTGTGTTTTTAAAAGGAAAAGGTGCTGTAAAATTTAGGTTGTTAATGCTCGTCCCTTGCTTGACATGTTGCTTTCCTCAATGTTCATTGTTTATCAGCTTTTTCCACACACATACTTGGGAAGGAAGCTCCAAAGTTCCCATTCACCCTCTTCAAGAACATACAACTGTAAGGGTCAGAGAATCACTGAAAGAAGTATGCAAAAGCAAAAGTGTTTATTTTGCAGAAACAGCCAGCATATAGGGGCAACCATCTTTATAAAATGGCGACTACTGTGGGGGAAGATCGTGGGCCCCCTTTAAAGCCAGTTAGGGTTTTACAGTTGCAGTTGAACCACCTTCATCAGGATTGGTTGAGCTTATGATATGGGATATTTGTATACTTCTGATTGGTTCGTACCTCAAGGGACAAGGTTATCTTATAGGGACCTTTTCCTTATGTGTTGTAAGCCCCTGGCTGGATGTCCGGGCAGTTGCTAATTGGCTACCATTTTACTGTGGGTTTTCTGAGAAGCCTGAGCTGTCTTTCTGGGAGATTGAAGCTTAAGGCTTAACATGGCTGCTTGTGAGTTTGGTCCCCTCACAACTTCTCTCTTACTTAGATTTTAATACAAATTTCAGCTTTTCATTTATCTTCCAGGGTGAGTTTAAGATACATAGCACACTCTCTGAAGGCATTTAATGTCTGAACAAATCTAAACAGCACTAATGAAGGGATATTGCTGGAAGTCACATCTTCAGTCCACAGCTTGGTGAGATATGACAACACTTGTTTCCACACTTGTGGATTAATTTACTGGTATCTATTCCCTTTTTCCTCTCTGAAATGAAGGCTATCACAATTCTAGATTTCCCAGTTCCAATGTATCTTATTAGTCTTTCTTCTGAGGCAACATTAGTTTTTTTATCTTAGCCTGTAATTTCTCAGATATCAGACAGCAGTCCATTTGTACACTGAAGATTGTAGAAATAATGTAATAATACATATTTGAATAGTTTTCATTTTTGAACAACATGTAGCTTTTTATAAATACAACCAAAGGCATGGAACTAGAAATGAAATGAAAATGTGGGCTGTATATATTTGTCTCTGAATGCTACTTGGGTAAGAAATGAGTCCCCAGATGAAAGCAGTGTGAGTCATTTCAAATCTAACTGCCTCCTATTATCATAAGATTGCATTGACGTGTTTGTGAAAACTCCACAAAGAATTCCATAAGGAACTTCTGATCTTGGAGGGCTCCAGGGGTGCTGATGCAGAGTGAAAGGGGAATACCTGTATGTGTGTGTTTCAATCTAGTGGAATCTGCAGCATGCTCACAGGCAGTTTGCTCATAGAAGAGGAATCAGATTCTTTGGATAAAGTATTACGAATGAGATTTAAAGACAAAAGGAATAACATTCCCTGTGTGGACTAGCAGATCTGCAAAAGCAGCTCTTTCCCACACCACTTGTATTTTTAATAACTCTCAACGTCCTCCTGTAAGTCTCCACAAGCCTCCAAACCCCTTTCAGCATAGTCCTTCAGGTAGCTGTGACAGAAACACAGAATGACATATCAGTAAATGCTCATGAATCTTTCTATAGAGCACTCCACACAACAATCTTTTTTTCCTTTGAAGATGTAACACAAGTGTTTCTCCTGTCCTGTTGTGGTCCAGAGGATATGCATTTAATCAGCAGAAATCTGAACCCTGCCTGCAGAGGGCTTCAGTTTAGAAAGGGAAAAACAGAAGTCAACATCCATTAGATATGGAGGTATTATTTAGAGGGCCTTCCTGACCCAATCGGAGCTGGGCCTGATATTTCTCCTGTGTCTAGACAAAGTTGGTATGTTCTACTGCTAACTTTGGTTTTGGTCATGGATTCCTTTACACTGTGAAAGTTGTCACGATTTCCTCAAAAATAAAACATATAAGCCAGTTCGAGTGGCTCACACTGTAGCCCTAACACTTAGAGGACTGAGGTGTCAGGATGGTGAGCTTGAAGGCAGCCTGGGCTATGGAGTGAGATTCTGATTCAAACAAAACAAAACAAAACAAAACAAAACAAAACAAAACAAACAAAACAAAACAATAAATTAAATGTACTCCATAGAGCTGTTAAATGACTCATCAATTCCAGCCCAAACAATTAAAGGCACAAACCCAATTGCATAGCAAACCCAGATTTACATGAACACCCATTAACAAGTGAATGGATAAACAAAATACAGGGTGTCATATAGTAGAATTCATTCATTCAGCCTTTAAAAAGAACGAGGTTCTGATTGAACCTGGACAGATGTCAGCTAATAACAAAAACAAAAACAAAACAAAACAAAACAAACAAACAAACAAAAAAAGCTAGTGTGTAATTCCACCCAGAGTAGTGGCAGGATGTCGAATAGAGATTCCCAGAGGCTAAGTGCAGGGAAGTAATTAATTGAACTTCTGTTTGGGAAATTTAAAAGTTCCGAAAATGTGTTCTGATGGTGCTTGTCAACTCAGTGATTACCCTGATGTTTGAATTACATACCTAAAAAGGACTGAAAGAGTCTCTTTTATTTTATATATGTGTTATTGCATTATTAAAAAGAAAAAAAATGAGGCTCCCGAAGAGCTTTTATTTACTTGAGATACATTTATCTCTAATTGCTGAATTCAAAATTAAAATGGAAAAAAACACATTAATTATTTCATCTCATACTAAAAGAGTAAAACCATCAAAGGTTAATATAACCTTTCTCTAAAGATCAAGTAAATTATGAGAAGCTAGGCAACATACACTGTTGGTTATTTTGAACAGATAGATTGATTGTGTTATTATTTTTAGATTTATTTATTTTACTTTACGGTATAAGTATCTTGCTTACATGTATGTATGGGTACCATATGTGTGCCTGGTTCCTTCAAGGCCAGAAGAAGGCATTGAATCCCCTGGAAATGGGGATTATAAATGGTAGTCAGCCACTATGTGGATACTGGGAACAGAAGCCAGATCCTCTGTGAGAGCAGTCTCTCAGTGTTCATTTTAAAGAACATTTTAGCCTAAAGATGTTGCGAGTGGAAGAGTGCATGCCTAGCATACACAAGACCCTGGGTTCAATCTTCAGGATTAAAAAATCACATAAATAAATAACGTTATCACTCAAAGTCTTCCAGCACCAAAGTCTAAACACCCATGCCTACTTCCTGAGGTAAGCAGCTCATTCAGCTTGCCACTCAGCTCAGCCAACACCTCTGGTCCTGGTTGTGACCACTGAGCTATGCTATGCAACATCCAGAGTTAGGGGTGTATTTCCCCTTTTGTCGCAGAGAATATTGCTGTCATTATGTGTTCAGGGGTTAAGATTTAATACAACTGACCTTTGATCCTTTGTGTGTGTGTGCCTGTTCATGTGTGTGCTCATGGACGGGTGGAAGTAGGTCAGAGGTCAATGGCTGATATCTTGTGCCACTGCTTCTCTGCCTTTTTTTTTTTTTTCCTGAGACAGGGTCATTCAGTGAACCGGGAGCTCACCAATTTGGCTAGACTGCTTGTACAGCAAGGCCTGAGGATCCTCTTACCTCTTTCTTCCTAGTGCTGGCATCATGGTGTGTGCTGCCATGCCTGAATCTGAAAAAAAAGTTTAGTTTTAATTACGAGTCTGTGTGAATGTATGTGAGTAGAGTAGAGGAATCTGTGGAGCTGAGTTATAGGCAGTTACAAACTGCCTGATGTGGGTGCTTGGAACCAAATGGAGATCCTCTACAAGAGCAGGAACTGCTCTTAACAGCCAGCCATCTCTCCATCCCTGGGCCCAGCTTTTTTCTTGGGTTCTGGAGTCAAGGCCTTATGCTGTACATGGCAAGAACTTTACTGACAGAGCCATTACCACAACATGGTTTTATACTCTTTGAGTAAATACATGAAATAATATTGGACATTAAAAAATGCCTTCTGTCATCATTGCTGTAGGACCATCAGTGTCAATGCCAGTACAGTGGGAAAAAAAAAATCAAACAACCCAAATATCCTAATGTTAGGATAGAAATTCTCTTGAGTTCATGGACTACCAGTAAGTACTGGTAAATACTATCTGAGAACCACAATGCTCTAGGCAGAGGGAGGGAAGAAGACATAAATTACAGAGACAGAAGGATTAACTAACATCATGAGACTAATTGAAAGTTAACTATTCATTCAGTTTAGTAGCTGTGTCTACTGTGTTCCAGGGATTACCATACACTAGGCCTATGGTGCTCATCTCTCTTCTCAAGGAAAGTCCAGGCTTAGGTAGGGTGATGGATGAGAACAGAGAAGATATGCTAATTACTACATTGCATCAGCTCACTACAACTTGTTCAATCACCTGCCTTTTGAGGGAATTTGTATTTTTTTTCCATTATTTTTAGTTTTTTTAATCAGTTTTTTAAATCTACATTATTTTATTACAAATTTAAAAAAAGAAAAAACAAAAAATTGCAACATCCTAAAAAAAATATTTTTACTAGTAATACAAATTCCTATGAAGGTTTTTTTTTTTTTTTGCTACCATAAGAAATTAAAGAAACCATTAAATATTTAGAAACATTCAACATCAAAAGCTTTAAATCTACCTGTACGTTGTAGCCCTTGAAAAAGCTACAAACTTTTTAAAGAGTATTTTCTCTACAAAGAATCTCATCAGCTATACAAAAATTTGAACAGTTTTTATACTGAAGCTAATGTTGAGCTGCACTTGAATTTCACATTCTTAGCAAAATAATTGCCTGAGCACATATACTTCACACTTTAGGACAGCCATTTATTCTTCATCCTCATCTTCCTCCTCTTCAACTTCCTCCTCTTCTTCCTCCTCCTCTTCTTCTTCATCTTCTGGTTCATTCTTCTTCTTTGAGCCTGTTGGCCTACCAGGACCCTTCTTTCCTACTTCACTTTTGCCCTTGGCATGGTATGCAGCAATATCCTTTTCACACTTCTCCTTTAGTTTAGCTGCTTTCTGCTCATACGGTTGTTTATCTTTGGCAGATTGCTCAGACCACATCTCACCCAGTTTCTTTGCAGTATCTCCAATAGACAGGCCAGGGTGTTCACTTTTGATCTTTGGGCGATGTTCAGAGCAAAACAGGAAGAAGGCAGACGGTGGTCTCTTCGGAGCATTTGGATCTTTTTTCTTTCCTTTTTTATCACCTTTGGGAGGGACATAGTTCTTCATCTCCCTGTCATAACGAGCTTTGTCGCTCTTGGCCAAATCCTCAAACTTCGACTTTTCCTTTACAGACATGGTCTTCCATCTCTCGGAGCATTTCTTCGAGAACTCGGCGAAGTTGACCGACGAGTCGGGATGCTTCTTCTTGTGCTCCTCCCGGCTGGTCTGCACGAAGAAGAAGGCGTACGAGGACATTTTGCCCCGTGGCTTGTTGGGGCCACCCTTACCCACGATGACGGCGTCTACCTGGCGCGAGCACTTCCCTCAGACCTCCAAGCTCCTGCGATCCGCGCCACAGCAACTTGACGAGACCCGTTTTTGATCAGTTTTTTATTATGTGTGTTATAACCAAGGCATACTGACATAATTGGTACTCAAATGACTTTTGAGAATAGGACTTGGAACTTTTTATTGGTTCCTTGTAAATTTCACATCATGTACCCCAATCTCACCATCTGTTCCTCTCCTCCTACTCACCCTCCACCCTTGCAATCTAACCCCAAATAGAGAACAAAATGTAGAAGCTGTAGTATGTCCCATAGTATACCCCTTTGTCCATACTTCTTTGCTTGTAAATGTTCATTGCAATGATCTGTTGATCTGGCTTGAGGCTTCTGGCTTACACTGCATCCTCATTGGGACTCCTCTTGGATATCTTGTTGTCTTGTATCATGGAGATCCTATAATTTTGGTTCTATAGGTCTGCCTCTTTATGCACTCCTGCAGTTCATGTATCAAATAGATGTTGGGGTGGGCCAATTCAAAGCCCTGGATCTAGGCCTGAGAGGTATCTGAGCTGGTAGGAACACTAGCTTTCCCAGACTCATGATCTTGGGAGGAGAAGGAGGGCTTACCACAACTCCCACAACCAGGGTCAGCTCTACCCTGCTGCCCAGGTGAGGTGCAGGGCCTGCTTTTCTGAGAGTGTTAGCCGGTGAGAGACATGGCCAGTTCTCCCACTCTCATGACCCTGGGGACAGCTCTCCTGCCTGCCACAGATGGTAAGGGTTGAGGAATAGGGAAAGGGCATCTTTCTCTCATCTGAGCTACCACCTAGCAGACAAGAATCAAGGCCAGCTCTTCCTCAGTCACGCCCTCTAGGCTAACTCATCCACAACCGCCACATCCAGGGCTTTACTGTGCTTCACAAGCAAGGTGCAGGGCTTGCTTTCCTGAGTGCTGATGCCCAGGTCAGGTGCAGGCCCTACTCTCCTGAGTGCTGCAGCAGGTGAGGAGTAGGGTTCCCATTCTGATGACCTTGGGGCCATTTCTGCTGCCTGCCATTGGTGGCAAAGGGCAAGAGAAAGGGGTGGCCATCTCCCTTTCCCCATGTTATCACTTAGCAGACAAGAAAGAGGGGTAACTCCCCTATGCTCACGCCTTCAGGACCAGCTCACCCATGTCCCTGATATCAGGGTCAGCTCTACTGTGCTGCCCAGGTGAGGAGTTGGGTTTGCTCTCCCAAGCTGGTGAGGCACAGGGACAGCTCTCCTGCTCTCATGACCCCAGAGCCAGGTCTCCTGCCTGCCAGGTGGTGAAGGGAGAGGAAGGAAGAGGGTATCTCTCCCCTGTCCATGCCTCTGCACGGGGAAGTGAGTGGTAGGGCCAGGTCCCTTATGCTTATATCCTTAGGGGCTAGCTCACCTACAACTCCCACAATGTGCAGGGCCACTCTCCACAGCTGACTAGGGTTAGGACCAGCTCTCCTGCTCTAATGCTTCCAAGGCAAGCTCTCTCACCATGCCCAGGTGAAGGGTGGGGCCAGTCCTGAGTAGGCCTTAGATATCAACATGCCCCCAGGTGGCAGCCTAGGCCAGGGATGTTTGCCTAGCCATTGGTGGTAACAGACCTCTGCTGTAGCAGGGCCATGGACCCAGATGTGGCCCTGGGTAGCAGCACAGGCCAGGATTTCACCATGGTCCCAGGTAGCATCATCAGCTACTCACATAATGTTGTTCCTCACTACCCTCCAGTCTCCAGTTCTGCCTCTCTTCATTGTGCCCAAATCCTTCTGTTTCTATTTCTTTTCCATTTCTCCACCACTTATTTGATCCTCTTATCAGCCTCTGGGGTCTCTGAATGTCTGGGATCATCTCAGGAGTAGTCTAGAGAGTGCTATGCTCAACTTGTGCACTATGGCGCAGGACAGGTTCACATTGGGCATGGTCTTCCCCTGTGGTCTGCCTGCATAGCACCTGACTGGTGGTTGTCTCAGGCTATCTCCCTGTCCATGAACATTGACACTGGTCTGGTGATCATCTAAGACTTGCTTTCTTCAGGAATTGTTAGGTCACTAATTATTCAGATGTTCATAGTTAACACTGAGTATAGACATAGCCTATCTCCTCTCAGCCACCTACTACACCTATGTGCAATACCTGCAACACTTCTAGGGGCAGGTATTTTTAGTTTTTGAGAATAAAACTTGTAGAACTATCTGGGCACAAGTCTATCTTAGTTATGGCTGTAATGAAAACATACAATAAATAGAGTGGCTAAAACAATAAGCATTATTTCTTCTGGTTTGGAGGCTGGGAATCCGGAGTTAGGATGGGATCTGTTGAGGGCTCTGTTCTAAGTTGGGTACTTCAGACACCTTCATATATTCTTATGTGTTGGAAGGATGGCAAGAGAACCCCTTGGAATTTTCTTTCATGCAGACAAGGTCTCACTGTGTATCCTTGAGTTGGAGCTATCTGTGTAGAACAGGTTGGCATTGAACTCACAGAGATCAGCCTGTTTCTGTCTTCCAACTGCTGAGATTAAAGGTATGTGCCACTGTGTCTATCTCTTTGGGATGGCCCTTCCCTTTTTAATAAAGGCATTTAATGCTATCCATTATGATATGACCCAAATGTCCTACCACTTAATTTCACCATATTGGATATCGAGTCTTGGCACTATGAATTTGTTAGCATGTATAGCCAGTGCAAAGCATCTCTCTTTGGATATGATTTTGTTCTCCTGTATAAATAGCTGGCTGTGCTATGGTTAGATCATAGAGTACATAGGTTCTTAGCTGGAAGTAATTTTTTTCTCTTATGGGACATTTGGCATTTATAATCTTTGTGCCTGGCACCCAGTAGAGGCTACTATCAGTGCTGAGCCTTAGAGTACATGGGGCATTTCATCAGTAAAGGCTGACTCAATATACCAATGATGTTCAAATTGTGAAACTTAAGGTTGCACGTGTGTTTAACTTTTTTTTTTTGGTTTCTATTGACTGGACCCAAGGCTTTAAATGTATACTTAGTTTGTGCCATACCACTGTTTTCTAAAGTCATTGAACTATTTTGTATTTCCATGAGCAGTGTATCAACCTATTATTCTTTCAGCATGCTTGCCAATAATCTGGTAACATGTCTTTTTACCTTCTAAGGCCACTGTCTTGTGATTTTATTGGTCCTTGTTGATTATTGCAGTTGGAAATTTTTTACATTTGCATATCATCTTTTGTGAAATGTAAAGTTGCTGTTTGATTTCTACTGAATGCACAGCCTTTTTGCAGTACCATGAAGTAGAAACCCATGTTAATACATTCTAAGTCAAAGACCAGTTACATTTGTTGAAAATTTTGACATCTATATTCATGAGGGATATTGGGCAGAAGTTTTTAAGAAGATGCTTTTCTCTGGGTTTTATTAACAATGTAATAGTAACCAGATAAAATGAGCCACAAAGAATTCTCTTTTCTCTAAGTGGGCTTAAGATTGATATTTTTTTCTGTAAATGTTGGATAGAATTTATCTGTGGAACCATCTGGATCAAGAGCTATTTTTGCATCAAAGAAGATTTTAAATTATAAATTCAAATATACATTCTTAATAATTGTAGGTTATTCAAATTGTTAGCATATTTTTGTGTTCCTTAAAAATCTGTTAATTTAGGGGGCCACCTACCTGGCTTAACAAGTTAAGGTACTTCCTGCCAAGTCTGATGACCTGAGCTCAATCCCATGGACCCACAGAGAACAATAAGAGGCCCCAATCCCACAAATTGTCCTGTGACCTCCACATGCACATCATGGCACCTGGGTACACATATGTGTGCAAGCATGCCTGCATCCTCCACAATATAATACAAAAGGGAAAAATTGCTCATTTATGTATGGCTTGTCAGTGTTGTGGGGGTGAAAACTGTTTGTAACATTCTGTATTATGCTGTAAGTCCTCAGAAGGAAAAGACTTTCCTCCATTTCCCATAGTAATAATTTCAGATTTTTCTCTTATTTTTGCCAGTCTTATTAGTGATCTTATCAGTTTGGTTACTTTTTACATAGAACCAGGTTTTTGTTCTGAAATTTTTCATCATCTTTATTTTATATGCCATTGCTTCCTTTTCTTCTATTTACTTTGCATATAATTCTGTTTTCCCTAGATTCTTATGAAGAGAATTTTGTCTTTAATTTTAGCATTTTCTTCTTTATGATCTTCACCATTTAACATGACTTTTCCCCTTTCAGCAAAGCTTTAGCACACTATAAATTTTCATGTGACTCCATTTGAAATATTTTCCAAATAGAGCATAGGTTATTTAGAAATATATTGTGTAATTTGTCAGGGGTTTGTGGCCCATGCCTGTAATCTGAAAGGCTGAAGCATAAGGATAATATGTGCTTATGACTCTCTTGAGCTAGACTGTGGCAGGATTCCATCTGTAGGCCTCATGTGCCCCACAATAGCTCTGAAGGAGGCATAACACATTGGCAGTTCACAAGATCATTCCACAGTGTCAAAAGGTTGGACACCTTGACACAGAGTTGTCGTGTCCACTGTGTTCTTTTAGGGTTGAACCCAAAAGAACACTACCCTAAACTTTTGCTAAATTAGGGGTAATTCCTTCAATGGCATTCTCAACCCAGTCTCTCCTTTCAAATTAATTTGCCTTTCATATGTTGGGGAATTCAATGAGTGGGTTCTTGCCCCCTGGGCTTTTCTATTGCTCCAGTGAAGAATGTGAGGCTTTATAACTTCATGGGCATGAATCACCTTAACAACTATAGACACTTTCTCTGCAATGTGCTTGTTTGCAGAGTTAAGCTTCCTTCCCTCTCCTTGCCATTTTCATGTCTTTTTGTTGTATTCAAAAGCCCTTTCTCATTGCAGATATTCATGAGAATAGTGAACAGAAGGCGTGGCATAACCTGAACACAATGCCATCTTGCTATTAGTAGAAATATCTACTGCTGTAGGAGTAAGCCCCCTATTTTTCAGTCTGGCCTCACTGCAAGTTCTCAGGCCATGAGCAGAATGGAGTAAAATTCTTCACTAGAATGTAACAAGTAGAATCAAACCCAATTCAGAGTTTGTTTTTCTCTAACCCATGATCACGGTACCACCATTTGCATTTTTCTTGACATTCTGGTTTTCCAAACTCCCACACGAATGGCCTATTGAGTACTGTTCACAATTCTCTAAGGCTCTCCAAACCCACAGCTTCACTCTCTTCCACCTTCCTTCTATAGATCAGGTGCACACTCAGTCAGGTTGACCACAGCAGGAAGCAGAAATGTGAATGCAGGTAATCAATTCACTTTCTTCAGTTTATTCTACCTAGAACTCTGTAGTGTGGAATGGGGCACTCACAGTCATGGTGGGTTGCTCCTTTTTAGACTTTTCTGGAAACATCTTCATCAGCACACTCATAAGTGTGTTTCCATTGAAGTTTTAAGTCTAAGTAAAGTTCATAAAGAAGATTAACCACTGCAGAGGATATGTAAAATGACAGCATACCAGAAGTTAGTTGAAAATATACACTTAGTTGAAAATATTTTTAATACTTTTAGAATTTACTTATTTAAAAATTTTGCCACTATTGTCTTTAAATGTATTATTATTGCTGTATGTATATATACATGATGTGTGTGGGAATGCATACGCCACAGTACACACACATAGACACATAGAGGCCAGGAGGCAACTTTCCAGAATCTTCTTCCATTGTGGGCTCAGAGATTGAACTTAAGTCAACAATCTTGTTCGGAAATGCCATTATTAGCCGAGCTGTCTCTCTAGACCCTGCTACCTTTTGAAAAATAAGATAGAGTAAAACTCTCCTTTTTACCCATATTATTCTTGGATCCAGTTTTCCTTCACCACTCCCGCTAGAATTCCATGTTCTTTGAGTATCTTTCTAGTTATTTTTTAATATAATAAGCAAATATTAACATATATTTATTTCCTTTCTTTTACACAATGGTAGCATATCATACAAAAATGTTCTATTCTCTGCTTTTTTCACTCAAAAATATGTCTTGGGATTTTTTTTCTAGCTGTGTATTTTCTTGCTGTACAGAGTTTCATGTATCATAATTTAAATAATGAAACCTCTATTGATGGACATTTGGATCTTAAAAGATCTTTTCTTATGGAAATTATTGTTGTAATGCATAGTCTTGTAATACATTATTTATCTGTAGGATAATTTCCCATAGGTAGATTGGTAGATCAGACAGCATTTGCATTTGTAAGTTGTTAGCTGTGCTAAATGGGTCCCCGCTGGCAAGCCTCACTATTTCTGAAGTTTTCACTTCTGAAGTGCTATGAGGTGTTCAACTAGCTGTAAAAGTTTTTCTTCATAGGGCTAGAGGAAAGTGAAAGAGAGACGACACTTTTGATATCATTTTCAGAAACATCAAAATTCTTTTTGAAACAAGGAAAGAAGAAATAAAATAAAAACTCAGAAGGTTCACTATGTATAATGTGTTGCTCTTGAATACGTAGATAAGTCCTTACCACTGTTTTGTGAGGTTTGTTTTGTTTTGTTTCTCATTGAATGAACACTGTAGAACAAAATCTCAGACAGGCTAAATACCTTGTCTAAGGTTGTGCTGATGAGTGCCCAGTAGAATCCTTAAGGCTTTTTCTTCTACCTGAGAGATGTTCTCTTCTCATGATGTAGTTCTAATACATCCTGGTAGTCAATCCATCTCATCCCTGAGTCTCACATTAGGATGAGCTCTGAGCACAGCATATGCTGACCACATGTAACACACTTCAACTTGACTGAACCTCACTGACCACTTCTAATGTACCCCAACTTGACTGAACCTCAAAAGGTACTGTCAGAAGATGGTGCTGAGCTACATTTCTGGAGTAAAGTTTTTTTTCCATAGTTCTGTAGATTATCTTGTCTAATAATAGCATTTTCAGTCACATAAAGCTAAGATAATGCAAACAGGTCATTTGCTTGAGGATATAAATTAATTGCTGGAAGAAGACCATCATGAGAAAGAGTCCATGTTTTGAGTAGAGTCCAGTGAACAAGAATCTTAATTTCAGCAGTACATTTCTAGATGACCTGAGGCAATATATCACCACGATTGTGTCAGCACACCATTTTAGAATGAAGGAGTCCTCATAGATAACTCTCATTACCAAGTATAAAATTCATCATGACTTCTAATGCCGCATGAGCTGTGTGAGGGAGTAGACTTTGTGTCCAGAGTTCCACCTGATTACTTTCTGCTGCCCACCATGTTTATGACCTCAGAAACTTGAGGAACTTTTTACATCTCCTTTTATTCTGTCTAAAAAGGTGAAGTCATTAGTTATAAGACACCAGTAAAACTCATATGACAAGGGCTGTTGTGAGACTTAAATGAGATCACATGGATAAAACACTTTGCACCAAGCCAGGACATATGACACACGCATCAGATGCTACCTGCTATTGCCTTTGCATGCTACTAATCATTTTTTTTTAATTCTATGCAGAGATCTCTTTAGCATTGACTGTTGGAGGCAGATTTGTGTACTGTGACAACCAACTTTGTGTGGTTAATATGACCTTCTGCTTGGCTAAATGGAAACACAGAGGTAAAGTTGTACCTAATCTTGTCCATGGTTAGCTTTTGCTTCCTCATGTGTGAGATTTGATTATCTTTATCTTTGCATGTGTTACCTACATGTCATAAAGTCATCCTATCTTTTTAATATCCTCCCACAGACATTTATCTTTTTAACCTTCAGTAGGACTGTAGTAAAACTGCCTGCTCTCGAATGTCCCTGTCTGTCTTATGTCATGTGAAACCACCAGTTTTTCCATTTCATAGCTGTATCATGGTCACACAGACGCTATATGCTGTGATTCATCCTTGCCACTAGATGGCACTATAATAGAACACATTTACTGGTTAATTGTCTTATGCTCTAGGATGATAGCCATAGAAACAGGGGCGTAAGGAGTAGCTACCTACATGAAGCTGGACATGAGAAGACTTAAAAGAAGGGTGAATTATAAATGAAAGAATTTCATGTTTGGGTGTCATATAGTTTCCTTTAAAAGGTGGTCTTCAGGGTGTAAAGGAGATGAGAGAAAGGAAGTAGGAGAGAGAGAGTAAAAGGAGACAGCAGGGGTAGGGTGGGGAAAAAAAAAGAGTAGGGGAATATTTTTAGACTTTGGCCAGCATTGAATCATCCAATGTCTTTTAAAATCATACAGTGATTCAGAAGGAGCTGTTGTCCACTGGTCAAGATTGTCTCCTATTCTTTTTATGGGTTTTTATATGGACTAGCATTCAAGAGATAGGGCAGAAAATGCCCTCAGTGTCAATGAAAAGAAGACTCTTTAAAGTATAGCATTACTATGCATTATCTATTCCAACCTGGTTAACATCAGATGAAAGGGTGGATGTATGTGACTCAGGGCACCAGATGTGTTTGCTACAGCAACCTAATAAATCATGGACTCTGTAAATTCTTCCAGTAGAAATAAACAAAGAATCCTAATGAACCATCTGCATCTCCTAGTCCTTGGGGGGCTACCTAATAGGTATTCTAGCAAATGCTTAGAGAATAAAAATATAAATGGCTACTTTATGAAGTTCAGGTGAAAGAGACATGTTGTCCTTTATATTTTGGAATAAAAGAATTAAAATATCATTTTATCCCTAGATAAATATTAGACTATAGACACATGAGGGGCTAATTTTTGTAGGACTAGGAAGAATTTTCTAAAATAAAACAGAGAGGGGAAATGATATTGAACTGAAGATAAGAAGTGATGACGTATATACTATTTAGGTCACTGTAAAGTAAGTATAGGGAATTCAGTCTATCTATCTATCTATCTATCTATCTATCTATCTATCTATCCATCATCCATTCACATCATCCCCACATGCATGCATAATCATAGGTTCATGTGTTTGAATCTGTGTTCAGTTACTAGTGTAATAGTTAATCTCAATTGTCAACTTGATAAAATATAGGCTGTAAGACCAGCCTTTGAACATGGCTGTTAGGATTATCCCAATTAGGTTACTTGATATGGGGAGACCTATACACCCTGTGTGGTGCCATTCTCTAGGGTAGGATCTAAACAGCAAGGGAAAAGGAAGGTAAGCTGAGTGCAAGCACTCATTCTCTGCTTCCTGATTATGGAGGCAACATGGCTAGCTGTTTCTAGTTCCTGCTGCCTTGACTTCCCTACCACAATGAACTATATACCTCAAACAGTGTGTCTTAGTTAGGGTTTCCATAGCTGTGAGGAAACACCATGATCAGAAGGCAAGTTGGGGAGGAAAGGGTTTATTTGGCTTATACTTCCTTATCACTGTTCATCATCAACGGAAATCAGGACAGAAACTCAAGCAGGACAGAAATCTGGAGGCAGGAACTGATGCAGAGGCCATGGAGATGAGCTGCTTCCTGGCTTGATCCTTATTGCTTGCTCAGTCTGCTTCCTTACAGAACCCAGGACACAGCCTAGGGATGGCATCACTCACAATGGGCTGAGTCCTCCCCATCAATCACTAATTGAGACAATGCCTTCCAGGCTTGTCTATAACTTAATCTTATGGAGGTATTTTCTTAATTGAGGTTCCTTCCTCTTAGATGACTTTAGCTTGTGTCAAGTTGACACAAAATTATTCAATGCATTATAAAACAGAATAAATTATTTTTATTTACTTTGTTTTGTCAGGGTATTTTATCACAGCAACAGAAAAAGTAACAAAGACATTAATATTGGTGCTATTGTATTGGGAGATACAGAATTATTGGGAAGTTGGAGGTCTTTTCCATGCTTCTGGTTTATCCTCTATTTATTGTTTTGCTATCACATGAGGATGCTAGTCTACACGCTCCTGCTCCCATAGAGTTGCCTCCTACCATGCTTTCTTCACAATAATAGACTGTGTCCCCTCAAACCATGAGCCCAAACAAATTCTTTCTACCTTATGTTGCTTCTGCAAAGTATTTGGTTACAATGATAGAAAATTTGTAGCAAGAAGTGAACTCATTGCTGTTGCTATGGAAAACTTTACCATGTGGTTCTTATGTCTTTTGAACTGGTTTGCAGAAAAAATCTTTAGAGCCAACGTATGATATTTTGGTAAAGAGTCTGGCTATATTCTGCTCATGTCCTGAAAATCTGAGTGAGGCTGAACTAAAAAGTCATGGATTAAGTTGTTTGCCAAAGGCAATTTCAAGACCGTAGCATTCAGGTTTTGGCATGGTTGTTGCTCAGTGCTCCCAGTTGTATTTACAGTGAAGAATAGCCGAAAGATGAGGAAAGTTTGCAATTTGATAAAGAAAGAATCATGGTACTGTCTGAAGTTGTAGGAAAGGCTCTTATGGACAAAGCATCTGTCATTTCTAAAAAGATTACTGACATTAAAGAGAAGCCATGAATGTTGTGCTGGGGCTATGGGACAGATGTCTTGAGGGGAGACCTCTATCTACTGAGAGCTACATGGGTAACAGTACAGATTCATTTGAAAGGGGAGTGGTAAGATAGACTTCAGAGAGACCCTGCTTGAAAGTGACTGTCTATCAAACTGTTTTCCAAGGTTAAGTCACGAAGGCACAGAGGGGTCACTGCAGCTGGGATCCAAGGTGAACAGGCTATAACAAGCAAGCAGCAGCATTTGGTGCTGGTTTTACAGGCATGCAAAATACAAGAGTTACAAAGGGCAAGACTTGAGGAGTTCAGGCTTGTGCTAAGGTTCCAGAAAACCACTGAGAACAGGCAATAAGAGAAGGGTCAGAAAAACAAACCACAGTTACTCAAAGGGCAAAACCGCAATTTGGTGATTTTAGAAGTCACATAGGATGGAGGAGACATACATTATCATTTACTCACTGCCGAAAGTCACAGAACATTTCCTAGGCTTTTCTTCCTTCCAGAGTCTTGCTATGTAGCCCAGGCTTGCCTCAAAGTTATGCTGGTTCTCCTGCTTCCACTGCCGAGCTCTGGGATCAAAGATGTGTACCACTGCCTTGACATTTTGTAGCCTTTTGAATGAGCCCTTCTGCAGCACGGGTGATAGGGAGAGGCAGGTGACAGTTCCTTGCTGACAGAGTCTTGAAGATATCCTGCAATTATTTCAGCTTATGACTGGAATAGGATTTCCCTTTTGCTAAGCAGAAGAACATAACATCTTTGAAGAAATGTAGTAACTTTTTTTTTTTTTTTTGGTTTTTCAAGACAGGGTTTCTCTTTATAGCCTGGGCTGTCCTGAAACTCACTGTGTAGACCAGGCTGGCCTCCAACTCAGAAATCCGCTTGCCTCTGCCTCCCAAGTGCTGGGATTAAAGGTGTGGGCCACCACTGCCCTGCAGAAATGTAGTAACTTTTAAGAGTATCTGAGATCCTGTTTTTTGTTTTTTGTTTTTTATTTTGTCAGAATCCAATTTAGAATTTCAACTACGTGAGGATACAGAGAGAGGCAAATGACAGAAACCAAGAGGGGAAAAAATCGGCAATGTGGGTTAGACTTTTGAATTTTTCTTTATTCTTGAAAGTTATATATATGAATGCAACAAAACATGATCACATGTAACCACCATTTTCTCCCTCAAACTCCCTTTGTGCCCCCCGGGTCCGCCCCCGCCCCCCGCGCGGGGGCGTCCGCGATCTCTCGCTCTCTCTCTCTCTCTCTCTCTCTCTCTCTCTCTCTCTTTCTCTGAATAAGCTGCTAGGTCTACTCAGTGCTACCCAGAGTGCATGGGTGTGGGGACACCAGCTGAAACATGGGGATCTTAATGTGGCCACATATTCAGAAATGATTGACTCTTTTCTCCCTAGAAGCTATCAACAGCCAGTAGTTTCTCAACAAGGTTGGGGTCTGGAGATCATTTCTGCCATCTGTACTGGCATTTTGGCTGGCCTGATCTTATGTAGGTATTATGCAGGCAACTGTAACTGCTGTGAGTTCCTGACTGTGGCAGCTACATCATGTTTGGAAGCCAGCCTTTCCTGTCATGCTTCCCCATCCTATTGCTCATTCATTCTTCACTCCTCCTCTTTAATGTTCCTAGAGCCTTTGCCAGGGAGAGAGGTTGGTAAAGATGTCCTGTTTGGGGTTGAGCACTCAGTTCTCATTCTCAGCACTTTGAGAGTTACGCATCTGTCTGTTGACTGCTGCCCACTGCCAAAGAATCTTCTCTGACCAAGGTTGAGAGTAGCTCAGGTCTATGGATATAAACACAAATATGTAGATGGTGATTTGACCATTTATCAAAATAATAATAGCATGTTCTACCCTAGCATCTCTAGCCATAGGCTTTTGACTAGGATTAAGGTCTGTTGGGAGCCGACTCTTAGCCGAAAGTGGCTATCATCTTTACAGCCATCTTGAGCCATATACCCTGACAAGAGACTTGTTTCAACAGCCTGCAATAGCTGAGCGCACTCTGATAAACATCTTGTTACACTGTTTAGTGCCCCCAGCTGCAAGGTGCTCCTGGTATCCATGGCTACAAGGCACGTGACATAGTGGCTTCAGTTGAGCTTGCCCACGAGGGCAAGTCACGTGGTAAAGGGTATAAATACCCAGGATTTCCCTTCTATAGAGGTAGTAGGAAGTAGGAAGTAGGGAGTAGGAGGAGGCAGATGGAAGTAAGTGGGAGGAGGTAGAAAGTGGGAGGTAGATGGAGGTAGGAGGTAGAAGGTAGAAGGTGGAAGGAGTGAGAAAGTGAGAGGTGTCAGGAGACCGAAGGAGTGAGGAGAATATAGAAGAAGAGAGGAGAATAAAGAAGAGACTTGAAGAGACTCCACCGGACTCTGTCTTGTATCTATCTTTTGCGTCTCTCGCCCCTTTTTTCCCCTTCCTCCGTCCCCACTCTCTCTCTTGCTAGACCCTGGCCTGCGGACCAGAGCAGCAGAACCGGCCGGCCTTTACAAAGTAGCAGAACCTGACGGCTGTTACAAAAGAAACGGCAGTTACAAAGGTCCAGGCATGAACATTCCTCCTCTGGAGCTGGTGTCAAATCTAAAAACAGAGTGGTTATCTATCCCATAGGAGTCATGGCACCATTACACTAGTGGGATATTTGTGTGGCAGCTAGATATAGCAGCATGCAGCCTCCAGAGCTGGATCCTAAGACCGCTGTTGTTTCTCCAAGAAGCCTGCATAAGCACTTTCCAAAAGTAGGAAAGCTAGCTACCAGGGAGGAAATTTCCTTTTGGTTTGAGAATGATATAGCTATGTCCTACAGCCAAAGTGTATGCTGTCTTTAGCAATAAGACCTTACCATGTAATTATGGCGGGAAGCCAAGGCCAATACCAAGTACCCTGTGTTGCTATAGAGACCCCTGGGACTTTCCTTAATTAGCCAATAACTCAATTTCAATTAATTAACCAGTGCCTTTTGGGAGTGGCATTGTTTACCCATACAGGATAATTTTGCTTGAACTCTCTTTACTTTCTTTTTTATGATTACATTTGAAGTTAGCTTACTAACTGGTGTGTGAGCATCCATCTTCATCATACATTTTCAGTTTTAGTTACTCCCTCGATGGCCTTTTCCTCTCACCCATTTTCTGCCCCCCACCTCTGCTCAATCCTTTCCCTCCTAGTACTTCTCCCTCTTCTTCCATTTTATATGTACTCTATTGTCCTTGTAATTATATCTGACTGGGCTGTGAGTAATATGTGGATTAAATCTGAATGGGTAATCATAATCCTTCCTTTGGATTTAGCTCTCCTCCCCTGCCTCTGGCATCTCACATACTCCTGCACCTCTCCCTGTTCAAGCCTTTCTGTCCCCCAGATGTGGACTTCTTGGTGAGGTCACATGTACACTGTGCTGTGGCCACACTACTCTTCTCTGCATTGTTCCAATTTTAGTGTATGTGCCACTGAAGCAAGCACGTGAGTTGGGGTTTTGAAGTTTACAACATTACAGCTTTAAACCGAACATAATTAATACATTAAAGAATGTACATTGGAAACAGAGACTGTCACAAGAAAATTAGAATCTACAGAAACATACAAAATGGAAAATGCAGAGCAAAAGGGATTAAAAAGTCAAGAGATGAGCTTATCTGTGAGTGTGACAAAAGGAGGGAGAATTAGGGAGGTGAGGAGGCAAGGGGTGATGTTATGTCTCAAGGGCAGAGAGGAAACACAGATAGGAGCAAAGGGTGCTAATCAAACTCAATTAAAGTTCCTACTGTGTGTCTAACTGAAGTTGCCAAAGAAGAGGCTAGTGAAAACAAAGGAAAGGAAACATTCATAGATACATTTGTAAAGTAACCTTTGAAATGAATGAGGTCTATCCAACTGCAGATTTATGAAATTCTACAAAACTCCAATGGGACAAACACTGTGTATCTATCTGTGTGTATCTGTGTATTTGTGTATCTCTCTGTGTGTTTTATGTTTCTCTCTGGGTGTAACTGTGTGTGGACATACATTGTGCTTCCTCTAAGCAATGCAAAAATATATGCATTTCTTTTCAGTTTCAGAAAGAACATTTGTCTAAATAGGCTGTGTCCTGGGTCATCAAGAGAGTGTTGAAATATCTAATGACCCAAATCACACAAGACATATCTTCTGTCCACAAAATGTTAGTGACACATATGTATCCTACAATTCAAGAGTCACACCACATTCATAAACTAGGAACTCCAAAACAAAGATGTCCTACTGTAGCTGCTTTAGATGATTCATGCTTAGGAAATAGAACAGGAAATGAAGGATAATAACCCCACAGAGGAACCAAAGCCTGGCTAAACAATCAAGTATCCAAGTTGAACACCTTGAACAGTGAGTCACATGGGTATTATATAATGCTGATAGAATAGGGAAGGAAGGGAACTCTGCCAAGAGTATTCATTTAAAACAGCTTTAATTCCTACCTAATCACGCATTCCCATAACTTTAAATTGAGGGAAATTCTACAAATACCTGCTTGATAATTCTTAAAGTTGTCATGAAAACCAAGAAAAGGCTGAGTAATAGTGAACCCAAGATGACTAATGAGAAATAATGACTAAATATGATTTGATACTGTGATTGGGGTTAAGGAAGAGAATAAGGACTCAATAGTAGAAAAACAAGAGAAATCCAAACCAACCCTGAAGTTTAGCTATTAATACACCAAAATAAATTCATGAAGTTTTCTTTTAAAATTTATTTACTGAGACTTTCATACCTTATAAAACTTTTTAAATTGCATCTAATTCCATCTCCTTCTACCCTTCCAAAAGTTCCCTATTGCTCTTTATGTCCTCTTACTTTTTTGGGGGAGGGTAACTTACTGAGTTCAATTAATGATGCCAATATGCCCATGGGTGTATTGCCTTCCATTGGGGCATGGGCAGCCTAATAGGGGGTCATATCCCTTAAAAACATAACCCCCAACTTCTAGCAGCTGCTTACTATCAATAGTTCTTTAGCTAGAGGTGGTCCCTTGTGAGCCCATACTCATATTGGGATACTGAAAGGCTTGATTTTGTACAGGTCCTGCACAGGCAACCATAGCTGTTGTAAATTCATGGGTGAACTGGCCCTATCATTCCCAGAAGACACCACATCACAACAGATATGTTTCTAAATCTTGATAAGTGTATCATGATGCTATGGTTTGAATATGAAATGTCTGTGCTCCATTCCTTATCCCCATGCTCTCATATGGATGCTTAGTTCCCTGGTGGTGTTATTTGGGGTGGTAGAGGAAGTTGCAGGAGGTAGGGACTATTTGGAGGAAGTGGATGACTAGGGAAATGATCTTGAAGGGCACCCTGTCCATGGTCCCTGCTATTGTTATGAGCATGTGCCACTATGCCCAACTTTTAAAAGGTGGATATTGGAGATGAAAGTCAGGCTATCATGCTGGTATGTGAGCACTTTATGGACTAAGCTATAACTACAACTACACTTTTTAAAAATAGCTAATTTACAATGCATTTGGTGGAATATATCTGAAGGGCACCTCTCAAGAGTGTTTTATAAAATGATCACATTGCCGTTTTCCAGTGAGACAGAGACACAGAATAACACATACACCACTTGAGACTTCTTCTTGCCTCTTCCGGTCATGATCCTTCTGATAAGTAATCCCTCTACCAAACCCTCATCACCACTGATATCTTCTCTACTTTTGAAATTCATATAAATAGAACCATGAAATGTGTACTTATTTCTATCTGGATTTTCTTCTCAACTTTATGTCTGTGAGATCCACTCATAATTCTGTTGCAGTAGTTTCTTTTTTATGTATATACATATTACATATGATATATATCACAATATACATATTAATGAAAAAATATAATTTTCTTGTATGCCTGGTCACAAATTATTTACCCTGTGGCCATTGGGGTTGTTCTAGTTTGGGGCTATCATAAAAATACACTGATTATTCTTGGTCTTGAATTTTTCATAGCATACATGTACTCTTGCTGTGGATTTTTTGCTGGTAAGAATTCCTCTCATTGCAGCTGCTACCCTAAGTTTTAATACAAGGAAATTTTATAAAGGTACATGCCCATCACTAGTGTCCTGTCACTCAGCATCCTGGTAGTCACTCTTTCTCTGGTCTAGTCATGATGTTGAGATGTATAGTGATGATCTATTGAAGTTTTGAATTGCGTTCTTCTCTTGGGAATCATTACGTAGCCCAGGCTGGTCCTTCTGCATCCATCTCTTGTGACTAAGATTCACAGACGTTAATCATTATATCTGGATTTATAACTTCCTCTTTTCTTTTGTGGTTTTATGAAATATTTGGGGCATATAATATCAGGTTTATAAAAAATATAAAATAATTCAGAATATTTATGTGCACCCCTCATCAACTTTTGTGCAATGTTAGCATTTTATATGACCACAACATGAACAAATCCCCCCAAAACCAAGATTTCAACATCAAATCACATTCTTACCTTGATGTATTATAAAAACTGTAATATAATACAGTTGTGAGAAAACTTTGTATGCTTTACAAACTGACAATCCAACTAACATAGCCAAAGGTTATAAGTTCTTGTGGACTATTTGGATAAGAAATTAATTTGTCTTCTATGCTTTGGGGTTTGTTTATTTATTTATTTATTTATTTGACCCATGAATGGATCTAGGATATCAGTTATAATTATTCTGCCAACTAACGACAAACTAGGTAATAGATTCTTCTCATGTTCTCATATTTTAAAATGCAGAGATAATAAAGATTTTTAGGGAAATTTGGGGGATTTCATAATCACGGGAAATTAAACATGTTTTATAAAACTATTTAATTTTCAAAACTTCCTGCAACGTGGAGAAATAATCTTCCTATCTCCCCACTTTATACATGCAGAAATTGAAGTCTAGAGAGACTAGGTTGGTTGTCTAAGGACACTGTGTATGTAAACAGAGAGGCTACAATTCAAACAAATTCTACAATTCCACAAATCCTAGAGCCAATGCTTTCATTTATCTTTTTTACTCTGGTAGTTCTGAAAGTATGAATCACATGATACCTTATCCAAATTATGATCTTGTTTTATCCAGGACCCCAGGTACCCAAGGTGTACATCGTCTCTGAAGCCTGTGAATCTCTGTTTTTAAAGGTCCCCATGAGTGAGTCACTCTACTTCAAAGACCGAATAAGAATGTTGGATCTTAAATTTATCTTCCAAATACAGCATTCACACACACACATGAACTAACAGAACCACACCTACTCACTTGTGAACCTGTGGCTGTTTGACACTGACATGTTCCTATTCGTGACTTTTCCACCCAAGGTTCTCAACATTAGAGCTCCTTTCCAATCCACTTGGAAACTAGGGAGGTAGTGGATATGCAACGCAAGCACTGAATTGGTTTAGATAAACATCATGACTCCCAGGAAGCATGCACACCTATTCCTCTTTCCATGACTTTCTGAATCTTAAACCACAGTGAGTTCGTTCATCAGGAGTATTTTTCTGCCCACACAGTTTTCTATATGGAATCTCTTGAGACTGTTTGAAGAGACAAATATGGCACAACATACATTTTTAAAGTATAAGGCTCAAGACAAAATGTGATGTGGAAATAATCAAATAATATGTAACAGCTGTTTTTTTGTTTACCACCCTGAAGAGATCATTTTTGAAATGGTTCCTTCCTGTAAGCCTTTCTTGAAAAAAAAATAAAAAGAGATGATAGCTAAAAGGATACATAGAGGTTATTAAAACTTCCATTTTGCATGCCCTTGTTCTTGGAGAAAAATATCCATTATGTGACTTGAAGGTGTCCTAGTGGTTCCAAGGGAAGGGAAGAGCAATAATTACCTGTCCTGGCTGTGAGGCCACTTCTGTTTTATACTAAGATCTTTGGTGAGCTTCTTCCATCTCTCTGTTCAGTTTCCTCTTTCCTAAGTATGAGAGTAATGGAACCTACTTCATGAGACTAGAATTCAATGAAATAATGTGTGTATGATGGCTAACCCAAAGCCCAGGGTCATCACAAGCATAGAAAAGCAGCCATGATTACAGTTGTTAGCATCTGTCTCTGTTTATGTACTGAAGAATAGTCTCCTTTCAGAGAACATCAACATATACAGAACACCATTACAAATTCTATGTGTTCAAGAACTGTTGAATAAAAACAGAAAGAGGCCAATTAATAACATTGCAGATGTGTGTGAATTCACAAGTTTCGATGCTCATGGTGAAGGCTGCCCAAAACAAGTTTCTTATATCTGGCTTGGTCTGTTGTAGAGACAGCTTCTATTTTCTTTCCAGAGCTAGTTTGGCCTGTGTGCTGGATAATTAATTCTATATCAACTTGACATAAATTAAAGTCATGTGATAGTGAAATGCTCCAATTAATAAAATGCCTCCAACAGATTGGGTGAGCCTGTAGAACAGTTTCTTAATTAGTTATTGATGGCGAAAGGCCCAGCTCATTGTGGGTGGGGCCACCCCGGGCTTGTTGTCCTGGGTTCTGTAAGAAAGCAGACTGAGCAAGCAATGGGGAACAGGCCATTAAGCAGTACTCTATCGCCTCTGGATCAGCTCCTGTCTCCAGGTTCCTGCCCTGCCTTCCTTCAGGGGTGGAAGTGTAAGCTGAAATAAATCCTTTCCTCCCCATTTTGCTTTTGGTCACAGTGTTTCACCATAGCAATAATAACTCTAAGACAACATGGTTCTTTTCTATTTGTTAACAACCCTCATGCCATTCATAGATAAGATTTGAGATGTAAGAATAATATCGTCCTGTGGTATTAAGAACAAGCTGATTGACTCATGCAAGCCTATCAGCTCTGTTTGTTTTTGATGATCTCATGTATGCAGAATTATGAGTGCAACTTTTTCTCTCCATTAAAACCAAATGTTTCTGAGGCAGGACGTGTTAAGGCATTTGTCACCAAGCCTGATGGCCTGAGTTTGATCCCAGGCTCCATGTGGAAGGAGAGAACCAACTCTTGAATTTGTCCTCTGACTTACAGTGAGCTGAGGCATGCCTGAACATACATATATACATACATAAATACATACACGCATACATACATACATACATACATACATACATATATACTAAATAAGTAAGTAAATGTAATAAAAATAAAAACAAACACAAATCTTCTGAATAGTATAAAGAATGTATCTGGCATAGAAAACTTAAAAACTATAAAAATAAAACTATAAAAACAAATACTTTCTAATTCTAAAGACAATCACAGCCAATATTCTAACTTATAAAATATGCTTTTCTCTTTTGTGGAGCTTTATAGATATATCTGTTTGTTAATAGCAAAACTATATAGATCATTGTAATACTTTTTCTTTTGTTGTACACCTAACAAGTATTTACCATCATTATATATTTTAAATTTAGTTCTTATTGTCATTTACAGGCAAGCTTTCAAAGAGTAAGTCTACAATTAGAGTGTGCTTTTATTTTGGATTTGATTTTATTCTTGTCTATTTATTTAGCAATGCCTACTTGGCCCAGAGCATTAGAGCAGATGTTTCCCTGGCCATGATGTCAGTCTTCCCTGACTCTGGTTCAGAGAGTGTGCCTGACCTGTAAGATCTCAGATGTAGAAGGAATGAGTACTGAGTGAACATGGAGTACTCCTGCTAGCTTCTACTCTGACCAGGGGCTGAATTACAAAGGAAAACCACATCTTTGTAATAAAAATGATCTGAATTCTGAAATGTAGTTCACTTGACTTGGTGGGTCAAGTATACCTGTTATTCCTCACCCTCTGGAGGGTACACAGGAAGTACATCTGGACTCAGCATTCTTTCACACTCTTCGGCTCTCCTCTTACCCTCTTACTCATCCCTTCTCCAGTCTTCCACGTCTCTGGACCTCGTGGATGCTTTGCAAGTGCTTTTCAACTGAGCCATGCACCATGCCTGCACATGCACGTTTCCAAATGCTTTTGACATGCATGTTTGTTCTCTGAGTGGAAATGTACTTCCATGGTATCTGTTTCAGCCTCTCTGGCCACCCTCATCCCTTCCCCCTTGAATTCTCCCATCTATTGTCAATATTCTCAATGCTGAGCACAGAACCTTCACAGTGAAGTGCTTCATATGTAAACTGAAGCTGAAAGTAGGCACAAATTGTGATTTCCAATCTGAAAAGGTAATTTTCTCTCTAAGGTTTAAGGTTAAAATTAACTGGGGCTGGAGAACAAGATGTGTTCTATAAGAAAGATGGCTTCTTCCTCTGTATCTTGTTGAAAGTGAGTTCAGAGTGGGAGCTGGCCACTGTGGAGAAGGTGGAATAAGACCAAGGCCCAAACACCTGTAGGCGTAATCATTACCCAGAAAACCTGAGAGTAGCCCATGAAGGATACATAGTGGACCATGGTAAGACTTTATATTCTCCCACACCTGCACATGTCTGCTATTCTGTGGATCTTATGTTCATGCAGCAGGTAATGGTCATATCTCACACTGTTTCTTTGTTAGGCCAGTATTATATTGCTTTAGAACTTCAGAGAGAGAAAGTGCTGAATCTCCAGGGGAAATGCTCTGCCAGCTACTGTGTTATTAATAGCAATATTTTAAAAAAATCTTATGTTTTATCAGAGCAGTTAGAGCACATGATTAGAAAATTGTAAGTTATGAAATGTAATTGTCCCTGCCACTAGAGGGAGAACTTAATTTTTTAATTTTTTTAAAGTAAAAAATAATTATATAATTTTCCCCTTTCCCTTTCCTTTCTCCACACCCCATGATATACATGCATACATTCATGTATGTCTGTCTGTCTGTCTGTCTGTCTGTATGTATGTATGTAATTATATGTGTATGTATGCATTACGCATGTATTTATGTATGTATATTATATAAATATAATCTGCTCAGTCCATAAAATTCTATTTGTATGAAAATGATTTCAAGACTGACCATTTGGTATTGAATAACCAATTGAGGGTTTCTTCCCTGAGGAAGATGATTTTTTCCCACTTGCAACATTCCTTAGTTGCCTGTAGTTGTTTGGCCAGGGTTAGGGTACTGTGAGGTTTTGTCCTTCCATGTTAGAATGCCTGTTGGTGTCCTCCTTGTTCAGGTCTTATCTAGGCAGTCATGTTGGTGTGACTTCATGAATGTAGCTCTCTTGATATTTCTAGGAGATGCAGTCTCCTGGCAGACTTCCTGTTCTTCTGGTTCTTACAATCTTCCTACCTCCTCTTCTGGGATATTCCTTGAGCCTTGGGTGCAGGAGTTGTGTTTTGGATGGGTCAGGCATGACTGTGGATGGGTCAGGCATGACTGTGGATGGGTCAGTTGTGACTGTGGATGGGTCAGTTGTGGCTGTGGATGGGTCAGTTGTGGCTGTGGATGGGTCAGTTGTGGCTGTGGATGGGTCAGTTGTGGCTGTGGACAGATCAGTCATGGCTGGGCCCCTACAATCACTTGTTCTTTGCATTTTGGTTGGCTGTCATTTTCTGTAATAATCTCTGTGAGCTACAAAAAGTTTCTTTGATGGGGGTGAAAGCTACATTTAACTGTGGGTATAAGGTTAAATATTTAGAGTGTAGTTATGGATTATGTTGGTTTAATGAAGTGATAGTTATGAGTTCTTCAAGATCCATGAGTTTTCTAGTCCTGTAGAACTAGTCCTAGTCTAATGGGCAGACTTCCAGTATCAGGCATGGTTTCTCTCTTCTTGAGCAGGTCTTAAATCCAACTCCAGAGCTTTTGGTTATCTTGAAGGTATGTGTTCCACTGCTGCACCCTTAGGGATGGCCTGCCATGCTGGTCATTGTTGTGGTTCATAGGCATCATGGCTGGGTAGGTCTATTGTTTGCTTCTTTCCCTTGGTAGCTTGCATGATGCACTTCAGTACCATAAAAGTTGTTCTTAGGGAGGGGGTTTTCAGATCAGATCAGAACAAGTTCTTCAGATTCTGTGTCCACAGTGCGTGGTATCTTTAGCAATAGGGACTTACAGCAATAACCTAGAATGTTTTGAGTCTCCTCGACTCACCTGACCAGCAATTTACAAGTTCCTCATGCTAGCTTGGTGGGGGAGGGGGCTGTTAAATAGTCTGTGGCTCGGAGCACATAGCCATGCAGAGAATTTCATTTAAACTATATATATAATTTAATGTGAAGCTTCTTTTGCAAATGCTATTCAATTGAGTTATATAGACTATGGGTCTGAATAAATTTGGTGTGTCATATTTTTATTTATTTTTTAAGTTTAAAAAAGTTTTATAATATGTTACAAATTTAAAAATAAACAATATATGTGTTATCTTAGGGTTTCTCTTGCTGTGATGAAACACCATGGCCAACTGACAAGTTGGGGAGGCAAGGCTTTATTTGGCTCACTGTTTCTCATCAAAGGAAGGCAGGACAGGAACTCAAATAGGGCAGGAATCTGGAGGCAGGAGCTGATGCAGAGGCTGTGGAGGGATGCTACTTACAGCTCACTTCTCAAGGCTTGCTTAGCCTGGTTTCTTATAGAACCTGGGACCACTAGCTCAGGGATAATAGCATCCACAATGGGCTGAGCCTACAGCCCAATTTTAAGGAAGCATTTTTAAAATTGAGATTCCCTCCTCTGAGGTGAATTTAGCGTGGGTCAAGTTGACATAAAACTATCCAACACACACACACACACACACACACACACACACACACACACACTTATATGTATGCTGTGTAATTTTAGGTAAATAGACAATAATATGATTCCTTAAGACTTTTTCAGATAACCTTATTGTTATATCACTCTCTTCCCTCCCTCTCCTTCTGTGTTGACTTTCCTCTCCCTTAAAGTTACCCCCCCCATTTACCTCTTCAAATAACTCTTGTTTTGTACTTTCTCACTTTTATTTATGACAAATATTTCCAGGTCCCTTCTGGTCGGAAGTTCTTTGAGACAATTCCATCAGCCTTAGCCAACTGCAGAATAGAATCACCTGACTTGTCTATCCTGACAATAACCCCGCAGATAACATAGGTTTTAAACTAGCCATTAAACCTGCCTGTGACCTTGTCAACCTCAGCCACATTCATCCAGATGGATGCATGGTCTTTGACACCAATTATACAGTTATATGTCCATGAACTCACTGGTGTAGGTCTGCATGTTGAAGCCACGCCTGCTCACTGGTCCAGTGGGAGGACAGAAAGGACCCTGCAAATAATAACTGTGCTCTTTACCCTCCTTTTCCCCTTCCATTGTCCTACAGGGAGAATTTTTAAAATTTTTATTCTACCCTTGGAGGGTAGATCTTTTTCACTTTTCCTTAAATTCAGACAAGCAGCAGCAACAACAAACCCGAAAGAAACAATCTTTAATTTCTAGTGATTCCCTATCACTAATGGATGATCCAACTGTGCCTTTCACTAAAATTTACTCCTTATATGTTTATAAAAACCTGTTGACCAGAGCTTTGCTAATCTGACTTTTGGGGTAGGAAGTACAGTTTCAAGAGGTATTTAGTAGAGTATCTCAGATGGGAAGGTCAGGGAAAGAATTATTTTTAGTGATAATAGAACTTAGTGGCTTTTAAAGCAAATCTTGTCAAGCAGAATCTATTGGATAAAAGATGAGAATTTGAAGCAAACACATTAATTTCAATAAATAAGTTGTAACTTCAATATATAAGTTATGTAGTTCAAACTCTTACTTTTCAGCAGGAAGCAGCAGAATTATTTGTTGTGTGGACCCCTATGGATTATCGTAAAAACAGAGCAGAGTAACTCTATGTTCTCAGAGTAGTAAGTACTCCATACTGTCATCATGGAGATTAGATTCAATTATTCATGTCTTTCTTCTTACTCTTCAAAACCATCCCTCATGTGACCAGCCCCTTCAAACAAGAAGTTTAAACACCCTGTGTTTTCATCCATTATCACAGATATCATCTTTTATTAAAGTATCTCTTTGCTCTGATTCCACCTATAAAGCGTTAGATTTGTCCTGCGGCTCTTAGCAAACTCATGTCTCAGTTTGTTAAATTAAACTACAGTGACTTCCAACCTCATTAGTCTATTAGGTGTGAAGTCTGATCAGAGTTATTTGTATCTCTCACCCTGAGGGCTGGAAGAAGTCACCATTCTGCTCCTCCCAAGTATGAGTTCTTCCAAAGAGGGTAGTTTTAAAGGCTTCTTTTCTGTGCAGACATGGTCATAGGGACTTCAAGCCATTTTAGTAGAGCTTGCTATTCAGGTCTCTGGGCCCTACACTCATCCCCCATGAAGGCTCTCAAGCTTTGGGTTCTGGAAAACAATGGGGTCTCTTCTTCCATGATCCATTCCCTTGGTTTGAAAGATTCAGATTTCTTTTGAGTCAGGTACTTAGCTTTCTTTAAGTTTTGAAGAAGGCTATGTGAGGCCCAGCCAGTTCCAACATTATATTAGGCGTAGGGTCATGAACTCTAGAATCAAATGTTGCAAGTTGAAATCCCACTCTTCCCACTCTTCTTGCTGTGTATTAGCAATCTGTAAGCCTCAGTTCCTTTGCCAATGGGAATGGCTATCAGTCCTCTACAGTGCTGGGAAGGGATGGACTCATTTAATTGTCTTAAGACATTCTCTGTGCCATGCTTGAGACTTAGTAAGCCCTCAGTAAATGTCAGCCAGTATTTTAATTATCGAAATATTGCATTATAATTTGAGGCCTTATAAAACAAAGTCTTCCACTCCCAGGAGAGTCAAGGGAAGCTGAGTTCTCCAGGATCCGAAGCTGTGGCTCTTCAGGCAGGAGAGAAGAAAGGTACTCTGGAAGTCAGAGGAGGGCAGACAGCTTGATTTTAAGATAATACAGGCAGTGTTATCGCATGCCTTTAATCCCAGCACTTGGGAGGCAGAGGCAGGCAGATTTCTGAGTTCAAGGCCAGCCTGGTCTACAGAGTGAGTTCCAGGACAGCCAGGGTTACACAGAGAAACCCTGTCTCAAAAAACCAAAAAAAAAAAAAAAAAAAAAAAAAAAAAGATAACACAGGACTTCCATTGACCAGAGGAAGATATCCTTGGTTAATAGATAGCATACAGCCTTACTCACTTGTAGCAGCTTGAAAGTCACCTTGGACTACACAGATCTATTCATGACTAAAAGCTTGATATCTGTCCGTTTAAGATCAAGGGTTCTTCAGACGTGAAAATGACTTGGGGCTAGGACAGGGAATTTGGCTCAGGATATTTTGGTCATCCTGATAAGCCCTTAGAAACAGTGATCATGGGAGTGATCACAGATTTTGTTCATTGCTTTGCTTGTTCTTTGACTATTTGTGTTTATTGTCTTGCTTTCCTCAACCTAGAACTGATCTTAATACTTGCATGTAATTAAAGTGGTACAAAGCAAAAAGGAGGAAGAGGGATGGGATAGGGGGTTTTCTACAGAGGGGAACTGGGGAAAGGGGGATGGCATTTGAAATGTAAATAAATAGTAAAAAAATTAAAATTGAAAAGAAATCTTAAAAAAAAGAAGAAGAAGAAGAAGAAGACTGGGATCAGATGGGGTCTGATGACCACATGTTTACAATCCTAGCATTTAAGGCTTTGACAGGAGAATCTTGCACTTGAGCCAGCCTGAGCTATATAGTGAGACTTAGTCTCAAAAGACTAAAATCAACAAAACAGCCTCTTCCCTAAACAACAGCAACCAAAGGAATAAAGGAAGAAGAACGTTGGGTGGCTCGTGCCCTAGACCATCTCACTTGCTTTAGGATTAGCTTAAAGTACATTAAACATTTAACTTGGGGGAATACTGTGGGGTAGAGGGACCAGTTAATTCCTTAGCTCACTGCTGTGAGAGGCTCAGCATTCACAAGCTGGACCTAGACAGGTTGTCAGAGTCTCAGGAAGAGACAATGGTGTGAGAATGTTTACTGTTTCTACCCCGTGTGTCTGTGTGTCTGTGTGTCTGTGTGTGGGGGTGGAGAGTGGAGAGACAGCATGGGGAGGAGTGGGGATGCATATGGCAGGGTGTCCCTTCTACTCGGGCAAGAGAGGAAGCCAACTTTTAAAAAATTTTATAAATATGCAAGTACAGAGGTCCTTTTCCTTTTTACTCTTGTGAGGTAGCAGAGCTAGCAGTTGGATAAACAAAGAGGCAGAAGAAGAGGAGGAGAAGAAAGAGGAGGAGGAGGAGGAAAAAGAGGCAAAGGATGAGGAAGAAGAGGAAAAATAGGAAGAAGAGGGAGGAGAAGATGAAGGAGAAAAAGAGAAGAAGGAGAATGAGAATGATAAGGATAAGGAGAAGAAGGAGAAGGAGAAGGAGAAGGAGGAGAAGGAGAAGGAGAAGGAGAAGGAGAAGGAGAAGGAGAAGGAGAAGGAGAAGGAGAAGGAGAAGGAGAAGGAGAAGGAGAAGGAGAAGGAGAAGGAGAAGGAGAAGGAGAAGAGGCTTTGAATTTAATGTGCCTGATAGCCTGAGGGTGCAAGTGTGCAAGTGTGGTGCTGGAAGTCAGGGAAGAAAAATCACAGAGGGAGGCTGCCAGCACCGAAGGCTGCATTATATGCTTCATGATGGCTGCCCTGAGTCACTGTAGGTCCCTCAGAAGAAGAATGTTATAGTCTTGTTTATAGCGGCCTTATTTACATAAAACCATGCTGTTGCATTTCCTTATTTCAGTTTTTATTTTACTTAATACTAATATTTATTATTAATATTATTAGTGTGAGTATGACATTTTATATGTAGTCTTGTACACTCTGGTGTGTGTGCCACAACTTGGTGGAATTTGATCTCTTCTTCTACCTGCACATGGGTCCTGGGGGTGGGGTTCAGGTCCTCTAGCCTTCGGCTTCAAGACACAAGCCTCTTTACCTGCTGAGCCAACATGCTGGCCTGAACTTACTCATGTGTAGTACCCTCTTAAGGACTTGCTGTATCACTTGGTGGCAGAGGATTTGCTAAAGTGTGGTCTAGGCCCTGGTTTCAATCCCCAGCACTAAAAAGGAAGTGTTGGGTTTTTTTTAAAGTTTATTTTAGTGTGTTTACAGTTACATAACGTTCCCATAATTTGAAACATTTTTTTTCCACACCAAAACAAAGAAACAAGCAAACAATAAAAAGACAACCTGAGACCTGTTAGCAATCACTCTCATTACTCAACCCATTTGGCCCTAGGTGACCTGGACATTTTATAATGAAATTATACAATATGTGGTCTTGGGTAACTTGTTTTTATTCCATGTATGTCATAGCATGGCTTAGTCCTTCATTTCTTTATAAAACCTTCCATTACATACTTACCAGTTGATAAGCAGTTGGGGTTTCTATATTTTGGTTATTGAGAATAATGTTTCTGTGAGCATTCATGTACAAGGTTTTGGACATGTATTTTCTTTTATGTGAGTGCCACGGAGTAGAACTGCTAGATCATATGATAATTCTGTGTTTATTGTTTTGAGAAACTGCCGAGCTGTGTTCCAGCATGGCTGTATCATTTCACATTTCTACCAAAAATGGACCAGAGCTCCAGGTTCTCCACACCATTGCCAACTCTTTTATTGTCTTTTCATGTTTAGCTAAGGAAAGGGACTTCAAATTTCTAAGGCAGCAATTTACTAGAAGGAGAGCACATGGGTGTCTTTTGGGACAAAAGGGGAGGCGGTACAGTATGTCCCATGGGGTTCTGTGGTGTGGTCCTTGGACTAGAGTTGTCAAAGAGTCCCTTTGTACAAGGTCATGAGCCATACCCTTTTATATTATAAAAAAAGTAGAAGCGTAACTTTTTCTGCTACTTTTATATTTTAGGAGAGAAGAGAGCTTTCCTTGTATCTTTTTCTTTTTAATTGTCTCAAGTTCACAATAATTCTTATGGCAAAGGGACAGCTTTTTCAAGGTTTATTTTGTATATTTATTTACATGTACCTATAGGTGTCTATGGGAGTGTTTGCCAGGCGTGTTTGAGTGTTAGTAGACCTCAGAAGAGTGTCAGGTCCCCTGGAGCTGGAGTTAAAGGTGGTTGTGAGCTTCCAACATGAGTTCTGTGTCCTCTTAGAGGAGAAACCAGCAACCAGGACTCTTAACTGCTGAGGTCTCTTCAGCCTTCTTTAAAATGAAATTTTACCTTTGTTGATGGAAAATAAATTATTTTATTCTGTAGGTTATCTTTTCATGTTCTTGGTAAGCATCATTTGAGGTAAGAAAGTCTTCATTTTTGGTGTAGTCCATTTGCCCGTTTGTTGTTGTTTGTTTCTGTTTCATTTACACATTTGTGGTTATCTAAGAAGGCTTTCCTCCCTCAAGGTTGTGAAGACTTGCTCTGTGGTCTTTTCTAAGCATCCTGTAGTTTCACCTCGTACAGTTGGGTCTATGATCCATTTTGAGCTAAGGCCTCTGGATGTCAGGGATCCTGCTTGATCCTTTCATACGTTGATTATCAACGCTATAGCATTGAGAGACTCCTAAGAGTGTAGTAAAGCACACCTCTGGGCGTTTTCAGAGAGGGTTAACTATGGGGCAAGACCAGACCTAAAAGTGTCCAGCACATCATCCCATAGACAGAGTCTAATGGAATCAAACAGAAAAAAGGAAATCCCAGTAGCCCAGGTATCCTTTCTTTTCCCTTGTTGCTATGATGTGAATGGCTCTAACTTGTTCCATCCCCTTTACCTGGTAGACACCCATAAAAACATGGGAAGTAATAGATTTTGTCCCTTTAATTAGTTGTTTTCATCAGACACATTATTATAGAGAAGAAAATACATGACAGCCATATATGTGAACATCCTACCAGTAGTTAGTAGAAAGGTGGCTGTTCTCCATCAAATTATCTTTCAAATCTCTTTGAAAATCAATACACAAAAAGTATAAAATTGAAAATAAGATTCATTTATTTTTTTATTTATGTGCATGTGTGTTTGCCTGCATTAGTTTATGTGCACCACGTGTGTACAGGTGCTTGCAAAGGCTAGAAGAGGGCGTAGGATCCTTGAGAGATGGAGTTACAGATGGTTAGCGCTACCTAATGAGTTTGGGGGCAACTGAACCTGCAAGATCAGTATGTGTTCTTAACCACTGAGCCATCCTTCCAGCCCTGCTTCTGCATTCCTTACTGTATCCCATTGATATGTACTTACAATTACTGTCACATGCCATGCTGTCTTAATCACTGTCTTCTTGTATTTCATCTTTTAAATTATAACTTATTCTTTATTCTTCACTTTTGTCAAGGTTATTTTGTGTCCCTTGTATTTACAGATGAATTTTAGCATCTGCTTGCCAACTTCTGGGGGAAAATACAGCTGGGACTCCCATAAGGATCGTGCTGAATCCGTAGATCAATTTGGAAGCTTTAGCTATTACTATCAAAACTTCTAAGAGTTGAAAGTGTTTTTCCATTTATTTAAATATTAAATTTCTTCTAACAATGTTTTCTACTTGACAGGGTTAACATTTTTACTTTTGTTAAATTTACACCAAAGTATAATAGTTAATTTTTTATGTTATAAACAGGATTGTTTCTTAATAATTTTTGTTTTGCATTCTTAATGGCTAGTGCTTAGAGATACAATTGACTTTTGTATAGTGATCTTTTATAACACACTGGTACCGAACATGATTATGAGTTTTCTACATTGGTGTGTGTGTGTGTGTGTGTGTGTAGTCACAACCCAGACATTCTGGCCTGAGCCCAGATCCAGCTCCTATGCTGCCCTGCTCAGCATGTCTGTGCCACCATTCAGCATATCAGTCATCGAACTCTCAGGCTAGATAACTGAATAGTGGCTTAAGATGTGGACTGGTTTGTGACTTGTGCATATGATAACACATTCTGTGGCCACTGTCTACCCCTTCCCTGGATGCCTCACATAATAGGGCTGGGCTTATTTTCCATCTTCAACTCTTCTTGTTCTCTGCCTGCATCCCTGCTATTCTGCCTCTACTTTAACGAGTTTAACTGCGTCATTTAGATATCCAGTCTTTTGGTTAAAGCATTGTTCCTTTACGATGCTCCATTACTGACAGGTTGCTGAAATGAGGCTGGCTGACTGACTACTTGTTGCATACCATATAAAGTAAATGTGATTAAACAGAGAATCTGTCTTCTTTTGGGTGGTGGCAGAAAATCATGACTACGGTAGCTATAAACTCTGTCAGAAATAAAAGATCAACTTTATTTCCTAAAATCTTAATTTAGGAAAAAGCCAGACTTTTTTTTTTCTCCAAAACAATTTCCCCCTTTGCCTATCCATTTTATTTTCCTCTTTTTATTATTTTTATGATGTATTAAATTAAACCATTTCCTTGCAGTGTGCTAGTTAAGACAATTTCCTTAGCTTTTGCTGAATGACTTGGCAGGCTCGATGTCTTAGAGCTGAATCGTAAAATCCCATTAAAATCCAGTCATATAAAAATAAAAGATGCTGCCTGGTGCACCCGTGACATGTTATGGCGAGGTCTCATCACATTATAATAACAACTGCCAGGAAGAAGTGACTGCTGTGTAATGCAACATGATGAAGAGAGAGGAGTATATTAGCGACACAGCCAACCGCATTTAATTAAATCCCATGTCCAAATTAGTTCCCTGATTGGCATGTAAGAAGAAAACATGTTTACTGTGATGTTCAAATAGCACAGTTGTTTTAAAAACACACAGGCTTTTTAGCCTGTCTCTGTCTATTTCTCTTTGGTCTTCAAGATTCACACTACTTCCAGGGTGAAGTTGCTGTTACTAAGGTTCCTTATGTCTCCAGGGAGGAAGAACAAGGCTTCCATGGGGTAAAAATCCACACTCATTTCACCAGGCAGTAAACAGAAGAGCTAGACTATAGACTTAGATCGAGAAGATTCAGGAGCCTATGGATTTTCAGCAATGCCAGAGGATGGTAAAGAACAGCCTTCAGGGCCAGGTTGAGCAGTTGTCTGTTTTATAGCCCAAGAATCAAGAATGATTATTAAGTGAGAAGATAAAAAGATTATACCATAGGTAGTGAAAGTATGTTTAGTTAGTGAGGTAAGATTTCAATGTCCATAAGGTTTTATTGGGATGTGGTTGCATCCACTCACTTACACACTGTTGACAGCAGCTTTTGAAGACAATAACAGGATTGAATAGCTGAAACCAAAGTTAGATGGGCTCCAAACCCCAGACATTACTTAAGGTATAAATGTCCTGTGCTGATTCTTAGCTATCCTGAGATATGTGTGACCCATAGCTACAGGTTGGACATGCTTGATTATACACCGTTGTAGGAAAAGGTTGGCTGTCTCTGATCTATGCCATGATTCTTAAACCAAGGTAAAGCTAAATACTTAATGTTAAACTAAACATTGAGTTGGGGCCCAAGGGTCAGCTTATTTTAGGAGAAATCCCCAATATTATGTTGATGTTCACAAAGCAGTTGTTGCTGTCCTCTCTCCTGGTGATGTACTCTTCTTTTCCCCATCAGTCCACGAGGCCTAGGATGATGCTGATGATTGCATAAGTGAGACAGGGCTCATACATCTACTCATTAGGCAAATACTTTTCTATTTGTTTTGAGGTAGAATTTCACACTCTAGCCCTGTCCGGCCTTGAACTTTTATACCAATCCTTCTGCCTCTGCCTTCTGAGTGCTGGAACTAGTGCTATACCCTACCATCCCTGACTTAAGCATATTGTTTTGATTGTGTACTATATGCCACATGCTATTCAATGCTAAACCCATAGTTGAGAGGAAAATAAAGGTCTGATATAAAATTATATGATAAGAGGTCCACATTAATTGCCTACAATAAGACTTACTATACATAGATAGAAACTCACAGTAATTTTTATATTTCAAATAATGAATATTTTTGTTTCTATTATAATACTAGACTTAGAGAATTTGAGAGATTATATATTGGTAATGTGAAACTGAACTATAATGTGTAGGCATTGTTGGAATTTGAGGACAGACAATAAGGTGTTAACTGTGTTTAGGATGGAATGTTGAGCTGGTGTGAAGCCATAGGACTCATTTGTATAGCAATTTTTTCTTGTATAAAACAAATACAAAATCAGATGATATCATTATTGCCATAAGTGGATCTAGAAAACGAAAGCCTATTTAAGTTGGGTAGGAAGGTACTTAGACATTAATTTTAGCAACCAGTATCACTGTGATACATACAATGCTGAGTTACATAAGCCCAATACATTTGAAATTATTTTTCCCTTTTGGACTCAATTCTGGTTTTCTTGGAACTGTTCAGGGCTCTTTTTGTCAACATACTGAAGCAGTCTATTAGAATGGGAAGGTAAGATTTTAGTTATAACATTATCCTCATCCATTGGTCATGGGAGAAGCAACTTCTGTCACATTGCCAGTGCAGGCTCAGTTTTTGAGAATACATCCCATAAAGATCAGAAAGCAAATAATGATAATACGATTAGAAAAAAACTGCCAGTGTTTTCTAGATTAACACATTAGTTATCTTTGGTTCAGATGCTTTACAAATTAAGATGATTAATACAACAAATGTTAATCTCCTAGTTGGAGTGTGCTAGGAATTTAAAGTGGGTTAGGTGCAACTCTGGCTCAGGGTGTCTCACAAGTCAGGACAGCTGGGGCTGAGACACCCTCAGGGCTCACCTAGGATTCAGAACTCCTTCTGAGCTTACCACATGGTTGTTGGACAGATATAGTCTCTCATGAGCCACTACCGTGAGGCCCTACTTTCTCTCTGGCTGTTGCTAAGATATCTCCCTGCATCCTGGTCATATGGGCTTCTTTACAGACACAGATCAAAAATGGCAGCTTCTATCATAATGGGCAAGTGAGACAGAAAAGAGGACAAGATGGAGACATAAGTGTCAGAAGTGACATTGTATTCATATTTCTGTATTCCATTTATTGGAAGTCAGGTACTACAACTATATTGTTTCCAAGACCAGGGCTTGTATAATGTTATGGGTGCCAAGAGGTGGTAAAATGACAATTTCATTTTTCCCCTCCGATCATAAAAGTAATCTAGACACACAAAAGTCCACCCATTATAGATGTATTATGATAGGCAAAATGTCACCGAGTGATTTCTAGTCTACCATGTACCAGACATGTGTGAAACCATAACACTCAAAATGAGCAAGCATCCCTGCTTCCATGTGTTCTCTCTGGTAAAATAAATCCTGCTTCGGTGCTTGGTATGCAAGAAGTCTCCCAAAAATGTTATTTTTATTTTTGCAGGGCAAATATCCTGTCTCAGAGAAACAGCCAAGTTTCCCAGTCTGTGGCATCTCTAATCCTGTTGTAGACAAATGCGATTTGCTTAGCCAGCTCAGAACTGGCTCTGCACTCACTTATACTTGAAAAAAGGCAGCTCATAACAGTGTGCAATGCTACACACTCGTTACTGTCTTTCTCATGCTTCTGTTTCCTGAGTGGACTTTTCCAGACAACAAAACCACCAGAGCTTCACAGAAGTTGCTCTTTGAAAATCTTTTGGAGAGCTCTGCTGGCCAACATGTCCTCTTGCACTGTGCAGTCCAAGTTGACCTAACGTCTTCTAGCTCTGAAACATTTTAATTGCTTTCTTTTCTAGATGCATCTTTTCAGTCTCTCAAGTGCTCTCTTGAAAATGGCTTCTTGAACTACAAACAAGATTTCAAATGTGTGCCTAGTGATGCCAGTATTTTGTGGTTACTTTCTGTAATTAATATTCCATGTTTCAGAAACTGTTTCAAGGTTTTAATTGACTTTTGTCACTCCCATCTTGTTCCCGTACTGTGTTGGTCATCCGTGTGCATTATTAATGAACTACACACACTGTGTTTGCCTGCCTCCTCAACTCAGTATTGAGTTCTTTCTCAGACTTTGTTTTGACTGACAGTCATAGAAGACTTTATTGTAATGGGTTTTTAATTAGCGATAGTTTGCTGTGGTAATCCTACCAACAAAAGGAGCTGTTCATTTGAAAGAATAAAAATCAGGGGCTGGAAAAAGGGCTGAGTGGGTACAGTGCTTGGTGTGCTAGCTTGAAAGCTTACATCTAGATCTGCAGGACACATGTAAAAAGTTGAGTGTGACCATGCACATCTGCAATGCATGGTGGAGAGATATCGCTAAGAGGCCACCTAGACCTTACCCAGCTAGCTGGCCAGGTGGTGAGTTCTAGGTTCAGTGGAGAGTTTATCTCAAAAAATTAGATAGGAATGATGGAAGAAGACATCCTGACATTGCCCTTTGGCCCCCATACATATATGTGTGCATGTATACATGCATATATCAAACATACACACATACAAGGAAGAACATACATAGGGTAGTTTTCTAAAATACAAACTCTTCCATACGATGTAGAAATAGTTTCCTAACCTGTTGAACAATATATATTAGCAAACCTGAGTTATGAGGTATTTTTTATAGAAATATTGATCCATTGCTCTCAAAGTTAGGCATCTGTTTCCAAAAATATAGTAAAAACCTAAGAAGTTTGATCACTGAAGTGATTGTTTATTGAAAGTGACACTTGGAAACAGTCTTTAAAGTGCTTGTTTTCCACTGTTGTTTATTGTTAACTTCACAGGATCTGCCAGTGGGAAATGTTCTCTTAGCACCTTTCCAATGCATTGCAGATTCAACAGGAGTTACCATAAGCTAACTTTCCTGTGGCAGTGGTAGCGTGCATTCAAAGCCTCTTGTGCATTCCTCTATTCATGAGACGTCTAGGCCTTAACCACTATGTGTAAGTAGTATTGACTTTTTTCCTGTTCAAACAGCCTTTCAGTGCTGAGACTAGAACTCAAGGCCTCCCTGCATGGTAGGTGAACAATCTCCTGTTGGCATATACTCCAACCCCTACAATGCTTTTTTTGAATTCATGAATCCCTCTAAAAGTACAAACACAAACTTTTATTCAGATTGCCCAAGTTCATGGAAACTGCTCGGCTTGCCAATGATTTCATTAATGAATGAAAACATCTTGCAAAGAAGAACCCAGTCCCATGAAACAAGATGGCAGATTGATGTACACCTAAGAATAGCAGCATTGCTGTTTCGGGTCAGTCATCAGATCCGCAGAGTCTCAAGGTACTATATTCTGAGTATAGATTCTTTTTTTTTTTCCAATGTGGGTCATTATATACTGAACAAGGTACATAGATTTTAAGAAAATTACTTGCATGTTTTGGGGTCTGGAAGGGTGATGTTCCCTCTATTCTAAGCACACATGGGGAGGCCTCATTGTCACATTTTACTGTTGCCTCTGGCACATTTATTGTGTTCTACCCTCCAGCCTTTACTTATGTTAACAGTCTTGACTCCAACTAGAAACAACTATAAGTTTACAACCATGTAGCAGTCACCTGCTTCTTTCCCCACAGAACTATATTCTACTTTCCCAACTCTGTTCAGCAACCTGGATGCTGATTCTGCAAGCACATTTTTTGATACCTTTGCCAAGTGTCTTTTGTCGGGATTTGACCATTGAAAGTACTGGAGGGAGACTAGAGGTAAACAAGAGGGGAGAAGTCGGGATACTTTAATCTTATTTTTTCCTACTTGGCTTTGGGGGTAAAGTTCAACACAGGCTGGATCTCTTTATTAGTCAAGGTCTCATGATATAGACCCAACCCTTTTCTGTCTAATTTCTTATTAGAGATTAGAAATTCGACTTCCAGATTCTTGGCTTTGCTATCACACCCAACTGCTCTCTGTCTAACTTTTGCTGTAGAAAAATATCCACTTCCTATGTTTGTAAATCTTTGAGTTGCTTCAATATATCATTTGACTTTCAAACTCATTTAACCTTGGCATTAATCTCTTATATTAAATTTCCTTTGTAAATAACCAGATATAGGGCTGAAAAGATGGCTTAATTGTTTAGAACACTTGCTGCTCTTTCAGAGAACTCAGCTTGAATTCTAGCACCCATGTGACAGTTCACAACCCTGTGTAATTCCAGTTCCAGGGGGTCTGTTTCCTTCTTCTGACCCCCTGCACCATAGGTACCATACATGCACATAGTACACATATACATAATGCATAAAACACTCATACATATAAAATAAATAAGTCATACACACACATATGTACACACTCACACACACACACACACACCTCTAATCCTAACCCGACCAGATACTTTTATGGAATAGATATACTTTACCTTGCTTTGTTTTGTTTACTAAATATAACTGAAAACACCATGTACTATACATGAAACAAATGTAAGAGGACTGACAAAGATAAGAAGATGGAAGAAGATGATGATGGTGATGGAGCTGTGGGGGCAGACTAAGCAGGGATATTAGGACACATATAATGGTGAACAGTATCCTGTGATCCCCATCCCCATAGCTCAGTCAGACAACGGCAAACTAGCTACTTATTTCTGCCAAGAGGTGCAGATAAAAACCTCTAAGACGGGACTACTATACCCTTCAACCAAAATACTAGGAAAAGGGCAACTTGTTAAAGAAGAATGCCATTGGATTGCACCTACTCTATTGTAGACAAACATCATAGAAGAAAATTGTTGCCTGCCCCCTCTGAGCAAATGCTGAATAGAGAGCCCAAGGGTCCTGTTTTTTTTTGTTTTTTTGTTTTTTTTCCAGGCAGCAGCTGAGAGGTTGATCAATAGAGCTGCAAAGTGAAATAGACAAATCCACAATGGGAATTGAGAACTTCAACACTCCTCCCTCAGTAAAGAGGAGCTCCTTGACATAAAACCTGTAAATAAAACTCAGCAACATGATCAACTCACAGAATCAAATAGGTATTTATAGCAGACTCTACCCATCAACAACTGAACATGCACATTTGTTTGTCTTATTCATGGTACAGTGAACTACATCATGACCCATAAATCCAACCTTGAAAGTGTAGAAACTGAAATCATATGGAGAGTGTTCTCTGAGCACAGTGGATTCAGAACAGAAACTGGTATAGGGCTGAAAGCAGAAAAAGCACCCAGTGCCTGAAAATTGAACAATACAATTCTAAATAACCCAGTAGTCAACAGTGTCTCAAGAGAAATAAAAAAAAAATACATTCAAGTGAAAACACCATATCTCACAATATACAGGATACATTGAAGGCAGTGATGAAAGATAATTCTACAGTGTGAAGGCTCACAATAAGAATGAGGAGCAGCCAAATGACATTATCAAGATGGTGAAATAAGGTAGCTTCACTTTGTCAGACAGAAGTATCGATTGGCAGCTATCCACATACAACAAAACAAAACAAGCAAACAAACAAAAAAACATCATGGAGACAATCAAAACACCTTCGGCCCAAGTTATCTGGCACTCCATATACCCTAGTGAAAAATCCATGCTACAGAGTAATAGGCAGAGCATATTGCCTTCACTGTGTCCTCCTCCCTGCCTACTCTCCCCACCCCCACCCCCCCGCTCTAAGGCAGCCTACTGAAAGGGCTCTGTAGAGCTCTTGGTTTGGAAGTCAGTGAAAGAGAACCGGGGAGAAGAATACTTAGCTTTCTAATCCCTCTGAGAAGCTTCTTAGAAATGCTGTCTTGCTCTTACCTTATGAAAGATTAAGGATTTAGGATGAAATTGCTTTCCTAGACCATTGGGAGTCATGTGACAAGGCAAATTAGTGAAGAAGCACAGAGTGCCAGTGAGCAGATTTTGGTGGAAGTACAATTCATTTGTCACCAGAGGCACCTGGTCCTAGCTAAGTGCTTGGAGTCCTAGACAGATAAGGCTAGATCTCTCCTTAGACCAGAGCCTGGGATCACACAAAGGAAAGGAGAAGACCTCAAAGTGATTTTTTCCCAACAAGCAGACTTCACTTCAGTGGTACCTGAGAGTTTAATTAGTGATCCTTACAACACTAAAGGCCATCCCCGGCCTCTGTTCAGGGAGGTAGGCAACAAGCAACTTTGTATTTCTGCTGAGCAGGGCAATCACTTCACTATTCAGATCCATTTAACCTCCAGGCTTCTCCAGGCTTCTCCAGGCTGCTCTAGTGACCCTGTCCAATTGAGGGCACCTTTGGTCAAAGATATGCTGTAGCTCACCAAGACTAGAGGTGACCTGAAATCATACGAACAGTGTTACAGAAAACAGGGGACATCCATTTGAGACTGTCCTGAGTAATAAGTTTTGTGTAAGATCCTAAAGTCACAAGTGACAAAGAAAGAAATGAACAAGTGGGATTACATCAGGATATCTTCTATATAGCAAAAGAAGCAACCAAATGAGGAGAAAAACTCTGGAGATATTTGTAAACTCAAATCTACTAATCAATATCCAAAATATATGAAAAACTCCAGTAACTAAACAGAAGTAAAATGGTCTATTTAAGAAAGGACCCGAATAGATGATGTTCTAAAAAGAAGAGATATGACTGGTCATCAGATCCATGAACTAAATGATTGACAGCAAGACATAGAGAGAAGAGAATTAGGACATATTTTTTAGAATAGTCAATAAAAACACTAAAGATGATGTGGTTTGGTAAGAATGTTGTAGATAAAACCCAACACACACTGTAGGAAGGAATATAAATTAATTTATGTATTTTTAAAAACAGTATGGAAAGTCCTTCCACCCCTAAAACCAAAAGAAGTAGTATATGATGTAGCAATCTCACCTCTTGGTATTTACCACAATGATTTATAAATAATATGTTGAAGAAAGACCTGGAGATCCGTGTTCATTGCAGTCATTCAACCAATGCCTAAGGAAAGAAAGCTGTTTAGAGTTAACAGAAAGTGTCCCCAACCCAGAGATAGATAAGAGTATCTGCAATCCAGGAAGTTCTAAGACCACCAATCAGATTCAACTCAAGCAAATCTACCTGAAGTCTTAGTATAATCAGGACCTCTGGAAGGTTAAGGATGAGTGAAGAGAAAATGAAGCAGTGAGGCTGTCCAAGTTCCCTGGCAGTAGACTCAGCAGAAACTTCATCAGCCAGGAGACAGTGACATAGTATTTCTACACTGAAGTAGAAAACCTGTTGATCTAGTTTGATGTCTGCTTCTATGATAGAACATTCTGACCAAAAGCCACTTAGAGGAAGAAAGGCTTTATTTGGTTTCTTCTTCCAGGTCACAGTCCTTCAGTGTGGGAAGTCAGGCGGGAACTCAAGCGAGAACTGGAAGCAGATGCTATGAAGAATTCTGTTTGCTGGAGTGCTCAGGCTCATGGTTAGCTCCATTTCTTATAGCCTCAAACATTCCACCCAGCGAATGATACTACCCACAGTGTGTTGGGCTTTCATCCATTAACTATTAATCACAGTGATTCCTATAGACACGCTCACAGGCTAATATGATCTGGACAATCTCTTGATTGAGATTTCTTTTTCAGGTGACTTGTCTACACTCAAGCTGATAGTTAAAGCTAACTAGGACACCTGTCAATAAAAAAACACTTTACCAACAAGGATACCCTGTGGAAATTAGTTGAGAGAATATATCTCCACCAAACTTGAAACTTAAGAAATGCTAACTGGAGTTTTTAAAACTAAAATCAAGTGATTTCAATGAGTTAAATATATACATTAGGAGGTGTAGAAATTACTTACATGAGCAACTACAAATTCAAATTGTTCAAATTGTAAGCATGGTGCCTAATCATCTTTAGAAGGAAGACTGAAAAACCAAATGATTATATTAATATGATCACATTAATGTTTAGAGGTAAGCTAAGAGACAAAATCTTTTAAGTTCAGACTCCATTTTAGAAAACTTAAATTCAGGTAAACTAATAAACCGGTACCTAGCATTAGTTTCCAAGTTACCCTCCAACAAAACCTGAGCCTAGCTCCAGTTTCTAGCTTAACCTCAACAGACCAGGGTCTTCAGGTTAATCTCCTCCAACAATTTAGCTTTTCCAGGTTAATTCCCAACAAGTCCACCCTGCTGCTTGATGACCACCAATACAAAGGGAAATAGAAGTTAAGTTTATGGTTTGACTACCAGCACCAGCCAATTATGCTAAAGGCCATAGTAGCTCTCCAGTGAGAACTTGTCAGGCTAGAAACACTCACTCCCCACTTGCTTCTTTCTATGAAACCTTAACCTGACAGATGTTGGGAGCTCCTCTCCACTAAAACCATCCTGCCTGTCAGTGGTGGGTTGAGGGGCCCTGAGCTAGCTCCAATAAAGGCCCTCTTGTGATTTGCATCAGATCAGTTCCTGTCAGTTTTTTGGGGCTCACTAATACTTCCATGGCACAACAAAGCAATACACAAAACAATGCAAAATAGGATATCAAATATGTAAAATGTAGAATATAACACCAATGTATAATTTGTTTTAGTATGTTTTTACCAGTGCATTAGTGTTTTTATTAATAAATTTTATTTGTGTGTTTTTATTATTGCTCTTTTAAAGTTGTGAACATTAGAGTCAGGTTAATGTTAATTTCCAAGCAAATATCTGTTATATGCAAATGAAAAATGATAAAGAAAGAATCAAAATATTAGATAATTTGGATAATAGTAAATAAGTTGGAGAATTAAGTTATGTGCCTACCAACTGACAAGTGCATAACAAGAAAGCATGTAGCCTTAAGAGAAGCATTCCTCTCATCTGCTACAGGATGAATGGGACTGGAAATGTGCTAAGTGACATAAGCCAAGCAGAAAGGTGACTGCTGTATATGTAGATCCCAAAATGACTAGACCCAGCAATAGTTGAGAGGTCGTTAGCAGAGGCTTTGAGTAGAAGGGATGACATGATTGTCACAGGATACAAGACGGCAGTTGGATGGGAGGCTTCATTTCATCTAGCGTCTGTCTTCCTTCCTCCCTTCCTTTCTATATTTTTCCCTTTTGAGTTTTGTTGTGCATGGAGAGGAATATAACTAATTATTGTACATTTTAGTGTTGCAGGAGCAGTGAATCTTAAATGTCATCAGGTAAGGTATCAAATGGTTAAGGTAATAGATGGGTTGGCTGGCTTGATTTGGCTCTTCATATTGTGTTACAAAATTATAATGCCATGGTTTTCTCCATAAATACGTATAGCTAACATTTGTCAACTTAGAATTTAAAAAGAGGAGGAAGAAGAAGAGGAAGAAGAAAGAGAGAGAGAGAATGAAAGAAGTCTCAGTCAACAATCCAAGCTTCTACTTTGACAGCATAGTGTCCAGGTTGAGGCCTGGTCTTCCTCTTACCTGTGCCTATCTGGGTATGTTTCTGTTCCAGGGGTGGCTCCTTCCTGTGGTACACTCTTCAAGAGGCAAAATCGCTGCTTAGCTTTCTAGAAATCAAGCTGGGATGGAAAGGGATCCACTGCAAGTATCCTGTAAGATGCTGATGACTCCTCACCAATTCTGTCCAGAGCCTGTTGTTGGGAATGACCATGATGAAAGGACAGTGCTCCAGAGACCTTCCTGGATGCTGATGACCAAGATGATGAGGGGATTGAAAATAACGTAGGTAGCAAAACTAACAGACTATCTGCAAAATGGTCCAAGCCACAATCTTAGTTCTCATGAAATTAAGGAAAAATACAATAAATATTTAGTAATAAAGTCTGTTTTTTTTCTTATTGTGTGGTATCAGAACACACAAATAAAATAGAATACTCGGTAATCCGAAGACCTTTAATGTGACAACTGACTTTCCTCATTAGCTTCACTTTTTAACAAAAACCACTAAATTAAACACTGTGATATCTCCACTTTTCAGCTTCTATTCTAATGAATGTGTACTGTGGTTTGATATACTTTATATTTTGAAGAACTTATAAAAGAATAAGCAAAAAGTGTGCATCAAATGTCAGCATATGAACACTTTATTATAAGCAGTGGAGAAATGGGGGATAAGAAATATTGAAGAGAAAGGAGAGACCTTGACAGAGATGCAAGGAAACCCTGAATTTACAGTCAGTCGATGTGGATTAACCTGATTTATTTGGTATCTTAAGGGAGCTAGGAGTATGTTTCTGTAGGATGCATACACACACACACACACACACACACACACACACACCTATAAATGTGAGACCTAATTAAGCAATCTCTGTTGACTTTAACAAGTATCTCATATCCTATAGCCTTACTTGAATTTTACTTCAAGAACTATTGTATCATTTTAAGAATATGGAAACTATTAAAGGACCATGATTCTCTCTGGCTTCGCAGCAGGGGAGAGCCACACCTTTGGGACTGCCATCCAGAGGAGGAAGTTTGCTACACTGTGGTGAGAACTGCAGTTCTGTGAGAACAGATTCAGCAGGGGTGGCATCTGTCTGAGGAATGTATCTGCTGCTGCCTTGCAGGTAGGGGATCCACTGTGTCTGGTCTCCCACAGCTACTGATGAGATGAGGGGAATCTTTAAGAACACTGAAGACCAGGAAGCTTTGTAAGTTCAGAATTGGTTCCCAGAGCAGAGAGTAGGATGGACACCATTCGAGTGTGGGTTTGAAGAGACAGAGAATATTCAATGCAATTTTCCCCAAGATCATCAAATAATTACAATGATCAGACAAATATTTTTTTAAAAGAAATATCTCTGGGCTACCTAGCCAAATCAGCTATTTGTGAGGATCAAATCTGTAGGGGTTTGAATTATGTTTTAGGAGGTAAAATATTTGAAAATAATTGCCTCTTATATTTGAATGCCTGCCTTTGCTTTTTATGATAGGTGATTATGGAAATGCCACTAGGCCATGGTACATACCAGTTTGGGTTTGAAAACATCTCTTAGCGTTTGACTTGGCTCGACATTTTCCTTATTGGGTGACCTTGGGCAACTTACTGAACCTCAATGAGTTTCTGTTTACTCATCTGCAAAATAGATGTGATAATTCCTCCTTCTTAGAATGGTTGTGTAGCTACAAGAATAAAATGAAATAAGCGTATGAAGGCACCTGGTAGGCACTCAATACATTCTGATTGAATTTGAATCACAAATTCCAAATTAGTGGCTTCAAAATTCATGAAGTAAGGCCACAAGTTAAAATTAAGAGTGAATTTTTAAAAGGAGAAGAAAATCTGTGTTTAGCCTGTTAATGTCATCTATCACTCAATCAACAATTATGATAATATGATCAGCAAACTGTTCTCTATTGATGGATCTTTCACTATGTTTTGATTACAAATGTGAAGTCTTATCAGGATTCAGATCCTATTAAGAATTCAATGATTTTCTTAATTATCTGATAATCTACTTTTAAAGGGGGGGGGAGGGATGAAGGATCAAGCTGTTTGCTGTGGATCCTTGGTTACACTGGTTACACCAAGAATTTGAACTTCACCTCTTTAATTTGAAGCATGAGAGTGATTGGCAAACAGCAGCTCTAAGGCAGCCTGAGGTACATCTTTTTTTGCAGTTCCTCACAAATAGGTTGCCATGGTAATGTTGACAATCACAAACTCTTAATAGCAACAGCTGAGGGTGTGGGAGAAAAATAAATATGGCAGGTAGAGTTTGCATCCAGACACACTTTAATTCATTCCTACATCAGTAGTCCCATTTCCTTTTTAGTCACACGATCAGTCTCCACGATTATAAACGTTTATCAATTATAGCAATCTTTGTTTCTATTAATTATCCTTTTATTGGCACACTTTTCAAGAATAAGCCAGCTGTACATTCCTAATAGGCAGGTGTATTTTAAATATAAGAACTTCCCTGCTGGGTCAGAGCCACATTCTTTGATTTTTGCCAATGACAGAAGGCTCCAAAATTATATCAATTCTCTTTCTAAAGAAATTTTCAGATAGCCGAAGACTTGTTCTCGCTAGAATTTTTGTTTTTAAGCAAAAGCTAAGGCAGCAGGGCTTACCTGGGTGCCTATGACTGTTAGAAGCAGAATGTTTCCTCCTTGGCCCTCATCTACACAGAGTGCTGTGACTTTATGACTATGTATATCATGAAAGCAGATTCCTCCTGAACGTTGTATGATATTAGCCCCCTTGCACCGGGAACAGTGCTCACCACATAGTAGGTACAGTAAAGCTTGGTGTTTCAGTGGGTGTGGGTCAGCAAACATTTTTTAGAAAAACGAAACAGGTAGGACTGGGAGTAAGGTTTTGTGGTAGAGTGTTTGCCTAGTGTTATGGGAGTTCTTGGGTTCAATTTTGATGGAAGGAAGGAAGGAAGGGAGGAAGGAAGGAAGGAAGGAAAGGAGGAATGTCGCATCCACCCTCGACCAGCAAGGAAGATGCAACACGTGAGCTCTTCTCCAAGTAGTTTATTCAGGACCCTTGAACAATCTTCTGACTGCCGTAAGTACTCTAGGACTAGCCAACCCCTGTCTGCCACATGGCAACAGCAGATAGGTACACACACACACACACACACACACACACACACACACACACACACACGGAGACAAGCCAGATCACCAGCCACAGCCAAATAAGGAGTTGTTTACTCCTAAGAGCACTCGCCAACAGGTGGCGGAAGGCGGAGACTGGCGACATCTTAAGGGCGTGGCACTATGCGGCTCTCCACAGAGGAAAGAGCCAGAGAGCAAATACTTGAATCTTCAAGTTGGTATCTGACACACTAGCCCACTCTGCTGTTGAGTGGAAGCAGACTTTGGTGTTTAAATGAAAGGGAGAGGCTGAGCCCAATAAAATTTTATTTACAAAGACAATCCAAGTACTGGAGTTCGAATGGACAATGTTTTACTAACCTTTCACGTCAGCCTCAGTTCAGAGCATGGACTCTTCAGCTGGAATGCTCACCTCTCTGTCTTGGCACTGTAGCTCATTACTTGTGACACAGGTTCTAGGAACAAGGAAGGAGTTGATAATGATCAGGATTTCATGGGTGGATACACACACACACATGCACACATGCATATATACATGCACACACACAAACTTGGCACCGTAGCTCATTACATGTGACATAGGTTCTAGGAACAAGGAGGGAGTTGATAATGATTGGGATTTCATGGGTGAATATAAACACATACACACACGCACATGCACACACACATACAAACACACACATACACACACACATACACAATGATAAAAGTCACTGCTTTGTATCCTAACTTGAAATATTTTGTAAGGAAGTGTGACTCAGCCACAGAGCACTCACCTAGTCTCACATAGGAGTCCCTGGGTGCTGCCTCCAGTACTGCTCGACAAAGAGTCAGTGGTGCTGTTATTCACCATCAAATCCTAAAACCCACGAGGCTCTTCAAGCAGGGAAGGCAAAACAATTCTAACCTTAGGTCACATAGAAACAAGTTCAACCCACGCCACAAATTAGTAGGCTAGGTGTAAACCTGCCAGAGGATGTATTTGTTGTGTATATATTGTCTTCTAATGTTAAAGCACATGTGTACGTGTGAATTCACACATATATCACCTGTCTTACATTTGACATATGTGTATGTATGGAGATGTTCTAATAATTCACACACTATTACATGGAGACTCTTTGGGTGCCTTCATAGCATCCTTCCATCTTTCTCGTTTGTCCTGCAGAAAGCTGGGATGAGTACAGTAGGTTACCACAGCACTTCGATATTGTGTCTCTTGCTTTCTCAATCTGTTCTCTACATATTAGTCATCCAAGTGATCACCTTAGGATGTACATCAGCTCTTGTATCCCATGGCAGGAACTCACAAGCTCCCGGACCTCACATGGTGTCCAATTTTCAGTGTCTCCCTAGCCCCTCTCCTCTTCTATGCTCCTGCTTCAGTTCCCATCAGACTCATGGGACAGCTCAGATTGCTTTCTAGTGTTTTGGCATTTCTCCCTCAGCCCTCCTAGGCATGTTGTCAGTTGCACTGTCTTGGACTGAGCCCCTCCTAGAATCTTGCCCTGCTGGTTTCTCAGCCTGAGATTCCTGGGCTAAACTGGCACCTAGTATATGCAAGTAGCACTAGTAGGGTATAGACCTCCAGGAAGGATGAGCTATGTTATTGGAAGGCCTGGTGCAAATCAAAATTGAGGTTTCCTTGTGCAAAAAATTACACATAATTTTAGGACATCAGCAGGAGACCATCAGACCAAGAGCCTTTTCAAGGTTACATAGCCCTGCCTCCAAGCACTTTATGACATCTCTCTAGACTCAAACTCCTCCTATGTAAGACAATAGAGTCTGTTTCCCTTCAAGGCACACATATGGTCTACATAGGAGTTCCCATGAGCCAGGACATAGCAGTACCCCGGTCACAGACCGCACTCTGCGAGCGGCATTATTGTAAATCCAGCTTCCCCTATGTAAGACAAACTGTCTGGAACACCAATTTTCTAGCTCTCTTTCTCTCTGAATAACCTTCCTAGTAACTCTCCCAAGTGACTAACCCAACAGTATCAAATAGGACTGGGATGTGGGTGTTGCTTGCAAATTATTTTGACACATTCAAGGTATGGACCGACAGCATATTTGGCTTGCTGAAAGGAATGTGTCAAACAGAGTTAGCTGTTATGAAAACTGGCTTGACAATAGCTAAATCATGTCACCCTTCTGAGCCTACCACTGACACTGGAATGATAAATAATACCTGCCACCCACCCTTCTGACAGGAGCGAGGCAAGCTTGAATTGGATTAGGAAGAAGGCAGTTGAAAACTTTGATTTTCTTAGAGAGAGGGGATCTGTAGGCACCACTTGCCAGAATCCATGCATATTGTCAGTCACCCTGTTTACTTAGTCTTTGTGGCTCTGGTTACTGCATGCTTTGTGTAACAAATCAATTGCACCTTGAATGGAAACTCTTCACAGATGCTCACATTTTGATTTATTTTTGTGGTACAGACAGCAATTCAAGTTAGCTTAGAAAGGCAGGGAGGAAGAGAAGCATGCATTTACATTTATATTGTGGTCCCCAGGGTTCTGTGACTCCCCATGGATGGTGGGACACAGCCTGCTTTCCCCGGTAGGGGGAGGTTTAGCTCACTGGCTGCAGGGAGAGCCCTGACTGGTGAAGATCTGGAATCGAGTTTTTATCAGTAGTTTCTCTTTGGCAGTTAAAGCTAAAATGAAGTAGGGAAAGAGTATTTATGAAGCATGTAGTACACACACACACGCACACACACACACACACCTGTTTGGCATCTTATTCTGAGAAGTCACAAGGGTCATGAAGGCTCTAAATGTAACAAATGACCAACCCTCTCCAAGTGTCAAATGTCCCAGTCTGTAGGATGTAGTTAGAATAGCTAGCTTCTCCTAGACCCTCCAAATTGACTCTCCTTCCTTTTTAAAGACTATTGACTTCTCCTAAAGTAGGCTATTGAGGTCTCTGCTCCTTTTCAGGTTGGCCAATGGGCAGCACCTGCCCTCTTTCGGGATGGCAAAAGAAAGAAATTTTATGGTATTTTCTTCCCAAGCTTCCCTTGAATGTGTTCCCTTAGGTTGACTGTGAATTTGTCTAAACCAGCTCTGATCAACTTATCAGACCAGGTTTAGACAACACAGTGCAGGCCCAAGGATGATGACAGAACCTAGGTCCCTATACTCTTATAAATAGCATTTTTGTAAATAAGTCCTTCTAATAGTTTAATTTTGAGCATGCTATTTTTTCTCTGTTGGAATCCTAGTATATACACAAATAATAACCATAGTAGCTATATCCTGTGGATGGTGTCTGGGTTAAATGAGTTTACATGCCTATAAAATGCTTAGGCTACAGCAGAGACTTGGGTCACACAATTGCCTAAGGTTATACTATATTGTCAACCATCTGGGAAACACGAATTATGACCCTACCTGTCCAAGGTTCAGTTAGAAAGTTCTAGGGCTCTTGGCTCAGCCAATTTGAACATTCTATGATTCTTTCCCCTACATCATGACATCACTCAGGCCAGTTACTGTGACTCACAGTTGGCCTGGAAGGAGAAAAATTTTCTTCATGGCTTTGCAGATCACCTGCTATGTGGTCATGATGCTTGTAGATTCAGTTTTGTTGGTTTTACTATTGTTCTAAAATTCTCTGCACTTAGTACTACTCCTTACTGCCCATCACCACAGGGGAGAGCTCCACCTCCCCACCTTGTTATGGTACTGCGTAAGTACTAGATATGGTACCTATGTGTGACTTTTCTGGCAAATCATCCTAGGAGGGACACTAAAAGGTCTGAGTCTGGGAAACAGCATAAGCCAAACTCGAACCTTGTTCAGACCACGTCCAAAGCCCTTCCTTCCTCACCCCCATAAAAAGCCAACCCAAAGATTCCTTTCTGATATGAATGGGTGGCATTTGAATTTGAAGCTAAGTCTTTCTGTCTATAAAGACTGACATTTTCATCTACTCATTTTCCTCATTATTTGGCTTTTAGAGATCAAACCACACCTCATTTTCCTTCAGATGAGGTTTTTAATCCCATGATGCACTTTGTGATGTTGGTTTCATGAAGGAAGTTGAGCTTGTGCTAGGATATCACAGGGTCCTCACTTTGAGCAAGTTACCTATAACCCACTGCTCTCCCTCTGCAGTAGGAGATTAGACACAAATCATTTCTACTTCTAACATTTTGTGGGCGATCACACATATGGTAGAACCAGTCTCTAAACTAGAACAGCCACTTTAGTCACAGGCTACTCTAAGTTTGTGCCAATTAATAAAAATAATGGAGGAAACCTACTTGTTAACGTGGAGATATGGGTCATTTTGTCTACCTCACATTAATTTCCTTTAATTCAAGTTTCCTGAAATAGCTTCGATCCAGATTTTAGTAATTTAGCTCAAAATCTCTAATCATGTTTCTAAATTCTTTTCCATCTGAAACGTTCATCTCCATGGAAGTAAAGGATAGACAACTTAAAGACAGGGTCTGCTCCAAGGGTTCTGAGTTCTTAGCTCAGCTTGTCCCCTGAAAGGTTCCCCAGAGCTTCCAAAGTACAGTCCCTTTCATTTTCACCTTTATTTCTCCTTATGTTCCCACCTCTGTGAATACACATTTGCTCAGTTAGCCAAAGTGGAAACCAAGGAATCTTGGCTCCTTTTTCCTCAGTCTTAGGGATCTGTCTTCTCCATGGTTTTCAGTCCTTGAGTTCATCATCTAAGCTGCTGTGATAAACGAGCACAAGCTGGGAGGTTGTAAGGCAGCTAAATCATTTTTTTTTTAAATATGTCAAGTGTTTAGAAGTTCAAGATCTAGATGTTAATGAGGTTGATTTCTTTAGGAAGTTCTGAGTGACAGCTGTTCCTTGGTCCTCCTGTAGGTCTGTGTGGTGGCTGCCTGTTCTTTATACTCCCTGTCTAGTGAGTACATCACTCCTTTGCTCCCACCTCCACAGTTCCTTCTCTGTGATTCTTTGCATTCTCTCACATTTCTTGAGAATCTCTCAATACATTTTGATCCCATTCAGAGCTAGCATTTGGATCCTTACCTTAATTCCAACCTCTAAGACTTTCCTAATAACACTATATTTTGAGGTAGTTGGTAAACACTAATTTTGTGTGGGGGAATACAGTTAAATCCACTACAAAGCCTTTCTCCCCATGATCACACTGTGATTTCCAACCCTTCCCACAACAGACGCCCCCTGCCCCCTAACAGTAATTTTTTTTGTCTCTAGCTTTGTCTTTCTCCTAGCCCCAGTCTTTGCTTAAGCTTTGGTGATATCTGCTCAGTTCCTTGTTCTCTTGTTAAACGAGGCCTATGCCTTGCCCATGACAGACAGATGATCTTCAAGGTATAGCTAGGCTAAAATAGTTTCTTGAAATGTTGAAGGAATGAGCTCCTGGTTGACTATCCCCATTCTTCCCTTCTTTCTGATTACAGAGTCCTGATGGTTAAGGACAGTTATGGGCCCAGGTTCAACTCTACTTATCACAATCTGCAGCAGCTTTGGTTTTTGTAAGAGACACATGGCATAGTTTTGGTCAATTAAAAATAAATGGACTTCTCAGAGCTGTAAACAGATCTGCTTGGTACTAACTTTTACTGCATGCCTTTCTTTTCTTTCTGCTGGGTATGGAGACGAGATGCTGAGGGTATGGTCATCATGTGACTGTAAGGGTCAAGCCCATATTCAGAGAGGCTCTATAGAGCAGTGGGAGCTCCCTGAATCCTTCCAGGGTCTGTGATGTCTACATGGGCCCTAATCAGCATACCTTAGACACCATTGTTTGAGTAGGAAAAAAAAAGGATCTGTCACATTCAAAGGTAGCTCCTTTCTGAACTGGGGACACATATATACCTCTAACATGATCTTTAACTTTCCTAACTCTATGTACTAAACTCTGGTTCTACCAAAGTGTTTCATGTCTCATAAAAGCTGAATATGTTTTTCTACCTCTATGGACAATGTTTCCCTAGATTGGCCTAGAAGTCACAGATATCTGCCTACCTCCGTTCTTAAGCACTTAGATAGAAGGCTTGCATTGCCACACCAAGTTGGGTTTAGTATTTTTATCACATTGTATGCATCACAAGTCTAGGTCTTTGCTATTTATACAATAGGACACTTATTTCGAAGTCCCCTTTTCCAATTCCTTCCTTTTGTGCAACAATGCCTTGGACAATGTTGATTGAGCATGTGGTAGATGTTGAAATCACATAATGACGACAGAAAAGGCACATTGAGACCCGCTGCCAGCAGTTAATGCGTTGAGCATAGTTATAACTTAGAGAAAAGTATAAGTCAAGACTAGGTTTTCAGAGGAGGGAGCTGACATCAGAGTAACAGTGGGTGTGACACTAGAGTCTTATTCCAGGGAGCTGCACTGAGCCTCAGCAGCAGGACCTATATGACACAAAGATTAAAGATGGGGAAGCATGGAGCAGAACTCAGCCTTGACAGAAGGAAGGAAAGAGGAGAGATAAACCTGGAAATGTGAGGTTGTTCACCTCAGGGACACCTTTGAATGACAAGCCCTCTGGTGCTCTTTCAGTCTTATTATCTGGATCATAGCTTACTTCAGATGACCTCCAATGGCTTGACTTAACAAAATTTCCAATTGGGATTTTAAAGCTCTGTGATGGTGAAAAGCAATGTTTGTTTAACAGGATCGATACTTGCCAATTTGAATTTGTTGTGAATATACAACAAAGATGTCTTCCAGGCTCCACGTAGCTGGAGTCATGCATAACTGAAACTTTTCAGTGTACCATGATGTTGGGAGCCGACTCCTAGTAGAAAGCGGCTATCATCTTTGCAGCCATCTCAAGCCATATACCCTGACAAGAGACTTGTTTTCAACAGCCCACAACAGCTGAGCACACTCTGATAAACATCTTGTTTCTTTCACATATCTTGTTTTGTTGTTTAGTGTCCCCAGCTGCAAGGCACACGTGGTATCTATGCTGCAAGGCACATGATGTAGTGCCTTCAGCTGTGTTCCCCTGCGTGTCCATGAGGGCAAGGCACGTGGTAAAGCATATAAATACCCAGGATTCCTTTCAAGAAGAGACTTGATCAGACTCTGTCTTGTCTCCATTCTTCCTGTCTCTTGCTTCTCCATCCCCACTCTGTCTCTTGCTAGACCCTGACCCTCGGACTGGAGCAGCAGCTTGGGCCGGAACAAAGTAGCCCCTGAACGTGGGGCAGAACAGGCCGTTACAAAGTGGCGCTCAACACGAGGCAGGAAGAACGAGAGACCCAGTGAGGGATGTTACTGGAAGAAGGGTCGACTGAAAATTCAGAAGTGAAACAGAGGTGATTGCCACGGGAAACTGCTGTGTGGAGACCAGTAGGTCATAGTAATGGTAATGGGGCAAGAAATAAGTCAGCCTGAACTCAACTCTCTGTTTTTGTTTTGTTGTTTGCTGTTTACGTGTGTCAATTGCTTCTGTTTTGCTGTTTGAATGCTGTCTTTCATGTTCAAAAGAAAAAGAAACATATAGAATCCAAAATACGACCAAAGGTTGATGATGATTTGTCAGACCAGGATGACCTAGAGGAAGAGGCAGCCAAATATTATGACCTTGAATGGTCTTTTTCCCAAAGACCCCCTTCTCTATGCTCCTCCACCTCCAGATGCTCCTGCTATGGGAATGGTGGTTGTTGATTCCAGAAAGGAGTTACAGGACAAAATTTCTCTCCTGAAACAACAAATTTCTCTTCTTAAGCAACAAATAGAATTAGAGGAAGAGTATCAGGACTTAATTAATCAGCTACAAAAATTAAAGACAGGGAAGAGGTCTCGAGAGGACAAGGAAAACCCCCCAACTCCTTTTGTGCCTCAACCCAGAGTCCAAAGGTAGGCCCTGTCCTCTGGTTTTAGTTCACCCACAGATCAGCCAGAGGAGGGAGAGGCTGAGGTTTTCCCTGTATCAGAGACTAGAGATGCTCAAGGGGTTGTGTGGAGACATCACACAGGGTTTAATTTTCAAATTATTAAAGAATTAAAAATGCAGTGTCACAATACGGTGCCACTGCTCCCTTTACCCTTGCAATCTTAGAATCTGCTCCAGAGGAGTGGCTGACTCTTGGTGATTGGAATACTCTAGTGAGAGCAGTTCTTAGTGATGGTGACCATCTTATTAGGAAATCAGAGTATCATGAGAATTGTAAAGAGACAGCTAGGAGAAACATTCAGGCAGGTAATGGTTGGTCCTTTGATGCCTTAGTAGGAGAAGGGAAATTTGCTTCTAGTGATAACCAGATGCAATATGAGCCAGGCTTATATGCTCAAATTCAAAATGCGGCCATGAAGGCTTGGTGTAAACTCCCAGTAAAGGGAGACCCTGGTGCATCTTTAACAGCAGTCAGACAAGGGCCTGATGAATGATTTTCTGATTTTGTTCATCGATGACAACAGCAGGGAGGATTTTTGGTAATGCAGAGGCAGGTGTAGATTATTTGAAACAACTTGCATATGAAAATGCCAATCCTGCCTGCCAAGCGGACATTAGACCCTACAGGAAGAAGACAGACCTTACTGGGTATATCCAACTCTGTTCTGACATAGGGCCCTCCTACCAACAGGGCTTAGCTATGGTGGCTGCCATGCAAGGAAAATCAGTAAGAGATTTTTTGGCAAGTAGAGACAAAAGGGCTGTTTTAAGTGTGGCAAGCCTGGACACTTTGCAAAATATTGCAAGGCAGAAAATAAGTTAATCCAGAGCCAGCCTAGAAAACAGCCTGGGCTATGCCTACTTTGCAAACATGGAAGGCACTGGGCTAGTGAATGTTGGTCCAAGACAGGTGCACAAGATAGGTACACAAGGAAACACTTTTTTCCATAATCAGGGAAACGAGAACAGGGGCCCACCCCAGGCCCCAAGCCAACACAAGCCAAAACAGGCTTATGGGGCAGTCAGTTTCGTACCAGCAAACAACAACCCCTTTCTGAACTTAGTCGAGCAACACCAGGAAGTGCAGGACTGGACCTCAGTTCTGCCACCCACACAGTATTAACCCCAGAAATGGGACCTCAGGCCTTACCCACTGGAGTGTTTGGACCACTCTATCCAAATGTGTTTGGCCTGATAGTGGGAAGAAGCAGTGCAACTATGCAGGGATTACAAATTTTTCCTGAAGTTATAGACAGTGATTATCAAGGTGAGATTAAGGTAATGGCCAAGGCAATACAGAATATAGTCATCATTCCTACATGAAGGAGGATAGCTCAACTATTGTTACTTCCATTGATCCCTACTAGTCATAAAGAGTCCTAAGAGAGGGGATCAAGGCTTTGGTTCCTCTGATGCATACTGGGTACAACCTATAACTAAACAAAAACCTATGATGACAATATTGCTCAATGGGAAGGCATTCCAAAGCTTGGTTGATACAGGAGCTGATGTGATGATTATCAAGCAAAGCAATTGGCCCGCCACCTGGCCTCTAACCCCAACCTTAACCAATTTAAGGGGTATTGGCCAAAGTTAAAATCCACAACAAAGCTCTAAGGTGCTGACATGGAAAGATAAAGGAGGGAATACAGGGAATATACAACCCTATGTCATCCCGGGCCTTCCCATTAATCTCTGGGGCAGAGATCTATTATCCCAGTTGGGACTGATTATGTGCAGCCCTAATGAAGTAATCACGGCTCAAATGATAAACTCTGGATTTTCTCCAGGGAAAGGATTAGGAAAAAGTGAAGAAGGGATTACTCATCCTATTGAGATCCATGGTAACTTTGGAAGAAGAGGCTTGGGGTATTTTTGATTGGGGCTATTGATTTAGCTGCACCCCTAGGGGTTTGTGCCGATCCCATCACCTGGAAGGGGGATTCACCCATCTGGGTGGATTAGTGGTCCCTAACCACTGAAAAATTACAAGCTGCTCAGTTGCTAGTGAAAATCAATTTGAAAAAATTCAAAAGGGGGAATGGTACCCTACCAAGGGATCCCCCAGAAACTTTAAATTTTTTAACTTTGGATTCTGAAGGAAAATCTGCTGCAGATAGATTCTAGCATCCTGATACCAAAAAGAATTTTGCAACAGTCCTCTGGAAAGAGGACTGGAACCTGGAATGGGCCAGATCCAGTACTTATCTAGGGAAGAGGTTCTGTCTGCACATATTCCCAAATGGCAGATGCTGCATGCTGGCTGCCAGAGAGACTGATTAAACAAATAGACAACAATAACAAATCCAGGGAGGAGAAACCCCCTGGGAAGCATATTTTTTCTTTGCAGGAAACATGAAGATGCTTCACAATTGTCTTCAAACTGGAGAAGATCAACCAGCATACCTGACTTGGGAAGTTCTCAATGTGGAAGAAGACATGACCACCCGCACCTCCAGGGTGGCTCTATTAGACTCTTGGTTCCCTGATTTAAGATTTGGTAGGGTACATGTTCAGACCCAGGAGAGAACCCATTACCACAGTTACTATAGTTGTTTTTTGTTTGAGATTGACTAGGACAGGGATGGAGATTTCCTTACTTGTTTTGTTAAGATCAAAGCTATGATCAGTTCTGTACTTCTATAGATTTAGATTTAGAAAGAATGGGATCTGCTATATCGAATTTGTAGAATTCATTACCCTCCTTAGCTGAAATAGTGCTACAGAATAGAAGAGACTTATATTTTTACTCCTCCAACAGAAGGAGTTGTGTGCTACTCCTCCAACAGAAGGAGTTGTGTGCTACCCTTAAAAATGAGTGTTGCTCTGAGGCAGAATGGTTTACACCAAACATTCAGGCATGGTTAAGTCTCTTGTCTCTCGGTTCCATGCTGTTCAACAGACTGATGGCTTTTGTATGACAACAGATAGACGCTATTCAAATGAAACCCTTACAGGTCCGTTATTACAGGCTGGAAGTAGGGGACTCTAAAACCTCTGTCATCAAGACTGATGAGGATTAACCCCTAACTTACGTACTAAGCCACCTCAAGACCCTTCCCCCTAACTGGGAGGCCTCACCATCCTAAGACAGGAGCTTAACCAATGGCTGTTGAGTATCCAGAGATGGGAAAGGGAGGCTGGGGGGGGGGGTCCTTTATTCCAACCTAAGACAGGCATGGTTTCCGTAAGTTTTCCCAGCCTTTTCTTTTGAAAAAAATTTAAAAAGTGGGACCTGTTGGGAGCTGACTCCTAGCAGAAAGTGGCTATCTCTTTGTAGCCATCTCAAGCCATATACTCTAACAAGAGACTTGTTTTCAACAGCCCACAACAGCTGAGCACACTCTGATAAACATCTTTGTTTAGTGCCCCCAGCTGCAAGGTGCATGTGGTATCCATGGCTACAAGGCATGTGGCAAAGTACCTTCAGCTGTGTTTCCCTGCTTGTCCACAAGGGCAAGGCACGTGGTAAAGCGTATAAATAACCAGGATTTCCTTTTAATAAAAAGAAGAGACTTGATCAGACTCTGTCTTGTCTTCATTCTTCGTGTTTCTTGCCCCTCCATCCCCACTCTCTCTCTTGCTAGACCCTGTTGACGGATCCAAATGGGTAGTTACACCATGGGGCTGAGCAAAGGTGCTAAGCAGGTTAGACATAGTAAAAGTATTTGTAAGTTAAGATCTTTTCAGCTTATAGTGGCCTGGTTGAGACATAATGCATCATTCCTGGAAGATCTTGAGTCATTCCTGCCTATTTGCTCTCTACTTACCTTTAATTACAGGACAGTTTGTTGTTGCCAGACTCTTCACAGCCTCTTTTGCAGCCAGGTATTCTGTGTGAATAAGTCCTGATTATTGATGCAGAAATCAAAAAGTCACATGGGCATTAGGAAGGATCAGTGTGCCCTTCCCTGCCTTTTCTTCCATCCACTGAAGGAGTAAGGACTTAAGCTCAGAAATCAAATAGCCATGGTAGACCATGAAAGTGACATTGCCTTCCATGCATGTCTTTGAATAAGGATGCCAAGAACCTGGTTTCAGACGGCCAGAGCAGTTTTCAAGTGACTTTCTACACAACAGCCAAAGGCATCCTTTTCCTTTAAGACACTGTTACTTGTGATTTTCTGTATTTCAGTTGGATGTTGCTTACATCATATGTCACCCAAGTAGAGTGCTAAGAGAATTGGGAAAAGACATATGAATTGTCCATAGGGCTAACTGTTAGTCCTGGGCATTTTCCTCATGCTGTTTCTCTTTCCCTTTCAAAACTATAACTACATGGAGTGAAACTCACTGTTCCCAGTCACCCTCACTTCTTTGCTGCCCTTGCCTAAAGTCTTTTTCTGTTTTAAGAATTTGTTATAACCCATTGCTATGGGGAGATAAGCCAGGAAGTAAGAGACAATATTCGTGGAATGTGTTAGAGCTGTGATGAGTTATTTATTGATGCATAACAATTTTTCCCCAAGTCTGGCAGCTTAACACAATGAATGTTTACTGTGCCCAAGTTTCTGTGTGTGAGGAACACAGACATGGGTTCCTTTGGGGCTTCTGGCTGAGGTGCTATCTTGTAAGGTTGAGCCATTTGGTCTATATTTGGGGTTGCTGTCATCTCCACCTTCATATGGTGGGCTGGAGTATCATTTCCAGGCTCACTGATGTCGCTGTTGACAAGCCTCTGAGAATCTGTTAAGTTTCCTTGGGCGGTTTCTGCAGGCTTTTGTTGTGACACCATATGGACTGCTCCATAGGCTGCCTGAGTGTCCACATGATGTGACAATAGTGAACTGAACGTGGGGGGAGAGACCAATTCAGAAGCTACAGTCTAATTATTACCTAGTTTTGGAAATGGCATCCTATCACTTATGCCATATGCTATCTGCTGCAAGCTGCCAGTAAATCTGGCCTACACTCAAAGGGTGGATATTCTACAAGACATGAGTATCAGGATGGGGGATCATTAGGGGTACCTTGGAAGTGGCCCATCATCTGTGCACCTGTTAAATACTGTAATTCCTGGAGATAGCATCTCTTTTTATATTCTGATATATATTATTATATATTATATATTCTCATATACACCTGTTATACATGGTGTATTAGTTGCTTTTAAGTTGCTATGACAAAGCACCATGAAAAGACAACTTATAGAAAGGTTTATTTGGGCTTATAGTTCCAGGGGAATAAGAGTCCATCACTGTCATAGAAGGCAGGCATGCAGCTGGAGCAGGAAGCTGAGAGCTCATACCTTGAATCACATACATAAAAGCCTGAAGCAGAGAGACAGCCAACAAAATGGTGTATCTTGAAAAATGCCTTCCTCCAGGGACCTACTTCTTCCATCCAAGCCATACCTCCTAAAAGTCCCCAAATAGCACCACCAACTGGAGACCAAACACATGAGCCTACAGTGGACATTCTCCTTCAAACAACCACAGATGGGTTATTTTCTGAGTTGGTGGCCCAGCGATATATTAATTTAAGTATCAATATTCAATGAGCATCTACTGGATGCCAATCATATACAATGGCCTGTATATAGAACAGTAAATAAAAGATGTATAGCAAGAGACCTGGTCCCCGACAGTGATAGCTCAGTATGCCTCACTGATAACCCCTTTCTAATATAATCAATAGAAAATTGTCACATAGTTTTACTTTGTTTCTTCAGTCTCTGTCACCTGTCTCTCTAGATAATCACAAAGGGGTCACCTCACCTGAAGAGATGGAGCAAGAGTCTTTCGGTACACTACATATTATGAGAAAAGTAATGGGAAAGGGTTGGAAGAGAGAGAACTTTCTAGAACAGGCTTGTTTTCCAGTACCAGTTCCATCTGCATCTAGTTACATGCACTTGTGCATCCTGCTTATACAAAACCAATTTCCCTTATCGGTGAATGAAAATAAACCAAGAGTATGATCTCAGTATTGTAAGACTTAAATAACAAAATGTATGTGAAATACACAATGCAGAGTGTGGCACACAGCAGACACTCATACAATGATAGTGAATCAGAAACATGACTTCATGGTGACTTTCAATGATGTCATGTGTTCAGATGTAGGAATAATATTGGAAAGGAATTTTTCCACAGATAATCCACTTCATCAAACTGTTCATATGCTCCCTCAAGTCCTTCTGTGAAAAAAAAGTAAGGCTGGATACAAATAAATTAACTAATGAAGAAAAGGGATCTGTGTTTGGACTTTGTGCAACAGTAATCCTTTTTACAATTGAGACATAATCTTTAGGTAAACAGAGAATATAGAATACGTTCAGACTAATAGCGTTCAGTCAAAATGGTCAAATATTTAGAGTACCTGATGTAAGTGCCAGCCAGCCCTCGGCACCCTGTAGAACATGCTCTTCCCTTGTAGCAAGCTGTGTGGCTTCTAAATGTGCACCTAGCTTTTCCAGTACTTCATGTTTAAATATATTCAGGAATTTTCACACATGTGTATATACTGAGAATGATGAACTGCAGTTTTAAAAACATGTTGTAGAAATGCCAATTTCCAGATGGATCTGTTTTGCTACCAAGTTAGTTAACACTTGATTCATGAAATAGCGGGTGGAAAGGAGATGTGGAGTGGGTACTTATACCCAAACAGGGTGAAACCTGCCAAGGAACGGATGGCCAAAAAGAACTGAGAAAATGAAGTAAGTACTCAAATGATCTCAAGATATCTCATCAGAGCGATGGAGAGGAAGGCAGGCAAGAATTCAGAGCATACAAGCTGGAGGCTGACTCTTAACTCTTTCAGCGTTAAGGGTGCAGAAGAAAGCCGTAATTTGTCTCTGGATGAGACTGCTTACTTTGTTATTCAATGGCTAAATGTTGGCAGGAGAACAAAGGCTTTCATCTATTACAGTTCCTTGCTTTCCTTTTTTTTTTTTTTATTGTTGTTGTTTTTTAAATTTCTCACAAAAGGCATAACCCAAGAACATCTGAAGGAGTTGAGAGGGAATTTTTCCTGTATGTAAATATGCAAATATGCTCTGATTTAATCTGGAAAATGTACAGATGCTGTCTTTGCAGTTACTTATAAGCTGACTTTCTATGTGAGATTGTCAAGATGCACCATTGAGATATAGAACCGGCAGGGTGCTGTAGCTAGTCTTAGTGCTAGACTTTGTGTCAATGCCATCTCTGCTGGCCACTGGACAGTGTTGTGGTTGGCCATTCTGCACTTTGCTTTTCATTCTCAGAAGCAGTGCCTGCCCCAAGCTCAACAAGATGGAGACAAAGAAAACCAAAACAAACATATCTGTTCTCCTCAGTTTTCAGTGGTTGTATAAGGTATTTTTCTCACTGCTGTGAACAGTTATCCCAGATAAAGCATCTCGAGGGAGGAAGGGTTTATTCAGGCTCTCTGATGATACAACACATCATGCCTGGAAGGTGGGGTGGCTGGTCACATTGAGACCACAGTCAGGAAGCAGACAATGAAACACTAGCATGTTTGCTTACTTCTCCTTTTTGTTCAGTCTGGGATCTAAGCCCAGGAAAAGGTGCTGCCTGTATCTGGGTGGGTCTTTCCATCTCATTTAACCCAATCTAGAGTCTCCCTTAAAAACTTGACTAGAAGTTGTTTCCTAGATTATGTTAAATCCTGTCAAGTTGACAATATTAACCATGACACTGGGGAAGATAGATAATAAAAATAAATGCATGAACTGTGTTAACAGTTCTTTAGGATCAATGCTAAATGGTGAAATTAATTGGTGCAATCCATTTAATTTGATGAAATGAATACTCATAGTGTCTGTACTTATCTGCCTCCCCTTGGCAAATGAGAACTTGTTATACCAATAACCCCAACAACTCATGACATATCTAGCTTTGTGATTTTTATGAGCGTATATACCTAATACCTTTATTTCCTGAGCCATCTCACCAGCCCTAATTAATAGTGATTTCGAGCCTCTCTTTATAACTTAGTAATATTTCCCATATTACAACTTGCCTGTTCATATCCTTCATTCATTTCCCCATGGAGATTGACATCAAGTTGTTAGCATTATTATTACTATTTGAAACAGAATCTCACTATGTAGCTCTGGATGCCCTGGAACTTACTTTATTGATCAGCCTGGCTTTGCTCTCACAAAGATCTGCCTGCCTCTTCCCACTGAGTGCTGGGGTTAAAGGGATTCCCCATCAAACCTGGGAAAAAACTGTTGTTGATTGGAAGGAACTCTTCTTCTATTCTATGTATCTCTAACATGCTATATATATCAGTGAAATGTGACTTTTCAACACTCGAAGTGTGGCTAATAGTAAATGGATTCATGCCATGAACGTAAAACACGCACACACACTTGTAGATTTCAGATTTGAAGGATGTAAAAGACCTGAGCAATGTGTTTTATAAAAAACATATTGAAAAGATTGATAAAAATAATACATTTTTTGAAACGAACAGTCCACTTCCCTTCCTTTTATAGTGCATCTATAAGTGCGCCTACCGTTCCATGCATACTGTGTGCATGGATCCCTCTTAGGTAGACACTACAAGCATCTCCTGAGCTGTCAGCCCCATTTACTCTGTTTATGGTTGTTCTGAATGGTGCTTTTGAAGTTTTGCTGAGGAGTTCTTTTTTTATGCTTAGGTCACAGAGACATTTTTCTATATTTTCCCTGTTACTTTGAATGCACTAGCTTTTGCATTTTGTATATATGGTGAATCACACAGGGATTCAGTTGATTGTTTTTTTTTTTCTTTTTGTTTTTGTATCAGTGATTGAACTCAGGCTCTCCCACATGCTAAACACATGCTCTACCACTGAACCTGCCACATCCCAGTATTCATTTGTATTCATCTGTGAATTCAGCCTTCCTTTTCTCCATGTGATGAGCCAGTTTTCCCAACACTATCTGCTGAGTTTTTATCTTCATCTCATTGATTTGTGCTGTTCCTTGGGTGGTATGTTATTTGGTGTTAAGGTCCCCTACATAAAATTAAATTTAATTAGCCAACAAGATTAAACATTTGGGAGCTATCACAGAGTGCTTGAATTTCTGGTACTGAAAAAACTGTAGGCTCTGGCAACATGGGGTTAGCAGCTGGCTTTAAGCAGAGGCAGCTTCTTCAGAGGCCCTGGAGTTCATCTTTATCCAAATGTCCTCTGCAGTCTCCAGGGTCTCTGAACACTGAAGCTAGGGGTCAGTAGCCATTATTTTATGGCACAAGTATTGCAATTTTTCTCGTAGTAGAGTTTAGAGGAAACAGATTGATGTTATCCTTGTGTCTCAACAGTCAGGAAAAGGGACAATGCAGTATTTGACATTTTTTATTTACTTTCCTAGTTCCATATACACATAATATTTATGTACTTTTAAAGAATTATTCTTGTTTGTGTGTTTATGAGTATATGTCACTTATGTGCAAGTGCCTACAGAGGCCAGAAGAGGGCATCAGGTCAGATCTAGACCTGGAGTTACAAGTATTTAGGAACCACCTAAGCTTCTAGTGGATGCTGGAAATGGAACTTGGGTTCTCTGGAAGGACAGCAAACGTTCTTAAAAGGAGAAGCCTCTCTTCAGCCTTAGAGGATGATGTTTTTAATACTATATAAAATACTTTTGCTATGATTTTATGTAATTTTTTACATTAAATTTTACACAGAATTCTGTCTCAAAGTGCACTGGTAGAGGTGGGCAAGACTCACAGCATGGTTGGTGTGTGAACTGTACAGCTTAACAAGGCTTTGTGTTCAGAAGGTTTCATGCTCAGTTTAAATGGCTGATGTCATCATCTGATGTCCTTAAAAGTACTGTATCTGACATGCTCTGTCAGGAAACTGGAGTGGATGGAGCCTTGTATAAGCACAGGTGTTAGGCACAGTATTAGGTCTGTCTGTTCTTTGCTGCCTGTCTTCCTTCCTTCCTTCCTTCCTTCCTTCCTTCCTTCCTTCCTTCCTTCCTCCCTCCCTTCCTTGTATACAGAGTTAAGTGATGCCACAGGAGAATGGTTTGTAGCTGACCCACCATGGATGGGAGATAGTGAGACTCAAAACTGTCACTGTCTAAATGTGTTACAGCTGCACTGAGTCAGCAGGGGCTGAGGAGCCATAGTTCTCACATACACCAGACTCGGCTTCCATTCCTGAGAAGGCAATGGGATTCTATGAACCACGAGTGATCCAGGGAGTCTGTCATCTTTCTCTATTTCTGTTCTTTGTCTGTGTCTCCTCTTAATACTGAAATGTGGGGTTTGGGTGTGGTGTGTGGAGTGGAGAGTACCAGTATGGGAGGGAGAAAGGAAAGGTAGAGGACGGATGAACTAACTTTTACTTCTGGACATTAAAGTCCTTCTTAACTCATGTGGAAACCAACATATGTACATCAATAGATAAGGGACGACTGAGGCGGTTTTGAGCAAGATTTCTATTGTTCTTGTAAGAATAAAATGCATGTATGAGCTACAAAATTGGATAATTTCAGTGATTTTTAATATAAATTAAATGCTTTTTTGTTTATACTGGTCTGTGTTGTCCAATATCAAGATAAATGGTCCAATAAACTCTAATAATTAAAGCTTAAAATTTGTTTTTACCACAAATGACATTAAAAGGCAAATTAAAAACATTGAGACAAATCATAACAGAAACCCCAGAAGAAAACGAAAGAGCTTTGAGTTTTCATCCTTCCAGGGAGAGGAAAGCTTTCCTCAGCCCTGTTAAATGGCAGCTTTAGAATGAGAAGGACAGGGGTGAGTTAGTGAGTGGAGAGACAGGAGTTCACAGGCAAGGGTGACTCCAAGACGTGATAGGATTCACCTTAGGTTCAGTCTGACAAGGGTGGTGGGTTAGAGTTACAAGAGACAGGAAAGGTGGGAAATGACAGAGGGACATAGAGGGAGAAGTAGCAGGAGGTGGCTGTTCACTGAGGTCTGATTAAGAAGTTTCCAGGCCAGGCATCGTCTCCCCATCTCTAGCATCTGGAGTCAGGCCCTGTGTCTCACCCCCTCACCATTTTTTTTTTGAGATCTGGTTTTAGGTTAAAAAAAAAAAGTTGTTCAAATAAGTGTTGTTTCTTGAATTTACCAACTTACAAATGTCCCCACCACAGGTGGATTTTTATGCCTCCTTGACTTTTGTGTTGGTCTCTTTATATTTCTTGTTCCTATTCTGCTACAACAAAGGGCTTCGCGGTTTTATTTTACATTGGACACTGTAACTTACATAGCTTCCTGTGGAACTATAGTAGGGGAAGGTAGAAACGTTCCAAAATTTCCCCTGTAAGACTGTTTTTTATCAAGTGTCCAGAGTTATAGATAGAGTCCTAAGCCTCTTATGATCTAGTCAACATACTGCTTGGAATTCCTCCTGAGTGCCCCCCCTCTCCTCCTCCCTCCCTCCCTCCCTCCCTCCCTCCCTCCCTCCCTCCCTGCTTCACTCCCTTCTTCCCTCCCTCCTTCCTTCCTTCTTCCCTTTCCTTCCAACAAGAAGATCGTGAGTTCCACAGGGCAGAGGTCTGGGCTACAGTATACAGGATGGGGGGCTGGAGAGGTAGATGAGTGGTTTAGAGCACTTACAGCTTTTTCAGTGGGCCTTCGTCTGGTTCCCATCACCCACATGTAGCTTACAACTGCCTATAACTCCAGCTTGAGAGGATTCAGTACCCTCCTCTGGTCTCTGTGGGCTCTTGGCAAATCCTCAAAAACAAAACAAAACAAAACAAAACAAAAAGTGAGAGTTGTTGCTGTGTTTTATGAAACAGTGGTGTGTTGCGGCTGGAGGATGAACACATTGGCGGGGCCCTGCCAATGTGTTCTTGCCCTATCCCTGAGGAATCAGCCCTGCAACAGGCTTAGTATAAGTTTATTGGCAGGAAGGGAGCCACAGAGTGGAGGGGGGACCTGGAAAAGCATAGAGGGAGGCAGAGAAAGGGGGACAGGAAAGAACAGAAAGAGGAGAGAGGAAGAGGTCAAAGGAACATGTTGGGGGGAGGGAGAGAGAGGGTGAGAGGGAGGAAAGGTAACTGTTGGGCGGAGCATAGAGGAATTGCTAACAGTTGTACCTACTATATAGCATCATCCCTTGGAATTCAAAACTTGCTGTGAATATGAAATTGTGAGATGCTCAAGTCCATGACACAAAATGGCATAGTGCTTGCCAGTAGATGTCCATCTCCTGTTTAAAACTCTCATTACACCTCTTGTAATGCTCAATATGGTGTAGACCTTGTGTAATGGGTTGCACTTAAGTATTAAGGGAACGTTGTTAAGAAAAATCCTATTACAGATGCAAATAAAAAACATTTGTTAGGCTGGCGTTGGTTCATTGGCTAAGAGTGTTTGCTGTGCAGGTTTGAGGCCCTGAGCTCTAGCCTGTTTGTGGAAGCTTTGGACACAGTAGCATGAGTGTTTGTAGCTCCTAGAGGGAGGTGACAGGCTGAGAAAGGAGAATTCTCATAAACTCACAGGCCAGGTAGCCTGATGTATGAAGAGGAAAAAACAACTAAGAGAATCTGTCTCAAACAAGGTGGACGGAAATGATAGATGTCTGAGGTTGTCCTCTGTCTCTGCCCCTGCCAGTAGCTTTGGCAAGTGTACCCCAAACTCACAAAATGCATGTACACACACACACACACACACACACACCCTTTCCTCTGTTGGTATTTGTTTGAACCTACAGCTGCCAAGGGCTAGAAAGTATTTTTGTAAAGTAGGACTACTCAGAGGTCATGGTAAGACTCATGGCAGGAATAAATGACAATTTTTAGGTGTGTTTTGTTATTGTATGCATTTATAGGGGTTTTAATATGCATAGCATATTGGTTCTGTGAGGTGTGTGTGTGTATACTTGTTTGTGTCTTTGGGGTGGGGCAGAAGTCAGCATTACTGTCTTTCTTAGAGTTCTCTCTGTTTTATTTTTTGAGACAGGGTCTCCCTCTGGACCTGAGCTCACTGACTCAGCCAGGCTGGCTGGCCTCTGAACTTCAGGAATCATTGTCCTTCTTCATGTTGGGTTACACTCATCTCTGCATTCTTGGTTTTAATGTGTCTGCTGGGGACTGACCTCAGGTTCTCACAATTGTGTGACAGGCACTCTACCAGCTGAGCCATCCCCCGACTCTCTTCTTTCTGCCCCCTCTCATTGTCCAGCGTCAGCATCACATTCTCCCCGCCTGTGTCTGCATTTCCATTTCCAATTTTGAACCACATTCATACCCTCTTTTTAAAGCCCTCATTTTAAATTATATAAGTTTACATATATTTGGTGTGGAAAATGCATATGAAAAAAGGCAAAACAAAGTACAGAATTCATAATTATAATGTGAGGCAAAAAGCATTAATGATACATAATCTTCTGGTCCCTTAGGCAAACAAAGCTATGTGAAAACACATTTCTTTCATCTAAAAATGGACTCTGGTAGAGAAGATGGCTGGCCAGCTGCTTTCCCCTTAATGGCTAACCAGTGAATTCTCAAGTTCTTATCTATTTTCTTCAATCTTTTAAAAAATAGCAGCAAACTATTTCACACACACACACACACACACACACACACACACGCACACACTTTCACCCTTAAGACAAATCCTTGCTATACAACCCTTGCTGGTTTGGTACTAGCTAGAGCCATGGCCTTGAGCCTGAGGAATTCCTCATGCCTCCTCCTTCAAAGTGCAGGACAGTAGCCATGAGAATCACAGTCTTTTACTTGTTCTAATATTATATACTGAAACTAGAGCCCCATGCATGCCAGGCAAGTACACATATCTCCAGCCTTCATTATTATTGATAGGTCCTCTTCTTTGTTGAGTATCAATAATTATCTATTTAGAACATTTTATACTATAATAACTTTATCATAAAGTCATGTCATAAAGTCTCCAGCCTCTACCAACTTTTAAAAACATCTTTGCAGTTATCTCCCAAATATATTTCCTGTTTGATCTTGTAGGCACATAGGTTGGACCTTCTCTTTGCCAGCATTTGAGCTTTGTAAAGTCCAAATTCAGGTTACTCTATTTTCTGTTTTTCTTAGAGTAGGTTAAAATTAGAGGGCCTTCCAGAAATGCTTGTTGCTCTTGTTTTAATGGAAGATAATCTCTGCCTTTCACCTGTGGGGACAGATTCTACACCCTCACTGGAACATCTGACATCTAGGATAGTGCAAACACTTTCTCCATCGTATTTTCCCTCTGGTAGTATTTCGAGATTGTAAGTGCACACACCTATGCTGAACTTATGGCTTCTTTTTGTCATACCTCAATCACAGCATCATTGATATTGAACTTGGGGGCCTTTACAAGGCTGGGTTTCTCAAACAGAATACAAGCATCGTGATGCAGTGATGGCTGGTCTGAAATGAAGATGGAAGCCAAGTGATTAATAGGTGGGTGGAATACACTGCTCAGACGGGCTGTGCAGAGATGATGGTATCCTAGCAGAGGGAGGTGGTCACTGTAGGTGTTCATCCTGAAGGGTATACAAGTCTGTGAATTGCTTATGTGCGTAGTTCCCTAGTTAGTTGTGTGGAGGTGATTAGAAGGCAGAAACCAAACCTGTGGATAAGAAGGGACTAGATAGCAAGACATGAGAGGTCACACTAACCAGCCACACCTGACTGCCGAAAGCTTCCTGGGCCAGGGTTCTGCTCTGAGGGCTATCTGTGGCTTCCTACATCCCATCCCAAGTCTTTTTATTTTCAGAGTAAAAAAAAAAAAAAACAAAACATCTGGCTGCATTTTAAATTGATTCATGTGATTTATTTCAGCAGCCTGCAGGCCCCAGACAGTTCCTAGCTATGCATCAGTGTCTGAGCTGGAAGTCAATGGGGGCTGTGTCTGCGCATCTGAGGATGTAATCTGCCCTTGAGTCATTCTTTAAAGCGATTCCCCACGTTGAATTGTTTAGTGTGAAATAGGATTGTTTGCATTCCATTTACTCTTTCCTGTCTTAATTACAGTGACCTCCAGCTCTGATCTGCCAACTGTTGCCTCCTACTATGTCTTTCCAGGAACCCTCCTGTAATAAGGTTAACCTTAAATACTGCATTTCCTCAAGGATGACATAAAATTCACTCGCTTTAGAGAAAATAAATCCAAGTCCTTAGCAAACAATGCCAGACAGAATTCTAGGAATATGAGAGTCATGTCATTTCAGACGCTTTTCCCTCTGACAATGCAAACACTTCTTGGATGCAGCCCTGCCTGTAACTCAGAGGCCCAAGGTGCCAGGGCTGTTCCCAGGGATTGTCAGGACAGCGATCACTCCATGAGGAGATTATACTGTCAACTTGATAGCTCCCCTACTTACCTGTTGGGACGGTGGAAGATTATCGTGACTCCTTTAATTGATGGGAAAAGACTCAACAAATAGTGGCTTTGGGACCATTCTCTGGGCAGGGGACCCTGACCTGATAAAGGAGAGAAAGCACATTGAGTGTTGGCATGCAAGGATCTGTGGTTCTCTGGTTCTGACTGCAGACGCAGTGTGACCAGCTGCATCGAGTTCCTGTTGCCTTGATTCCTCTGCCACAAAAGACTTTCTCTTGAACTGTGAGCTAAACAAACCATTCTTCCTTAAGTTCCTTTTATCAAGGTGTTATGGTAACAGAAGAGCAATTAAGACAGATGATGATGTCATTCTGAAGATTCTCTTGAGTCTAAAAAATTAATGTGTGACTCTATTTTTCTATACACTTCCTACAAAGAAGAAGGCTAACAACACTGTGTCAGATATGTTCGGGGACCATATTCAACAAGCTGCTGAAATTTCTGCTTCTGTATTCAGCCTCATCCACACACTCACCAGTGGTTAGACCCCTTGGCCTCTTACCCCTCACCAGTCACTAAGAATCAGGCAGATTACACTTTCTATTTGAAGTCAGTAGCTACCACTTGCTCCTGGCTTTTGAATGTCTTACTTCCTATTTACTGGATGGAGCTCCTGATTTAAGACGCTCATGTTTTTTGTAACTTGGACTCTCCCTTTTTAGTCTGAAAACCTTACTTCCCACATGCCAAACAACACCAACTTGGACAACATGATGTTAGTTGTGTTTCGTTCATTCTGCAGTCCTACAGGGCAGTCGTTGCCATATTGCTTAGGGCCTCTCTCCACCCTCTGCCTGGAATGCTTTTTTTCTATTTCCTCAAAGCTGGCTCTTTCCTGTGCTTTTGGACATTGTCTTAAGTGTCACTCCTTTGGGTGGGATTTCAAGGCAGGCTGATATTCTGAATCTAGAACAGGATTCTAGTCAGTCACACACAGGAGCTAGTAAGTCAGTACTGGCATTGCATTGACAGCACAGTAGAGGGCTGCTTAAGGCAAAACTAATTGCTTCTGATCAAGAGATGATTTCTGGCCTGGGTAGAGACCTAGCATCCCATGCTGCCCAAAACACAAATTAATTAATACAGTTGGGCCCACCAATCACCCCTCAAGAGAGTGGAACCACTCCTAGGAAGGCAGGCTCTCTTTAAGCCATGCTAAGGAGCTAGGTGAATAGTCATCCCACTAATGAGATACCCTACTTTTTCTTCCCAGCATTCTAACCTCTTACTGCAGTGTTACACAGCCGGCTGCTCTGCAGTCTGCCTGCTTTTCTGAATTACTTCATTCTCTCTTCCTTAACCTGTTTTCTCTAACATTTGGGGCTTCCCTACCACTTCCCCCCCTCCTCAACATGACTGCCTTCTGCCTGTGACTGCTTTCCATGCTTACTGAGAGGCCTGACTTTCTTCTTTTCTCTTCTCCACACCCTCCTCAAGATATAGGCTGAGATTACAGCTTGCCTGCCCTTGGGTTTTTCTTTTAAACACTAATAAAATGGCCCTCTCTGAATAAACTTTTTTGCTTGACTTTCAAACTTTTTCTGCCTTTTGAGATATTAATTGGTGGAAAAACCAAAAAACCAAAACCCAAACCACCATCACCAACAAAACAACCCTCCACATCAGTACACCCCCACATGGCATCAGTAGTACGTTCATCTTGGGGAAAATTGGGATGGATAGCAGTTTTTATTAATTTACCTGACTGGTCTGTGGGATAATTCCAATCTCTAGGTGTTTATCTCAGTATTCTTTCTTTTTGAGACTACTCTCTAACAGTTCTCCCAAAAGTGAGAGTTGGCCTGTCCTCACCTGTCAGGAAAGAACAACTTTCATTGTAGTCCCTCACGTTCAGTGCTTGAGAGCCTCCCAATTAAATTGATGATAAGTAGATTCATCAAAGAAAAGGCATTTAAAAATTCGTGTTTATGTGGTGGGCTGAGGTGGGAGTGGAGACTACAGAAAAACTTGTCTCTCTAAGATGATAAAGACAGGGACTTTATAACCTTTACAATAAGGGTAAAGGGACGCTGGGGAGAAAAATCTTCCATGGGGAGAGCAAATGAGTTTCTCTACTGGAGACAAATGGACTTTCCGAAGAACAAGTAGTGATAAGAAGGTCTGTGGAGATGTTTGTTTATGCAAATGAAAGTGGCCTTTCCACCTTCCTCTGGCTACTGTCAACTCCCCTGCAGAGGGATTTCTGTCAGTTTACTCAGTCTCCTTCCTGGAAGGGAAGCTGCCCCGAAGAGGGGATTTATGACAGCCTCATTTCCAGAAGTTTCTGTGTTTAGTCAGATAAGGGACTCTCCAAAAGGCTTCTTTCTGCATCTGGTGAATCTCACATACTTTTAGAACCATCTTTGTACCTACTCCATGGCTCCAAGGCTTCCTTAACTACTAGCACCAGGTACTGGGCCATACCCACAGTAAGTGCTCAGTAAATTTGTTGCAATATGAATAAATGAAGCCACATTTACTCATAGTGGCCAATACACCTTCGTGGCTCTTTGTGGAAGTGGAAGTATATGTAAATATGTGTTTGCTGTTATCTATATGGAAATCAAACCAGAGTAGTCATAATGCCAGGGAGAGAAAGAACCCCTTAATTTTATGATTTCAGATATGCTCCTTTTGTTGAATGGTTGGATAAAACGGTTCATGGGTAAGACCCTAGATGACACAGGCCTGCTTTGACAGTTTCCTCCTGGCTCACTAGACAAAGTAGTTTTCTCTACAGAACAGTCCAGAAGTGGCTCATTTAAGTCTTCAAAGCTTGCTATGGCTGCTTGTAGTAAAGACACTGAGAGTGCTGTGGGTGGGACCTTCCTGTGAAAAGCAGAAGGGTTAGAGAGGGGAGTCTCCTCTAGCTTAGGGTAGAAACTTTTCTCCAGGGTCCTGTCTCTGTCTGAATAATTATGGTGGCAGATGCTGTCCTATACCTACTGGGAAGACAGAACACTTTCCTGGAGGGAAGAACAGGCCCATCACATTATGCTCAATGTGCAACAGCACTAACTTTAATGATTTTAATCTTTGGATAGTATTTGTCATCACTCAGCTCAACCACGTTTTGTGCATGCTAAATATGAATGGTATCATCCCATGGGCTGGGGTCTTGGACTGATGAATCAGCAGCTTCAGGACTGAGGTCACAGTGTGAACAGCTAGACACAAGTGTCCTTGCTGTTGTGACTTCCCTGTCGTTATGTACTGACCCGCCTTAAGCTGTTTTATCACAGCAACAAGAAAAGTAACTCAGGGGCTTTCTAACTGCATCTGCAGTGGCAACACTCGCCTGGTAACGTAAATCAGGGGAGCTGCTTGTGGGTTAGGGCAGCTCTCAGACCTCAGAGAAGTATTTTTTTGCAATGGATGGTGGTCAGCACCAAAACTCACAACTGGTCAAAATGCAGAAAATAAAGAGGTCTGTGGGATGCTCACTACAAGTGGGAGTTTTATTTCACATCCTTCTCCAAGGCTCGGGGATCCTGAGGAAATGAGATGGAAAGAATTTTTTAAGCCAGGCATGGGGATGCACATGCTTTTAATCCCAGCACTCAGAAAGTAGAGGCAGGTGGATTGCTGTGAGTCTAAGATCAGCCTGGTCTACGTAGTGAGTTCTAGGACAGCCAGACGGAGCTATGTAATGAGACCCTGTCTCAAAACACCAAGAAGAGGAGGAGGAGGAACAGGAGGAGGAGGAGGAGGAACAGGAGAAACAGGAGGAGGAGGAGGAGAAGGAAGTGGAGGAGGAGAGGAAGAGGAAGAAGAAAAGAAAGAAGGAAGGAAGGAAAGAAAGAAAGAAAGGAAGGAAGGAAGGAAGGAAGGAAGGAAGGAAGGAAGAAAGGAAGAGAGAAAGAAAGATTAAGAGCCAGAGTTTGAGAAGAACTAGAGCTAAGCTATTTTTAGAGACAAACTATTTTCTAGACTTGACAGGAGCATTGCACTAAGCAACCCATCTACTGCGGCTGACAGAACAAGATCAAGCCAACCAATATTCTGCCATAGAAGGAAGGCACTCATCAGTCCCCACCCTTAACTGGGGATCCATAAACAGTAGATGGCTTCTGAGGAAATGGGAATTAGTTTTCTTCTAGGGTAAATAGAGTCAGCAGGCCCTTTAGATCAACCACTCTCCAGTGAATAGTTCTTGTGGTGGTTTAAATGAAAATGTCTCCCAGAGACTCTGGTATTTGCATACTTGATCCCCAGTTAGTGGCACTGGTTGGTGACAATCTGGAGACATGACCTTACACATTGGTGGGATTATAACACTGGGAGAGGCCTTTGAAGTTTCAGAGCCTCCTGCTGTTGTTTGTAGTGGAAATCCTGAGCTCTCAGACCCAGCTTACATACCAGCTGCCATGCTGCTCCTGCCTCTATGGACTCCAAACCTCAGGAAACATAAGCCCAAATAAACGTTTTCTTCTACAAGTTGCCTTGGTCATGATGTTTTGTTACAGCAATAGAAAAATAACTAACATGGTTCCATGCCTGTGAATGCATTGGTAATACAAATCTGGGCTCAGTGGTTTGGAAAAAAAGTAAAAAAAGAGGATACAAAATTGGGAAGGGGTGGGGAGATGGAGGATGTATCAGAATTAGGGAGAGGGCTGAGGAGGTGAGAATGAACAAAGTACATAATATGAAATTTTCATAGAATTAATACAAATGTTATAAAAATAACTACTATGTATGGCAGAAATGTAGCATTTCAGCCACTTTACGTGTATGATTAAGAACCTGTATATTCATAACAGTCTGCAGAACATCTTGGCTTCCAAAACTCTGTACCTTACTGGCCATAACTGCCCATTCTGTCTTTCCCTAGCCAGCTTCTTTGTATTCTTAATTCCACTATTGTAGTCTCTTCCTACAGGTGAATTTTTAAAATTTATTTATTTTTATTTATGTGTATGAGTGTTTTTCCTGCATGTATGTAAGTGTACTGTGTATACAGTGCCTGTAGAGGCCAGAAGAGGGCCAGATTCTGTGGAAATAAAGTTACAGTTACCATTGTAAGCTGCCATGCTAGGAACCAAACCCAGCCAGTACTAGTAACTGTGGAGCTATCTCGCCAGTGCCCTAGAGGTGGGTTTTTACTGAATTTGTTATCTGTTCAGATAATGTCACGAAGGTTATTTATGTTTCAGTGTGTAGCAGAATTTCCCCCTATAATTTATAAAAAAGCTGACTGATGGCCCACTATATGCACATGCCAGGAGCTATTCTTTCCTTCAGCCATAGAAGGACATGCAGTCTATTTCCACCTTTTGACTGCTTGGCATGTGATGCTACTGAAGACACGAGTGTGCAAGAATATATTCAAGTCTCAGCTTGACTTCTGAGTGTATGCTTATTGTTAACTTGTATAGTCATTCTTTTAAAATTTTGAAGAGGTCATGCACTAAAAAAAATATAACCACAATTCTGTCACTCCAATAAAACCTAACTTCCTAATGAGATAGACAACTATCTTCCACTTCAATTTGCTGACATTTGTCATCTGTGGATCTATTGATTCATCTATGTAGCTCTATATAGGCTACTAGCCTGTGGTGTGCTGAGGTGAGGTGTGTGGTACACAGTAGCTTCTTCGTTGCATCCATTCTGTTCCCTGTCAGGAGACATATGGGAAAAGAAGCCATTAAGGAAAGGAGCTGGGGGAGAGTGCTGAGATCATGTTGAGCAAGAGCTTCTAAGACCTTCAAGAGATGCAGAAAGCACAGTCACATAGCTTGAGATGTGTTTCAAGATGATGATAATGGTGACATCTATTATCTGGTCCATAGGAATCTTATGGCTGTTATCCTACAAATTAACAAGTTGCCTAGAAGGTTTAGGGATGCAGGGGAGGACTACTGCTGAGATGGCTTCATTTCTGGACAAGCAGATAGGGAGCTGGTGCCTAGGCAAAAGGTTACCAAATGGCAGAAGAGAACTGTATTGAGGAAGCACTACTGTGCACCTGAGTAGTCCCTCCTCCCCAGGCAGATACGTCAGCTTTTCTTTAATGAGATTTTCAGCCTGGAGATAAAACTGCTGGAGTTGTAAGGCAGTGACTGTAGGGTGGAACCTAGCTTGGCTTGTTGGAGAAATGGGTAAGTTCCTTTGGAGTCCCAGTATACCATCTATCTTGTGCTGCATGATTTTGGTAGGGCTGGGACAAGGGAGGTTGGGCAATTGGGAGATATTTTCTCTGGATCTGAATAGTACTTACTGGAGACTCAGATTGGTTTTTATGGTAGAGCATACCAACAACACCTGTTTCCCAGCTGGGATTCCATGGGTCTTGACTATAGAAGAAGTGGGTCTTTCATTGTTGATAGAAGAAGTGAGGTCATAGAAGAAAGAGGAAGAGATCATGAAATGGGGGATATAGGGATGACTGCAATTTGGATTAGCTTCTGGCATCTGGCTATAGAGCAGTTTCCTGACCATCCTATTTGGAAAGACTGTTATCAGTGATTTATTGAACCTCAAATCTCCAGATGTTAGGGCTACCCTGGATGGACATGAACAGCAGGGGGAGGATGAAAAGCCCATATCTACTTCATTGGGGTTAAGAAAAATGAGTGGAGTCTCATTTTTCTGGGATTGAAGACAAGGTGGGTAATCTTGATGTCTTCTGGATCTTAAGAGAGCAGGGTCCTGTTGGGGTCAAAGTGTAGGAAGAGGAGTCATTTTGAGGTGGAGGGATGAAAGGTTTGAGGTGAGACAGGTGGATCAAATGAGAGAGTCCCTCGAGTTTAGCAGCTTGGTAATAGGTTTGAGAAGAGGTTCATGGGTGGGGCCTAATGCTGCTTCATATAAGGGAAGGGAAAGGAGGGAAAAGGAAGGAACCCAGGAATATAAAAAACTAGCTGTTCCTAGGAATGATAACATCTCTTCCTTTGTAGATAGAACTGCTAGAAACTGAATTAGGTTCTATTTCTCTAAGGTAATGGCATTGTAGGTTGGGATAATTGTTAGTCCCAAATAGGTGACCCGAGGAGTAGACAACTGTACTTTAGAAGGTGACTCTCTATAACCTCGACTGGACAAGAATTTTAATAAGTGGTGTCTGCTTGGCTAATTTCTAGAGAGGGACTGCACAGAAGAATATCATCTATGTAATGGACAATATTAGATTTAAGGAGAGGCAGAGAAAGTAAGTAAAGGTGTGGGCTGTCCCAGAATCACTGAGGTAGAACAGTCTAGGTGAGTTGGGTAGAAAAGTATGTGTTGGGGTCAGTCTAGGTAAATGTAAAAAAATGTTCTGTGACTGGGCATCTAAAGGGATAGAGAAGAACATATCTTTGAAATCGAGGACTGAGAAATGAGAAGTTCCTGAGGGGATAGTGGAAAGAAGTATGTAAGGATAAGCCACAATAGGATGGGGAAGAACCACTGCAGAATTAATGAGCCTGGGATATTGAACCAGGTGATAGGTTCCATTAGGTTTCTTAACTGCTAGTATAGGGTGTTAAAACAGGAAGATGTAGGACGAAGGAGTTTTTTTTCCTTAGGAGGTAAGAGACTATAGGCTTAAGTCCCCCGAGGCTCTGGAGAGAAAGAGGGTATTGAACTTGGGTGATGGACCTGGTAGGGTCTTGTAGTTGGATGACAACAGGAGAATGAAGCTTAGCAACAGAGGGGTACTAGATGGCCCAGACTCAGATGTCTACCTGAGAGGCTAGTGAAGGAAACAACATGTTAGAGTTAGTAGCTTAGGTAGTTAGGAGGGGGAGAAGAGGGGCTGCTGGAGAGTTTGGGTTTAGGCAAATAGGGGGAACAAAAGACATAGAGTCTCCCAACTTAGCTAGAAGATTCCCTTCCCAATAAAGGAGCAAGACATATTGGTACTTCCAAGAAGGGATGGGTGAGAGGAACGCCTCTAAAAATACAAGTAGTGGGGTCTGGCGAGGTTGGTAAGGCTGTCTCCCTAACTGACAATAGGGAAATGAGGAAATGTGGGTCCCCAAAACTCTGTCAGAACTGAGTAAGTGGCCCCAGTGTCCAAGAGAAAGGAGATGGGCCATCCAGATACCCTGATGACTACCTAGGGCTTCCTGTTGTTAATGGAAGTGATAGGGTCAAGGGAGCTTGGGCCCCTTCAATTGTCCATGGCCAAGCCTAGGAGATCAGTTAGATGGTGACTGCGGAGTGATGTCCCTCTGTCCTGAGTGGCATAAGGGCAATCAACAGTCCAATGTCTCTCCTGATGGCACTTTGGGCATGGCCTTGATGGCTTGCAAGGGTTAGGGCAAGCCTTAACCCAATGACTTGGTTGACCACATTTGTAGCAGGGACCTGGTGGTTCCTGAGCCTTAGAAGGCCAGGAAGCCAGGGCAGTGGCTGGGACTGGTCACACAGCCTGTGCCACCATATGGGATTTTTGTCTGCAGGCCTTTTTATCTATTTCATGGTACACTTTAAAGGCCAGCACCAAGACTTCTGTCTGAGTTAGGAGCCCGCTTTCTAAGTGTTGAAGTTTGGCCTTAATGTCAGGGTAGCTTTGGGAAAAGAAGCAGGTCATCAGTAGTTGCTTACCTTCTAAGTTTTTAGGTTCTAAGTTAGTATGTTGTAATAGGGCCTGTGTAAGGGATTTAAAAAAATGAGACGGGTTTTCTTATTTATCTTGGATGATCTCTTGGAGTTTTTCAAACTTTACTGGTTTTAGGGCAGCCCTACAGAGACTGGCCAGGAGGCAGGTTGTGAACCAGTCTCTGGCTAGAATATCATTTGGGGAATTATAATTCCATTGAGGATCCTCGACGGGTATTGTCTCAGATATGTTCAGATATGCTGAGTCTGTCTGATGAATCTTGTCTGCATGTATCCTAGCCTGTTTCCAAACTCACCTGAGCTCATCAGGGAGTAAATTATTACTGAGAATCATATGTATATCATGGAAAGTCAAGCTATAAGATTGAGTAATATACTGAAATTCTAAAATGAAGGCAGAAGAATTGGAGGTATAAGATCCTAGTCTTTTTTCTATTTGAGAAAGTTCATTTAGTGAGAATGGCATATATACTCTGATTAGACCGTCTATCCCAGTAATTTCCCTTAAAGGAAGGATTGATGCTGGCTTAGGCAGGGTAGGGGAAGAAGTAGAGGGCTTGCCTGTAGATGTAGAGCAAGTGGTGGGAAGGCTGAACATAGGTGCCAACATAGGATGACTGGAGTGGCCTGCAGCTGTCCCAGAAGGGGAGGAGTCTGGAGAGGTCAAGCAAAGGGGCTCTGGGGAAATCTGGTGAGAAGATGAAGTAGGATCAAAAGTTCCATCATGTGGTCACTTTAGATAACATTAAATAGCAGAATTGTTATCTAATGGTACTGAAACCAGACCTTATTGCAAAGGTATATAAGTTTGGACGCCTTTAAATCAGGCTCTAGTTTCAGAGGTTTGAGATTTTCCAGGAGACATCCCAGTGGAAATCCTGGAGGCATAGTCAAAGATAAGACACCCATTGAGTGAGAGATGTTATTAAAATATTTCTACCGGTGTTTTGAGAACAAATTATAATGATATATCAATCTTGTCATGGTATCCTGGTGGCAGTAGATCAGTGAAATATAGTGCGCAGCCAAGTCTAGGCTTACCGGGTTGTCACATGGAAGCTAGTGACTGAGAGCTGTGAGCATAATGACTGAGCTGTGGGCCCAGGGCCCGAGGGAACATGGTTTAACAGCAGTGGTGATGTGAGAAAGAAATCAAGAGAGAACTGCTTCCTGGAGAGCAAAAGGGAGGGGTTCACCCAAGGATTGAAGTCCTAAAATGAGGAGTCAGCTGGAAGGCTGGTCATAGAGACTGTGGAGAAGTTCATCCATTAGACCCATAGAGGGTAGTGGCCAATCTTCTCTTGGGACAAGAGGCCCTGTATGCTGACTGGAACGGGAAGCTTACCAATCTGCCAGTGTTTGCACAGAATTTTAGCGATTTGGTGTCAGGAAAGTGAGCCTGTGTAGCCAGCTGACTTGTCCAGATGAGGTTTGGGCCCGTGGGCCTTAACCCACTTGTAGTGGTGGGTTCTGTGTGCCCCTTGGCAGCGGAGCTGCAAACACCCCTGGACCTACTCAGCGAAGATCGTGAACAGGCTTCGGAACCAGTGTTAGAATATGCAAAGCACTCCCAGACTGATCACACTAGCGACAGGTCTCCTTTGGGAGGTTTTATGGTAGAGTCGGCCTCTGAGGGGGTGAGAGGGAAAAAGGAGAGAAGAAGGAAGCTGTGGGTTAGGTCATGCATCTTTTATAGGGCCGTGGTACATGTGATGCATGTGCAAACGGATGTGCGGCAGGTGCCATGGCAATGGATGCAGGAGTGGTGCTGACACTTAGAGATGACATGTCTAGTTGCTGGGCCCAGATGCTGGCTATAAAGACCTTCTAGCTGTACACCGATGTACCTGATGCTAACACCTCCACAGGGTCATAGGGAATGGCACAATTAGGCGATGTGGCCTCCTTTCATTGGTGGTGGGCTTTGAGGTTTCAGAAGCTCAATCCCGGCACAGAGTCTCTCTTCCTGCTCCTTGTTGATCCAGATGTAGAACTCTCAGCTCCTTCTCCAGCACCATGTGCCACCATGTTTCCCACCATGATGAAAAACGGACTAAACCTCTGAGCCTGTTAAGTGAGACTCCAGTAAATGTTTTTCTTTATATGAGTTGCTGTGTCCATGATGTCTCTTCACAGCAATAGAAACCCCGTATTAAGGTGGGAACAAAGAGATAAAGCTGAGTTCCAGAGAGATTCTGTCCACATGGGTTTTGTGGTGTCTCCTCTCTCTTGATTCACACAATCAGTGCTGTTATTCCCTCTGTCCCCACTTTCCTCCACCACCAGGCTTCCATTTTTCTGCCCATCCATCAGAAAGCTGGTGAGGTGACCCACTCTCCGATTGCCTCCTCTCTGTCTGGGGATGTCTGTCCTGGTTATGGGTTTATTCTTTTTACCATCATTTACTGTGTCTTGGCAGGGAGAGATGATAAACGCCCACAGCCATTCCTGAGCTCCTGATGGATACATTCCCAGAGATGTCCAAAACACCTTACACTTGAATATTCCATTTCTAAGGAAGCAATCTATTGCCTGGTGTCAGAAGTGAAGGGCAAGGCTGTACTGGTAGTAAAATATCATCCAATCAAATATGAGCAGTGACAGCTGTCCTGGGCACGTCTCTGTTGTTATTAGACTCGCTTTGCTGCTGCTTTTGCGAATGGCTTTCCAAATGTCGGCCGGCTCCCATCCTAATCTTTCACGGAAGGCATTTGCTTGCTGCTTGCCATCCTGAGATCAAGCTTTCCAGTTTTTCAGAAACTTGATGAAAAGAATTTACATTTTCTTGGTTTTGCCCTCCTGAACCACTGAGAACCTGTAATAAATTCTGATCATTCACTTTAAACAGGACAACACTATAGATGCCCTATGATAGCCTTCCCCAGAAATACCTAGGAATGGATAAAATAGAGAGCCCTGGCCTTGGATGCTACATGCTCATTCATGTATTCAAAAGGCAACATAGACTGGACAGAAGAGTTCATCCAGCCTAGTGTTAACTGAAACCATTGCATCCTTAGGCTTCTCTGAGCTTTAGTTAAACCTACTTGGCGTATTTCCTTCCTCCCACTACTGGCATTGAGTGTTACTTTTACATTTGTGATAAAGAGCACAAAAAGGCGGGAGAGCTTAATGAGGAATAAATAATGAAAAGGGATAAAAAAAATCTTTGTTTGTAAGTGTATCCAACCTTATAAACTTACATAATCCACGGATCATTTCCATGGTGGACTGTTATGGTTCCAAGAAGAGCCATTGTGCTAATGCAGCAGCTGATGGCAGTTTGCACTGGCCCTGCATACTAAACGCCCTTATGAAATCAGGAATAAAATATGGGAACTGAGCACGGCCAATAACCATTTTTAAAAATAATGAAGTACTTTCCCACCTAGCTCTTCCGCCAACCCTCGCCCCCAACAAAATCATGAAGAGCTGCATCAGCCTAATGAACTAATTGCCTGAGAATGTTATTAAAAGAGAAGAAGACCTCTGCATTTGTAGCAGGGGATGGGGGATCAAATCAAAATGGGGCTTATATTTTGAAGCATAAAACACATTTCTGCACTTGGGGAAATAAGCAAACCTGTGCCATGTCTCACTTCTGATCACTTCAGCAACTGATGTTTAAACCTTGCAAATTAAGTCACAGACACCCTGGGATGTAGAGAAGGGGTGGAGGTAGAGATCTGCTTTGCCAAGGCACTTTGGGCCTAAGTAGCAACACCCTGCTTGGCCACATTGAAGAACGGGCTGCCAATTGGGCCAAATTATACGATGCTTTTGCAACACGCACAAATAGCCCATTACACTTTTCACAGCGTTCCTTCATTAAGCCTGGAGAATTGTTTCTTTATGTTTTCCCCATAATAGCTTCTGAAAGGTCAAGAACCGCTTCCTTGACTTTCTGGTGCCCTTCAGGGAATAATGCTGTTAACCATTTGTGGCTTTTGCTCCTCAGACTTGACATTTACTTCCAGGATTCCCATAGGCTGTCAGGGCTGTCTGACCTGACCATCAGGTGGATAGTCCACACACACATGCACACTCACACATGCACTCAGACACGCACGCACACTCCTCAGAGGTGGGCAGTAGGAGGAAGACTGAAATTCTTGCTGATTGAGATTTGAGGATTGCTGACTGAGTCCATAGAGGATTTGGGTTGTGAGGGTCATTCTACCTTAGTTCAAGTTCAGACCTGCTCTTTGTATTGGTGGGTGACCTGGGGTGAGTCAGTTCAGCTCTTGGAGTTTGGCTTCCAGATTCAAAAGATAGCAATCATAACATAGCAAATTAGCAGATGCTCTCCTAGAAGAGAGTGACCATTGACATGCTGAAGTGGGACTGGGAGGGAGGATTCGAGGGGACTGAGGAGATAGTTTACTCAGTAAAGTGCTGCTCATAAGGAGACTGGCCATGGTGGGGGTGTTTATGATTCTAGCATGGGGGAAGTGGATTCCTGGAGCTCACTGGCCAGCCAGCACCCAGGGGAAATTTTCACTCCTCACCCTCACTGCTGATTCAAATTCAAACAGGCAGAAGCAGTCTGGCCTATTACTAGACCAAGGGCTCATCCCAGCCCTTACTTGAATCTACAAGGAGATAGATGCATCTATCAAATGTCTTCTATGTGCCAAGGGCTTTTGTATGTTTCACACTGAGCCCCTTCTTGAACCTGAAAATAAGTTGATATAAGAAACGAAGAAAGTATGCTTTGCATTAAGCACCACCAATTTCAGACAATTGAAACTGCATAAAGTTCTAGAGAATTCGTACTTTGTTATTCCAATACAGTAACACTTGAAATTTGGTATACGTCATTCTGAGCTACACAAATATACATGTCAAAATGCACATATGCATGTATGTAGATATACACATATTCATCCTCTAACAGGTTTAAAATTAGAATCGCATGCAAGGCTCCATGTCTAAGGCTTTATTGTTGCCAAAGCTGAGAGATAACATGGAGGAAATATTACAATGCTTAAGATACTAATAACAGTGTTAGAAGGAAATTTGTTTTCAATTTGGCAGCTAATATGATTCCTCTTAGAGTACCCTGGGCCAGGAAAGCATTTATTTTGTATCCCTAAGCTTTATTACTGCCCTAAACTAAGGAAATAAATCTGCCTTCAAACCTCAAGTAACATGCTTACCTTCTGAGCACACCGCTATCGGCTTCTTTAATAAAACAAAACAAACATTGTGCAGTTTGCTTTTAAAGACTTTTACCTTGGCCTTGGAATCAGATTTGTGTTGAGTCTTTAGTCTGTACCTTATTAACTTTATGACCTTGGACAAGTCACAGAATTTCTTGGAGTTTCAGTTTCTTCATCTTTAAAATGAAGGCAATGTCTACCCTGCAGTTGCAAGGAGTGTTAATGCATTTTTTAAAAGCCTCATGAAATGTTTGCCAATATTTGCTTTTGCATTTTTAATTAGTTTTTATTTTATTGTGGAAGTGATATGAGCGTCTTATATAATTAAAAAAAAAACTTTGGTGTGGGTCTTGTGTATGTGTATATTTAAGCATGCATGCATACGCAGCACACGGCTGGAGGTCAGAGCTGTGAGTGCCCTATGCCTTCTACCTTGTTTCAGGAAGGGTCCTTTGTTGTTCATTTCTGATTACCCTAGCTTAGATGGCTCAAGAGCTTCTGATGATTCCCCAATCTACTTCCCATCTTGACTTAGATGCTGGTATTGCAAATACTTACCTCCACATCTGGCTTTGGGTTCTGGAGATCTGAACTCTGGTCCTCATGCTTGCACAATGAAGGCTTTATCCACTGAGTCAACGTCTAAACCATTTTAAAATTTTTGAGCAGTACACTGCAATGTTCAGTGAAAAGTAGAACATTTCTTCTCTCAAAGTGTACTAGGTTCTTTCCCATGGTCAGTGTTATATCACTGAAGGCAGAACATTAAATTCTTAAGACACATTGCTATGAAAAACATCCCAGAGCTGAGGAGTGGCTTAGTGGATAAAAGCACTGGCCAAGTCTGACAAGCTAAGTTCAGTCTTTGCGTGCAGTGGCATCAATCTGTATTCCCAGCCACCCTACTGAGAGATGGGAGGAAGAGACAGGGGAATAGACAGGAAGCTAGTGGATCAGCTATCTTGAAGTATGCTTGTAGAGTTGCAGGAACAGAGAAACCTTGCTTCAACAAAATGGGAGGCAAAAACAGATTCTCAGTGTTGTTCTGACATGCATGTTCTCCACATGCATGCTTACACACACACACACATACGCACACGCACATGAACACCAAACAACCCCACTATCACAAAAGCAGGCTGGGCAGTAGGTGCACACCTATAACCTCAGCATCTGGGAGGATGAGACAGGAGAATCTGTGAGTTTCAAGTCAGCTTGAGATATATAAACAAAATCCTTCAGATCTTGTACAAACATTACCTAACAAGTAAGCTAGATGTCCAGATTACTTAATTTCTTTGATAGTTTTAAAGCTTTTCTATTTTTATATAATTTAGATGGGGAGCAAATAAAAATCTTCAAATCGAGACATGGAGGACAGTGATTAGAAATTCACCATTTCTAATTTAAAAACAACAGAAGACATTTGCTTGCTGGAATTTATTATTTTAAATTTGTATTATCCTGGTAACACATACTTAGGGAAAAGAAACTAGTAGTGGCAACAGGTCATTGTCGTCATCATCATCATCATGATCATGAATTATTGTTTTGTTTAGTACTGGGCAATGAACCCAGGGCTGTGTATATGCTAAGCAAGGCTTCTACCTTTGAACTGTCTCTACAGATTGAATAATTCTAATGTCTTCACTTTTCTTTAGCCACTAGACTTGAAAATGATTTAGGCTAAAAGCATGGCATAGGATTCATCCTGCTTTGCTTTGCTGGTGCTTCATCCATTCACCGGTCATTTAATCAAAATTTGTTCATTCATTCCTTTGCTAAGCATTTCCTAGACATCTACTCCTACTCAGATACTTGGTAAGTTGCCAGAGCCTCTGGGAGCCTGATGCACAGGCTAGCCTCACTGAGAGCTGGATATCACAGGATGTTGCAGAACCATAAAGGATGGACTCTGAACTCTGGTGATCTGGATTGAGACCTGAAAGCTCAGCAGGCAGTAAGGTGGTTCAAGAGCCAAAGCGGCAGGGTGATAGTCCACACAGAGATAATAGCAAGCTACATCGAGGGATCATCTGTACAGGGACAGAGGCTGAGGTCCCTGGAGAGAGAGCGGTGACGTGCCAGTCACAAAGGACCCTGTCCACTGAGCTGGATGATTGTCATGAAAGAGTTGCAGGTAGAACGGAGGTTTGATGTGCTTGCATTTTAGATCCTCTCTGAGCACTTCAAGGAAAATAAACAGAGAAAGTTCACCAGGAGGCAGAGTGGGAGAAGGGTGTTGCAGTTACTGAGCTGAAAGCTGCTGATGGTGTGACATCCAGAGAAGCAGACAGATGAGGGGACAGAGGAGTGACATCTGGGAGAGCAATGGAGATGAAGTCACTTGATTTAGGGATTATGTTTTTCAGTAACTAGTGAGGCAGATGACTTAGTTGGAACTCAGCTTGACAACTTAAACCAAAATTATATTATATTTTTTTGTAATATGAGTAACTATGTAGCTAATTATCACAAATTTAAACTAGTGTTTAGGATGCAGAGTGGGACAGGAGTTACTGAGGCCCAGTTCTTCTCTACAGACTTATAGAGTCATGAACTGGTACCTTTTCATGCTTAAGTTTAGACACAAGTTTTATTAAAGCATCTTAAAAACAAATATTCATTCTCTGTCATTTTCCCTAAGGGTAACTTATTTTTGATATGTAGATAATTCCCACTATCACTTTGATTGACTTCACAACATTGTTATCCTTCGTGAGTTGTGCATTTTGTTGTTAAGTGTCTTATTGGCTTTGTGATGCTGCCTAGTTATTTGTAACTGGCAAAGACTCTTAATATCAGAGATAATAGCCTAAGAAATAATCTCATGGGTAAGTATTTTTGTGCTATAATACCTTTTGCTTTTCCATGCAATCTATAGCCTATGGAGATTTCAGTAATGAACACTTGGGTAATGAGACGATCCTATTATCTATCACCTATTCACTAGGATTGTATCCCAGCAGAGAAATGAAGAAGAAAGCTTTCCTCAGGGGAGAGCAAAATGGAGGAGATCTTCCTCTTTCAGGACAAAATTCTTTGTGTACATCAAACACACAGCGGAGAAGACCATGAAAGCCTTCTTCAAATTTCTTTCCGATTCTTACTCAGTTCAAGATGTTTGCTCAGCAGTGTTCCCATCAAAGGACACAAGATTCAATGGAAGAATTTCCACACTTTCTGGAAGGAAGCCCATAGATCATTACCAATAAGAGGGTACCCATCTTACTCACTGGTATTTATGAAGGAAAAACAATCCCTCCTCAGTGGAAACACAGCATTCCTTCTACCACTCCAGTCCTCATACCCATCTGTGATGAAAGGGTTTCAGGAAGACTGAATTGTTATCATCTTCCTCTTCATGAAGATTTAATTTCCTGGGGACTGTGAACTGATCTGGAATTTATGTCATTGTTTAAAATCTTTTGATGGATGACTCATTAATTGCAAATTGAATCCAACTCTTGCCCTTCTTCCTGGTTATTTTCTGTTTTCTTTCAATTACCAGTTAACTACTGTGTATGCTGTCCAAGGCACCATGCTGGATGCTGGAGCCCTGACAGATCCCACCCTAACCCAAGAGAAGGGTCAAAGGCCAGTCACACTGGGCTTGATTCAGGTTCATTGGGAATATTTCCCTTACTCTGAATCTCTATTTCTGTGTTTTAAGGCACGATGTATGGATAAGGAACCTAGGGAATGCCAATCCTACCTGGACATTTTAGTATGCTTTTACTGTTTGACTTTTCATTTACTATCCTTTGTGTGATAGGATATCTTGATAAGGAAGAGTAGGTCACAGGACCATGTTTAGTTCAGGTTACAGAAGTGACTGTAGTGACATGCTCTTGTGTGCACAGTCCCAAGAGTCAGAGTGATGATCAGGGCCCACTGAATGCTTGTAAAAAGCTCAGAGGGATTTCATATCATATCATACTACCTCAACAGTTGTTTCTCAGAAGGCAGCTCCCAATAGATAGATCTTTTCTGTCATCTCTTCTGTGTACCATTTATCCTCTCCATTCTTTTCCTATACTGTAGATATGTTGGTCTAGCTGCCTCTGTTTTTACATCCATTTCTTCCCTTATACACATCTCCAGTGAACATGGGAATCTTCCCAAGACTTGACAGCCCCAAGCCTTATCTGTATTCTTAATGCTTAACAACACAATCTTCATGCAAATAAGACAAAATTAAAAACTATTCAGTATATAGTGGCTATGGGATAACTAACAAAAGATGTTCCAGTTTGTAACTGTGGCTCTAAGAAGCATCCCATATTCACTCATTCAGAGACATTGTGCCTTGGTGCCACTGGTTGTAGAAGCGATTGTGAGGCAGGATGGAAAAGAGACTAGGAACCTAGGAATGGAAAAATCAGTGGGATACAGGATTGAGCTGGTTAGTACAGTGGAGAAAATGTAGGGTGACCCTCAGACTTGACCTTCAGAAGGATGAAAGGATGACATCTATTCATTGACTCGCAGTCATGGTCATCATGGTTGATTGTTGCCCTCAGAGATGGCCTCATCACTCACTGTAGGCTGCAAGACTCACAGCTGAGTAAGTTCCTACAGAGTCTCTTTAGGCAGGAGGGAGCCCAGCAGCAGGCCTATGAGCTGCCCATGTTAGCTGGAGCTGTCAATAGGGAAGGGTAGGGGCCATGAGCACCCATTGTGGATGCACAGGGGTCTACCCATTCTTACTTGATTCCATAACACAATGACAGTGCCTTCACCTTTATTTCTCGAGCACCTAAGACAGTAGCCAGCTCTCAGGAACCATTTGGCTTCATTTGGAACTCAAGAAAAGTTAATGGACAGCAATCAGAAACCAGCCTTCTCTACCCTCCTGGGTCACAGATTTCTTCATGATCTTGAGTATGTCAAAACTTCACTGACTTATTACTTAATTCTTAGTTTAAAATACAGACAGAAATCTAAATATTATAGTAAAAGAAAGTTCCCTGCTGGTCATGGAAAGAAATGCGATTCCCTAGCCCTCTAATTTCACTGTGCCCTCTATTTTGGTGTTTTTGGTTTCTCTGAGGTGGAAAACAAATACTGTTAAGGTGGGGAGAGAAGTGACAATATTGGATACCTGAAAAATGTTTTATTTTCCCCATGATTCACAAACCGTCTCTAACACTCTCCTGCAAAGAGTGATAGGATGCTAATTTCCCACAGATTCATTATCACCATGAAATGAAATTTTGGAACACATCAGAGGTAAATGTAATGTGCAAATGTAGAATCCAACAATTCTAGTTTTAGCTGCCTTGTGTTTTTACACCTCTGTCAGCAAGACACTCATTAAAGCCTTTTCTCCAGCATTTTACTTGAAAGAAGGCTGAAGAGAATGTTATAATACCCAGGGAGGAGAGGTGTCCTCACCAGGAAGCTTCTGAAGGAAGCCCTCTGTGTATGTATTTCTAGGGTTGTGACTGGAACACAAGGTTCATTGTGCTCAGCACTGTGCTGAATCTTGGAATGAAATTTTGTCACAACACATGCCTAGCCTTGTCCTTGTGGAGTGGATAGGACAGTTGTGGCTTTGATTTAATGCTGCTTATATTATGTTAATTCGGTCCCCCAAATTGCACAGGAATTCATGCATCCTCACATAAGACGTTGAGGGACCCTACCCACAGTTGGTTTTGATTGATAAATAAAGTTGCCAGCTGCTAATGGCTGGGTGGGGAGACAGAGGCAGGACTTTAGGATTCCCAGGCAAGAGACTGAGAAAGGAGCAGGAAGAGGAGGGAGAGCTGCCGTGCTGGGAAAGGAGTAGAGACCATACCTGAGCGGTGCTGGACAGAGGACCTAGCCATCATGTAGGTGCTGGGGATCTCAGCCCAAGAGGGCTACAAGTCTTTGTCTGGGGCAGCCAAGATGGAATATACGTTTTAGTAACTAATAACTCAGGAATACTGGAGGGAACTGTGTTAACCATGTGGAGGATTGGAAGTAGCCTATCTATTTAGCTGTTTAAGGCATTTTAAAATATAAGGTTGTGTGAGTGTATCTTTCATTCGAGAACACAGAACCTTGTGGTAGGTAGTGCCACTGCCACCACTGGGTCAATCTGAGTAGAGTACATTGAGTTTAGCAACAGTGTCAGGTGTTGTATTTTTAAGGCTGAATATAAAATGATATTTTAAAATAAGTGCTTCTAAGAAGCAACTGTGGTCTTCTTATAGTGAAATTCAATGGAAATCATGTAGTCTTAAAAATTAAAAAAAGCCCCTGCCCTCTGTCAAAGTGAGGATTTGAGTAAAAAAGTGAACAATAAGAAAATGAGAGGGAGTCCAACATTTGCAGAGGCCCAATGACAAGAATGACGAGAGTGGAAGAATCCTGGCTTTCTCAGAGAGGGGAGGGCTGTAGAGGAAGTGAGGTAGGTACAGGTCAGGCAGGCTTCTGGCCAAATAACAGAAAGTCACTGAGCCATGTCAGTGGGACCTGAGGACTTAGTGAGGGCTTTATGTTTTACATAAAGGTTTTTGTTTCTACACAACCTTTCATATTTCCAAAAGGCATATGAACAATTCAATTAAAAACATTTATTTCTGCACTAACTATACTGCTATTTACAGACAAGGTCATGCCCGTGCACTAGTTCACACACACACGTGGGTGCATGTGCATACACACACACACACACACACACACACATACACACACACACGTGCACACACTCACTACTTGCGGACAATAATTGATTTTCCAAATGATGTCAGCTCACTTAGCTCCACAATTATCAATCTCTCTCAATCTCATTTGGGAAACCTTTGGTTCGCACTTCTGGGCATGACTGTATTTACCCACTAACTAAATTCCATGCTGTGGTGTCATGGAGAATGAATAGAGAGTTCTCATCCTGCATATTAAGTATGTAAGTGAAATTTCCCCTCTTTTGGAAATGGCAGAGCCATAGTTATCACATGAACAAGACTGGTCCAAAGGAATTGTCTGGTGACCTCTGTGGGGACTCCCTAAACTACGTTTGTAACATCCATTAGCTTCCTGAAATTCCTTAGCCTATCCCAACATGGATTAAGTTGCTTTGACAGGCTCTGTTTTTTATGGAGCCCTTTGGCCATTACTTACCCTGTTAGTCTCCTCAAGGTGCCTGCAGACTGATTTACGATTTCATTTATGGTTTTGACTGGTAGTTTGGAAACGTTAACTAGCTCACCCCTTTTTGGATCTTGCTTTTTGGCTTTTTATCTCCAATACTAAATCAGCCTGCTTAGATTTCTCTGGTACATAAGTCTCCTCAACAAATACTAGCTTGGGAACTGCATCCTGCAGCAGCTGAATTGTGGGAAATGTTCAAGTGATTCTCACCTAGCTCTGATGATTTATAAATATTTAAATTGTGTAACTATTCTCTTACCTGCCTCTTATTAATTCTGTTTCTTCATATTCCCAGAGACCCATTAATATTTATCTTGCTGATCTCTTGCTTCCTTCATTACTGTGCTAAAGACAAAACAGTGGCTCTCTCTTCACTCCTTTTTTTTAAAAACCTCTCATCATATCCTTTGCCTCTGGTTTAGCAAAAGCAGCCATTGTTTCCCTGGGGTGTAGCATCCTGTTGTGTTTTCAGAAGCCTTTGCCTCATCTCTTGCAGCTTCTGCTTTTGTGATTCTGCCCCTCTGCTGCTATATTCTGGAGTTGCTTTTTCCTCACATTGAGGTTTCTTTTTCCCAAACCCTACATAATTGGATTTCCATGCCATTCCCCACAACATCAGGAAACATTAGTGCTCTGAGACTCGTACATCTGAATATGCTTGCTGGTTATGTGAAAGCACCCAGCACCCACTTGTGGGTTGTGTTTTATTTTTTCTCTAGAGGATGGACTTGAATGCCCACACCCATGCTTTCTTCCTTTCAGTAGAACAACATAAGTAGTAATCATTTAGTTCCTGAAAGATGGTTGGATACAGGCCATTTATTTCAGAGCATGTCCAGAGAATTGATTAGAAACAAACAAGAAGTGACTATGAGACCAAGACAAGGAGTTCCCAATAACAAAAATAAAATAATAAAATGGTTCTTGGAACCTGTCTCATCAGAAACACACTGGAAATTTTAATGTGTTTTCAAGAGCACGCATTGTACATCACAAAGTAAATATAAGAAAAGGGACGCACTGTGTCATTATGCTTATAGTGGCTCAAGAAAAAGCAAGCTGAGTGCTGGTCACAGAGCAGGAGTGTGTCCTGGGGTTGTCCAAGCTAGAGATGCCTGTCCCCTGTCTCCCTTTCCCCCAGTGCTATGTGCTTGTAGAGAGTGTTCTTAAAGAGTTAGCAAAGCTTCCTATATGTTTTATACTTCAGTTTAAGAAAATTAAACAATCACTGCGTTTACAAAGTCAGTAATTTGAAAATGTAGCATTTTCAGGAAGGATGAAGCACGTGGGTGGCTATCTGAAATATCACTTTTCTTTAGTCTGGTGCACGACTATGTTGTTAGACAGATTTACCTGTCTAGTAAGCTGATGGAATGTGGACGGTCATGGTCACTGCTTGGCAGGCAGCTGCAATGTCGTAGGCGTTGTTTCCATAGGTTGTCATCTCAGAGCTGAGACAGTGTCATGAATCCCATCTTCCAAATGAATATAGAAATCTAGAAAAATCATGAGTATTTTCCAGTGAACATGAAGGTAAAGAGAAGTGGTGAGAGAATCAAAAGTAGGTGTCAAGAACTGCCAGCATCTGTGATTTCCCCCACTTATGGGATAGAGATTTACAACTGTAGTGTATGTTTAGCTGATCACTGAAAACTATAGATATAAAGCCTCAATTGGTGGCACACTTGCCTCCAGCAGAACAAGATGAGTTAGTAAATAGCATACTGATGCAGAGCCCTTGCTAGAACATAGTCCCAGCATCGGCCCTCTGCATGGGCAGGCCTGACAAACCCCTGGGATTTGTTGCTTAATGTCAGTAACAGCAACACAACTAAAAAATAATCACACACACACACACAAAAAAAAAACAAACAAGAAAAAGAGTACTCTTAATGTAGCTGTAACATTGCAGAGAGTAGGCTAACATCTTCATACAGATCAGTGACAGGAAAATCCCACCGGAAGCAGGAACTGATGTCCTGTGAGAGCACTGATAGGAAGAACTGGTGTTGCTCTCCAACTTTCACAGGAGGAAACAGAAAGCTACACTTGCTCTCACCTGCCCACACAGATGATAGAGGCACACAGTATAGTCTCAGCATCTATATAGGTTCAGTGCTGTTCAGCAGATCTCTAGTTTCTCCATCTTGCAGAACTAAACTTCATATTCACTCATAGCAACTTCATAGTAACCTCACTCTATGCTCTGTCCATCACAAGTCTATTGGTTTTGCTCCTATAAATTTGAGCATGTTTTATTAGTTTACTTATTTATTTATTTTTATATCCCAATATCAGCTCCTTTCTTCTCCCAGTGCCCCCTCATACAGATCCTACTCCCATTCCCTTTCCCCTTCTCCTCTGAAAAGGGGGAGCCCCTTTGTCCTGTGTCTCCCCCCCCACTTCCTCACTGGGTGTATCCTCTCCCACTGGGGCCAGATAAGGTGGCCCAGCTAGGGGAACAGGATCCACAGGCAGGCAACTGATTCAGGGATAGCCCCTGCTTCAGCTGTTGGGGAACCAGATGAAGACCAAGGTGCACTTCTGCTACATATAGAACACATAGGATATTTCTCTTTCTGCATCTAGATTATTACAGTTAACATAATATACTTTCAGGTTCATTCATGTGTTTTCAAAAAACAAGAATTTCTTATTTTTTAAAGGATAAATAATACTCCATTGAGTATGCATGCACACACATATATCCCATTTTAAAACTTTGATTATCTGTCTAGTTATTTCTATATCATGGTAATTGCCAACCATACTGCAAAGAAATGTGAAAATTCTTATGTCTCTTTGAAATCCTGACTTTATGGCTCATACAGTAGTTTCAACTTACTGTTTAAAGAACTTCTGTAGTGTTTTAGATAGTGCTATAATACAGTTGGAGAGATGGTGGCTCAGCAATCAAGGGTGAGCACTGTTCTTCCAGAGGACCTGAGTCTAGCTCTAAGTACCTACAGGGCCAGTACCCTCTTCTGGCCTCTTCTGGTACTGGACTTACAATGGTAGTCACATGGGTACACACACACACACACACACACACACACACACACACACAGAGAGAGAGCTTACACAGTGCTACAACATTTTGTGTTCCTTCTGCATGGGTCCCAGTTTCTCCAAAAACTCTCCAGTTACATTATTTCCAGCTGTGTGTTAACAGTTATCTTAACACATTGGTGATAACATTACATTGTAGTTGCAATTAGCGTTTTCCTGATGGTACCTCCTGATGGTATGTCTTCTTAGGGAAATGGAGACCCTCAGTTATTTTGATCCCTTTTGCTCTTGAATTTGAGAGTGGAGCCCATAGCTTTAATTATTACAGAATTATTACTTCCTATATAATGACAATGGTCTCTGCTTAACTGTGGCTGTACTTTCTGTGACTTCAGCAACCCAAGTTACCACAACTTGCGGATATTCAGAGATAAAGAATTCATGGTTTCTCAATCAACTACCATTTGTAACAGCACAATGAACTCTTGCTCAGTCTCACTCTATCTTTCCCAAGACAACAGTCATTCCCATGCTGTGCCAGCTACCAGCTGTCAGTGGCTTAGTAGCTGCCTGGTGATAATATGAGCTGTTGAGGCACTGCAGTACTATGTTCAGGCAAAAATTACATGAAACATAATCATAGATATTGACATAGAGCAGTAACCTGCACAGAGTCAGTACTTTCTACAGCCTCTGGTGTCCACAGTGGCTCTGGGCATAGGCCCTCCATAAATAAGGGAGAGTAGATGACTGCACTAATTAGTGGTAGGTGCCCACAGATGGTCTGAGATTTGCTGAAACACACTCTCCAAGCCAGAACGGCCCATAAAACCCAGTCTTGTTATCCCCTAAAATTCCATTTTTCTACCATCACTGAGGAAGCATCCATGACTTTCTCTATACCCTTGCCAAAATTCCTGCCCTCAAACACTGTTCTAGCAAAATGTAGACCATGTCCAGTCCCAGAAAGATGGCATTTTATTCTTCCCACTAGACCCAAGACATTTACCCTACTAAATTTGAAGCCGCAGTTAATTTAGTTCCCCTGTGGAACTCTCTCCGGAGTCCAGCCATCTCAGGAACAAGTTCCATCTTGCTGGCAGGGTCAAAAACTGTTCCCAGAACCCAGAAACAACTCCTATCCTTCTTCTTCAAGTATTTCTTGTTTGTCTGCTAACCAGTAAAGAATGTAAAGAGGGAAACAGGCGATTGCCTGCACTAAGGCACACAAGTGGCTTGCCCACTCTGTTGTTCCTTTTCCGTTTCAGATCAGAGACCAGGAGGGGACGTGATTGTAAAAGCTGAATCAAGGACCCTGAAACCAGTCACCAATGTTAACTTCCCTGTTTAACCCCTCGTGTCAAAATACTATTGGTTAATGTAACAGTCTACCCTGATCCATGTCACTTTTTGTTCCCAACCTATAAAAAAAAATCCTAAAAAATTCTAAACTTTTTGGGATGTAATTTAGATTCTAAACTGGCCACCTCACTGCACACAAAGAAAATAAATAAGTTTCCATTTTAAGCTTCTGTCTCTGAAGTGACTTTCTCAGCTTCTACCTTGAACCCAACAGAACAGACAACATACTCACAGCAGGAAATAGCTTGATGTGTACACGAACATAAACATATACATAGTATGTAAATGTTTAACCTATAGTGTAATAATATGTAATGTATGATATTAATATATACTTTGTAACATATAATTATTATAGTGTTATATCAATATAGTACAAGTTGATTTTCTTTGCACACTGATAAACAATCATGTTTAATGTGATGAGAATATTTTGATTTGGAGAAAGTATAAAAATCAAATATGTAGTAGGATTGTTCTACTATCTGAAATACAATGAAACACATATTGAGTTATTCAAATGCTACTGTCTACATTCAGAACAGGTCATTCCTCACTTAATTATTTCTGGAAATAAATGTAGAGAAACACAGAAAGATGTTCTTTGCTAGTCTCTTGTATCTTTCTCTCTAGTCAGGTTAACAGTGGATATTAGCCATCAATCCTCTTAGGAAGGCCCAGTGAATGCTCTGTAATTTCATAAGACTGGTGATTTTCAAAGATCACAAAGGAAAATTGGATGAAAAAAAAGCTACCTTGGAAAGATGGATCCTTAGGGAAATTGTGTGCAAGCAAAAAGACCTGAGCTTAGATCCACAACCCCCACACAGAGGGCACAGGAGCATGTCTGTAGCCCTGGCAGTGTGGAAGAGGGGGAGCAGGAGGATTCTGGGAACAACTGGCCAGTGGCTCACCTGAAATAGTGAACCTGGGAGTGGAGAAGGACCATGTCCCCGCCAAAACAAAAATAAGGGAAAAAATGGAGGAAGGCATCTGAAGTCAACCTCTGGAGGGGAAGGAAGGACAGATAGAAGGATGGAGGGATGGAGAAAAGCATGGAAGGAGAGAGGGAAGGAGGGACTAGATAAAGAAGAGAGGGAGTGAGGGAGCGAAGGAAGAGAAAGTTCAGGTAAGAGGGAAAAGAAAACAATACAAAAATTAAAAAAAAAGGAGATGGAAAAACAGAGAAAACTCCCTCACTTCATGCTGAGAAGAGAGGTTTCTACACTGAGAGCCTTATCTGAATTTGGGCTGCCAAGTTCATAACCTGACATGAAAGTGTTAGGAAGAGTCAGGTGAATGCAAAGAAGGAAATAAGAAAGTAGGGTAGATCCAGGCTCACAGAAGCCACGCCTTATTCAGGAAAGCTACGCCAGTCGTGGGAGAGCAGAGCACTCTGGACCATGTACGACTTGGTGACAGAGGGCAGTTCCTAGACTAGCAGCAGCATCACCATCGCCTGCTGACTTACTAAAGTAGGGACCCCTCAGGCCTAGCCCTGACTGCTGATAAAGAAGTAGGGTGGGGCAAGATGGTTCTGAATGAAGACCTCCTGAGATGCTGAGCCAAATTGCAAGTGCAGAGCCAGTAGGCGCTGGTTTGAACAGTACATCATTATGGAAGAGATCCAACAGGTTTGGAAAGCACTGGCTGTGTGTGCCACAGCCCTGCTCCTCTCTTTTTGGTAGAGGTCAGCAACATCAGGTAGACTTACCCAAACCACACAGCTCACTTACATCAGAGTCAAGATTCAAATTTAAGACCACAGCACTCCAAAACCAACCAGTTAACCAAATCCCCTAACACTCTATGGTGGACATGGATAAAAGAGCAGATGCCCATTCTCCTACTGCTCCAGACTGAATTTCTTCTCCAGTGCCTCGTCAACTAAGCATATGCACTGAATGAACTAAAGACGTAGGTAAAATCAATTATATGTTTGCACAGCAAACAGTCTATCTTTGGTAAAGTCACTCCCATCATTGAGAGAGCCATCATCACTAACCTAAAGACATACAAATTTCTTTCTTACGAGAAGAGGAGGTGGCACCGGTGGTGCGGGAGGGCGGGGTAGGTCGGGGTGGGGTGGTGTGGGGCAAGGTGGAGCAGGGTGGGGATAGTACATTCAAAATCAAATACCAAAAGCAGAACAGCTTTCCTTCTGGCTCAGTCCATATGGATGTCTGTTTATACACTAATGGAAAGCAGCATATAAAAATGGAGATTTTATGGCTATTTTGTGAGTATCCCAATAGAAGGATCTAGAAAGAATCATGATCCACGGAGGAGTTCCTAAATAATAGCCTATCTTTTTGTCAGTGGAGTAACAACCAGCAAAGCCTAGAGAAAGCTACTTCATAAATAAACGTGTTTCTTAGTGCAATTTATTTACAAGCCACAAGACATACTGTGAACTGCTACCATGCTTTACTTAGGTTTCACAAAGAAGAATTCATACACAGACTTTGCATTACAGGTCTTCAGTTATACAAATATTTTATATTGTCACTTAAAAGAAGCTTACCAACTATTACAAGAAGAGTTAAGTTTTACTGTGAATTCTATTTCTTGGTTGAAAAACAACTTAATCAATCAGACTCTGATGACTACTAATGCTTCTGTATAGTTCTCTTTGGGTTAAGGTCTGTGAGCTGGTTTTAAACCGATGATTCCCCTGACTCAGCTTCCTGGGGCTCAGATCACAGGCATGCAGGAGCAAACCTGGGTGTTGCTGGCGCTCTGAAGGTCTGTGGATGCATGCATCCTGGGACTCTGTGTGTTTTGCTTCTAATATTCAGTGAGAATGACTTTGAAGGTGGACCAGCAACACTTGCATGTGTCTGTCAGAAGATATCCAGGAATGTGGGATCTCAGGCTCCCCTGGTATCTGCTCAATTAGAGTCAGCATTGGATCCCAGGAAAGGTCCTTTGGGATAGAATCCTAATGGCAACAGTTATCACGTGTACTGTTTAACCTATATAAAGTCCTGTCCTAAAGATTTGTAGTGAGGAGGAAATGACAGAACACCCATGACAATGTCAATTACACAATATAATCCAGAGCACTGAAAACAGCAAGAACAGAACATTTTTCCTTGTAAAGATGGATTTCTATTTTATCAATAGAAGGCTGCATCGAAAATGCCCATAGCCAGCGCTGACATCAACATTTAGAGAATAAACACTTGGGTTTCCTACTAATTTGTTAATGGCTGGTAGACCCAATATTGATTGCTTAATGGCAATGTGTAACCTGAGAGTATATCAAATTGTATGCACAGTCAAAGCCGATTTCCAGAAACAGCGTTTAAGCTCGGCTTGACAGAAAACTACATCTGTGCACAGAAGAAATGAGAAGACTAAATTGGAAGCTCTCCCACTGGCACACTGCTTCCACAAGAGGCCTCAATACATACCACTCACATTTACATCTTTTCTTTGGAACCTCCCCGATATTGACTTGTATCTTAAGATACTTCCTTGAGCGCAGTTCGGTGCGATGGAAATGAAGTCCCATCAACAGCTTGGTCATGTCATTATTGCAACTTGTCACACAACTGCCCTTTTAGTCATTGGACAATTGCAAATTACTGTCTCAGAAGACTTAGTCTATCATCAAGAGAAACTGTATGTTGTGATGGAAATCATAACAGTAGCCAGTGGCAGAACATGTTATTATTAGTCATGCTTTGCATTTCAACGTGTTTTGCTTCCCAGCATGCCACTTGTGGTGTCCCTGACTCTTCAGAATGGAGCAGATTTTATCTCCCAAAGGACTTGGCTCCTCTTTGAAAGCCCACAACAGCGCAATGACTCCTGAGTCACCTACAAAAGGGACTCTCAGATAGTGTTCTTTGCGTCTATCAAGTCTGTCCAGAGTGCTACACAGAGTGAGAGGAACACTGAGGATCATGGCTATCTTTCCCAGGACACACAAGGGTTATCTCCATATTTTATTCCTTGGTATTGAACTGCTGTGGTTCATGAAACAAAGGAGGTATCTGTTGTGTGCTTGGACCTACAACCACATTCACAGCTCAGTATGGTGTCTGAGGCAAAGACCTTTATTCATGAGACATCAGAATGCAATAATTGAACATGATTAAAGAGTCTCAGTTGACTCTTGGATTGAAAATGTTCTGTAGCTGTAGAATATTATAGTGACAACTGGGGAATTCTACTATGTGCTATACATTAGACAATTACCTTAAATTGAAGTTAAATGGCTCAGAGAGAATACTGCGTGATGGTCACAAAAGAGAGTGTTCTTGTTATTAAATGTCTGCTGAGTTTTTTGCTACAGTGTCTGTAAGTGATTATCACATGATTAAAATATATCTATATACATATGCATTATATATAAACACATTTATACCCATACAGAGGAAAATAAAGAAAACAGATGTGGTAAAATGTAAACAATTGATATATTTAGGTCAAGTGCATAAGGCAGGACACTGTGCTAAATTTTGAAGTTTTCTCTTACCAGTAAAAAGCAGGAAGGGAGAAGTCCATTATGATGTAAAGCTCGAAATCTGGTGGTTGAGAAATGAAAACAAAAATAAAGGTATGGGTATCAAGAGAGCATTACAGCCCAACAGTGTGCAGAACAGTACAAAATGCTTTTGGGAACCAAAAGTATCTATGTTACAGTGGTCTCCATAGAAATGATGTTTGACCCCAAAATATATAAATAGGTTTTATTATACATAAGAACACACCTTTAAAGTAACAGGGCTGGAGGGAAATAATATAAGACAGCTATGCAAGAACCAGAAATAGTCATGAAAGCAAGGTTAGAAAGAAGGACGGATATCTTTGTCCTCTTGTCTCTAGTGACAAATCTACAGACAAGTGGTTGGCAGGGTGGGCACCCTGGCTTTCAGCCAGTCCAGTGAGCAGGGGCATGTCTAATGGCCACACAAGAGCTAAACTCACCAGCTCAGGAGTTAATACTAGGAAAGATCCAATAAGGCAGTATAGTTTCTCAAATTCATCTTAATAATGGACACAAATCTGATGAATGTTCCTTTCTTTCATGGCTATGCTTATTAACAAAATGTATAATAGCTGGTCAATCCACTTCCTCTAGATACATTTCAAAATCATTAGTGTGCTGTGAAAATGGGAGGGACACAGTGAGTCCCAGACTGAGATACCCAGCTATGCAGCCTTCCTAAACCTCTTGGTCCCAGTGTCGGTGAAGTAGGGGCAATGATGCTTCTCATTAACTCACATACTTGCTGAATTGATTAAATTTGATAATGCTTTCAGAATAGGACAAGACACACTCTAGATACTACCCAATTATCAGCCAAGATTACTTATGACTCATTTCAAGGTAACTACATTCATTTGTTTCCCCAAATGAAACTAGGAACGTTGGAAGGCTCTGCTCAGAACTCCAGCAAAAAGGCTAGTAAGCACAGACTCATAATTATTTAAGGCCCCTAGATATCCCACAAGAATAAAAATGTCACAGATGCTGGCTTTTCTCCAAACCTACTTTTGACTCTTTGACTACTTCTCTTTACCTTTGTGTTCAATGGAAAATACTCACAATCTCTCTAGATTTGTCTGTTCATTTGGAAGATGGGATTCATGACACTGTCTCTGCTCTGAGATGACAACCTATGGAAACAATGCCTACGACATTGCAGCTGCCCGCCAAGCAGTGACCATGACCACCCACATTCCATCAGCTTACTAGACAGGTAAATCTGTCTAACAACATAGTCATGCACCAGATTAAAATGAAGTCTTCCAATCTTTCCTGGGATTGTGATTCGAATGTCAACCTCTGTCACGATCAGTTTATTTTCAGAGTCCCAGTGTGACAAGTTAAGCCTCACATGGTACTGAGGAGAGCCTGAGGGCACTGTGCAGCCCTCATGATGGTTTGGGGATTAGGGTACTGGAATTGGGATCAAGCAGGAGATGGAATGCTGAGTTTCTAGTCTGCCTAGGATCATCTTACTAAAATCATCCCTTCTGAGGTATGGAGTGTTAGTTCTGGCTATCTAAAGCATGTTCTCAACCTTTCATAAGTCTTTCTTAACCAGTGTCCCACATTCTCTCTATAGCCCATAAAGCTATACTTCCTTTTCCCTAAAAGCTCAGGAGTTGCTACTGGCTTCAGACTTCCTCTGAGATAAGAAGACACATCACAGCTCTGTAGATGATGGCGATCGAGAAGACACGAGAAGAGCTTACCACATAGGTAAATAGCATCTCACAGCATCCTGTGGCTTGTCACCTGATGGTGGATCCACACACTTCTTTATTGAGCATTGACTGTATGTCAGGTATGCTCTGGCCCCAGCCTCAGGAACAAACCAAGACAGATTCTACCTTGCTGATCCCTAGAGACTCCAAGACAATTTGCAGACTCCACAGCCACTGGTGACCTTGCCTTGCTAGATTCAACCTTGAGAAGACTCCCATCCACATTCATTGTTTTAGATGCCACTTGTGGAGGCAAAGTCTCTGAAGATGAAGCAGTTGGTAGTCACAGCAAGATGCTACCAGGGGATTATGGAGCTGAGGCTTCTGCATGATACTTACAGTCACTTTTTAAAGATGTCACCAATTATCACTGCTTCATGCCCAGAGTGCCTCCTGTTTTTCTCGGAGTTTTCTTAGAGTACATAAGATTACTGTTGTTGTTGTTATGTATGTATGGTAGATGTATGGTGTATGTTTGTGTATCTGTGTGTTCCCCTGGAGGACACAAGTCAACCTTATATATTTTCCTCTATTACTTTGCTCCATTTTTTTGAGACAATGTCTCCCAGTGAGCCTTAGAAATCACAGATTAGGCTAGACTGGCTGGCCAGAAAGCTGTACAGATCTTTCGTCTCTACCCTACTTCCCCCTGTTGTTAGGGTTGCAGATATTGACTTTTAAGTGTGTTCTGAGGATCTGAACTCACGTCTCCACTGAGCTCTCTGCTAGGGTCCTAAGGGGTAGAAGTCCCTGGAACATTGCTATTATCTTTTATTTGTATTGCAGAAATTGTTTGCAGTCTTCTTTGTGAGGATTCAGAGTGCATGGCATCCTTGGCTTACTTTATATGAGTATCTAAGCAATGAAGCTATTTTTGCTCATGTGATGAGGGTGATTTTTCATATCCTTCCAGGGATGGTACCCCACATTGTATGTCTCTCTCCCTTACCATTTTGCTTGTTTTTATATAAATTGTCTTTCTGTGCCTGCATGATGATTTCATTTCATTTTTCAGGAACCGTTGAAAGAAATATATGAGGAAGCAACTTTATATTATTGGCAAGCATTGGTTGGCTTTGGGTTGGTTCCTTACAAGGCAAAACACTAGGGGAAGGTAGGGAGTTGACCAGCAACTATTTTCAGCTTGTCAGTTCCTATTTCAGTAGCCTAAATAGCTCACAGTTTATTTGCATCACAACTGTAGGCACCTGAAGATTTGTTAGGAAAACCCTCAGGTGTTGTTTAGTATGTGGTGAAGGAAGGAGGGTTGTGCAGTGCTGTAAACCATTCTGCCTCTTCTTTCCTGAGTGACTGAGGGCCTGGCTTCTTTGCCTCTCCAGTCCTGTCTCCTCATCTGTGAAAATGTGGCACACAAGTATCTGTCTCTGAGCATGGCTGAGAGGATAGCACAGAGTCAAGCATGGAAAGTGTCTAGTGATTTTCATCACTCTGGTTCATGGATTTCAATCTTCCACCTCAAAAGCAGTTCATAAAATCTCCAGGACAAGATTGTAAGATATTAGAAAAAATCAATGCAGGCCAGATGCTTTGATATATGAATAGAGTAAACCAGTTTGGAATTCAAAGAAAAAAAGACCTTGGCTAACATGTCTAGAAGCAAGCCTTCTGACCTCTCCTGTTCTTGCAGGGATCCGTTATAGTAAAGCATACTTTCTGGTTCTCTACCTCCCCATCTCTTAGTTTTTCTGCCTATTGATGATTTTGTCATCTCTTCAAGAATGCTCTGCTCTACTTGTGATGGTTAATTTTATGCATTTACTTGTGTCACTTTAACTTTTGCTGAGGAGACATGAACACTTGTCCGTTCACTCCAGATAAGCATTGATGATACAGTAAAGAAACAAAGCCACCCAAATTTTGTTTGATGAACTGTTGCGCCCTGTTCTCCAGCCCAAAAGACCAACCATGAGCTGACTCCAATGTAATTTATATTAGAGTCTCTTTATTACAAACTCAAGTTTGGGCTTACTCACCGATGACCCACAGGACAGTTTGGTGAAGGAGCCTCGAACTCTTATCAGGACAAGATTTTATAGAAAATAGGAGCAAGTGTGTGTGTGTGAGTCCATCCTGGCAAGCATGTGTGACTATTGTAAGCAGCATGTGTGAGAAGGAAGTACAAGAGCAAAGGTAGCTACTAAGGCTTCCTCCATCTCTAGCAACCATTTACTACCTATATATTCTCAAGGAGAGGCAGGCTCATGCTTACAGGCTCCTGAGAACTTCTGAGGCAGGTTGTTGCCTAGTGAGTTCCTTATGTGTTATGTGGTGAGCCCTCTCTTCTATCCAGGAGGGAATGTTAATGAGTCCAATCTTGTGAGAGTTTCCCATTCTGATTTCAATGTGGCAATAGCCATTTCAGGATGACCAAGTTCTATAAGTTGTATAGGTCACAATACCAGGTATTTGGTCAAACGTTAAACTAGATCTGAAGGAATTTTGAAAAATGAGATTGGCTTTAAAATCATCAAAGTGGGTTGCATTTCATCAAGTGGATCTCACCTTACCAACTGAAAGTGGTAGGACAATCATGACTGATATATCTGGGGGAAATGGCTCTCTAGACAACTTTTTGGCTTTGTATCATCACCTCTTGCCCGAGTCTCCACTTTCCCAGCTTGACCTACACAGTTATGGCTTGCCAACGTCTGTAATTACACAAGCCAGCTCTATTGCTTGCTATATTTATCCAGTTGTCTCTATTTCTAGGAGAATCCTGTCTTTCTAACCCAAGTTTAAAAGCCAGGTTCAGTCATTACTTACATCTCAATAGTGCTAATGGAGATTAGAGAATGTTAGGGTGATCTCATCTCTATACCCAGGCTACTGAATCTCTGCTTTGTTTTCAGCTATGAGGGTGACTGATCCTTGATCCAACAGGCTACATTTTCAAGGGAAGAGGATGCACAGTGCATCTCTCTTCTTAAAAAGGCGAGCAGCTAGAAACTTCATCACATGGGCTAGAGTTAAGAGTTTCCTGGTTAATTGCACTGACCAGAATCTGTTGTTCCAGGAGCCATCTGGCTAATGCACCCCTTAATCTGTTCGTAAGGGATCTTGAGGATGGGGTGGGGGAGAGGAGAGTCTATTTTTGAAAGTACAGAAGGAAGGAACAAGCACCGGTTTTCCACGATGCTCACTTTATACAAGTTTTCTGATAGTCTGGCCAATAGCTTTGATTTTGGTTTCTTACTCTGAAAGCAGTTTATGGCTTGTGGACTTTGTCCTGTATGAAGCAGTATGACTTTCGTGTGTGTGTGTGTGTGTGTGTGTGTGTGTGTGTGCATGAATAGACATAAGAATAACTGGACATAAAATGTCAAAACCACCAACTACTGAATAGTCCAAATATGAATGTCTGCAAGCAACAGAAGGACACCTTGCAGTGACTGGCAATGTAAGAAACAACTATATTGAAAATAAGATCTTTCTAAAGTGAAGCCAGCATGTTCATTCCTTTATGGTTTCCCAAGCTCAAGACTGCCCAGTTAGGCCAGGGATGCTCCTGGGAAGTACATGGCTTCTGTGGTTCCTGTATAGTCACAAAGCCTGTGAGAAAAGAAGGGCTTCTGTCTTTCCATTATCTTTCTCTTGAGATGCCAAGGAACCTTCAGGCCAGGCTGCCCTAACTGTGCCCAGCAGCATCCCCTGGGCAGGGTTTCTTCTATGGACTGGACTATACTTGTGCTGCAGCTTAGGCTCTAGAAAGGGGGAAAAACAGTTCAAATTAATATAGATATTCTTGCTTGCTAGAAGCTCTCAAACTCCAAACCAGCAGCTCAGCTTATCAGAAGATGCTCCAAGGAACCATCAAAAGATAAGATTTCTCAAGATTTTTTTCTATGTTATAATTAAATATTAAGTCATCTCTTAAACATTTCTTGACAGTTCACTTGTGCCTGGAACTGACTCTATTTTTAACTCATAGTTCTGGAGCTATAAAGTTAAAGGTCAGATCTGATTACTTCCTTCTTGCTGGGAGAGTTCCATTGTGGTGCATGTCATCACATGTGAGCATGTTATCACTTATTTTTGTGTGCTCATGTACATGTCTGTGTACAAGTGCATGCCTTTATATTCATATTCATGTGCATGTGTATGCACACTCATGTGTGTGCAGGTGCACATTTGTATGTGTATATGCAGAGGATGTCATTTGTCAGGAGGAGTTATCCAACTCTTTTATTTTTTAAGATTTTTTAAATTGTATTATTTTATGTGGATGAGTATTATGCCTGCATGTATGTATGTGCACCACATGCCTGGTACCTGCAGAGAGCAGAAGATAGCATCAGGTTCTCTGGGATTGGAGGTACAGTCATGAGTTGTCATGTGGGTGCTCTGCAAGAGTACTTTTACCAACTGAGCCAACTCTCCAGCCCCTGGATCCCTCCAAAATAGGCTAGGCTGGCTGGATAAAGAGCCCCAAAGATCGACCTGTCTTTGCCTCCCCAACATGGCGACTACAAGGGCCTGTGTCATAGTTTATCAATTTGTACCTCACTAGTCTGCTTGCTGTTACTGTGATAAAACATAGCAAACATAAAATGGATAAGGTATAAGCTTAGACATTCCTGGGGTGAGGGAATAGCAGTTGGGGAATTGTCTTGATCCAGCCTATGGGCAAGTCTGTGGAGCATTTCCTTGAGTGATCATTGGTGTAGGAAGGCTCAGTCCACTATGTGCCTTGCCATCCCTGGGTAGGTAGGCCTGGACTGTGTAAGAAAGGTAGCTGAGCAGGGCAGGGGAAGTGAGCCAATAGGCAGCGTTCTTCCATGGTTTCTGCTTCCATGTTCCTACTTTGAGTTCCTTCTCAAAGACTGACTTACCTCAATAACCCTTTTCTCCTTCAAGTTTGCTTGATAGACGTTTTATTCACAGCAAGAGAACACAAACTAGGACAGAGGGCCACTTGTCCATCCCCCGATCCCGCATAGGACAGAGGACCACAGTGTCCAGCATCCCACACATAAGACAGAGGACTACATGCTCAGTCTTCCTGCGACACACACACAAATAGGACAGAATTACACAATGCCCATATCTCCTCTTCCCCCCTCCCTGCCTTCTCCCGCCCCCTCGCCCTCTCCCGCCCTCCCCCACTCCCATAGATTCTGGGACTGGAACTTGGGTCTTCCTGCTTGCAAGACAACCAATCACCTTGCCTTCCCAGCTCAGTCATTGCTTGTTTTTAAGGTCAATTTTCCAACTTGTTTTCTTCACCACTGATTTAGCCTATACTGGAACAGCTTGCATTTTGTGGTGTGTAAAGTTATTTAATATTTTATTCAGAGGCGGCTTTTGTGCTTGGGTAATCTTGTTGAATTTTTATGAATTTGTGTAACCCAACACCCGCTTACTTCAGTTTCACAAATTGTGGTTAGCCCTTTAACTAATGCATTTTCTCACTCCTTTAAAATTTATTTAGTTTTGATTTCTAACTTGGATTAGGGTAGGCTTCCTTTTACATTAAGCTCGCGTATGATAAATTTGTTGAGGGGGAGGAAACTCTTCCTCATCTTTAGACTTTCTTGTTGTGTTTTCTACCAAGTTTCTATTTTTAAAATGTTGAAATTTACCCGTGCAGGTTGCACTTATTCCCAGGAAGGGTGGCAGAATGTGGCTGAATTTCGGGTGCCATTTCTACTGTTTTTCATTATTGAGTCTCAGTAGGAAGGGTCCCTGGAATTCGTATGCAAATAGATGAGGCTAAAGTCAGCGCGACTGCTTGACTGACAACCTATGTTGCAGTGAGAGCCAGGCAGGCTGGTGCCGGTTCTTGGGGCCAATCTCAGAAAGCAGCTGTGGGGAAAGGCCGTGTAAGTGGGGACCTTGTTCCAGCTTGAAGGAAAGCCACTCCATGACTCTCAGCTGCTCGGGTTGATTCAATATTCCTAGAAAATGGCAGAGTCGTCAAGTAGTAGAGGAAGATGCATGTCTGAGGAGCAAAGATCTGTCTGTGATATCCCCAGCCCTCCTGGATTATTTATTTCAGGAAAGCATGCCTTTTATGAACGCCTCAGAGCAAAATGCAAAACAAACTGCAGTTCCCTTGACTCTCAGCTCCAGGCAGCCTCTCCAGTCGCCCTTGGCTGTGGGCACCGCTTTTCCTAAGCGCTTCGCTAGTAAAGGAATGAAGTAAACATAGCCAGGCTAAGAGAGATTAAAACCTTGTTTGCTGTAAAAGATTAAGGAGAGAGAAAAAAAATCTGGTGTTTAGGTTTTCTGTGTTGTAGGATGCTACTTTTAAGCAAGGATCCTGCTTTTCCTCACAGACACAGGAGGAGCCAGCCATTCCACTCGTGGTTTTAACAGGCTCCATCAGACTTCCTTCAGAAACGAGGTTGAATTGGAGAAACAGATTGTTTAAAACACAAGTGACACCTTTGCTTCATATACATTTGAATCTCTTTCTGTCTGTTACAGAGAGAGAGAGAGAGAGAGAGAGAGAGAGAGAGAGAGAGAGAGAGAGAAGAGCTTTCCAGACGAAGGGGACCAGACGAAGGGGAAAATATATTTTGGGCCAAATTTGCTTGGTTCTACCTGTTTATCTGCTTTGTAAAAACATTATAATTTTCCTAGACGAGGTGATATGTTGCTAGGGAAGTTGAGAGCGAAGGATGAAGACGGTTCCTGGCAAGGTGAAGTTTTTTTTTTCCTTTTAAAATGTTTCTCCTTAGCCGCTGTTGGTTCAATGTTGAGACTCTTCAGTTTCTAGCTTTACTTTCATACTGAGGCAATGTGTTTGAAAGCAGTAGACTTCCGCCTTCCTCAAATCAGGCACAGCCTGAAGCAATTATAGATTCCGAAATAATAACAGGAAGAAGGAAAAAGAAGTCTTGTAGAATTGTTAGCTAGGTATCTGTGAATTCCAACAACAGACACATGAAGAATGGAAAAAGAGTTTATTGGTGTTCAACACAGGGGTGAAGAAGGAAGCAGATAAATGACAGAAGGTAAGGTTAAAGATGTATGTACCTCTTGGGATGGAAGAGAAGTGGAGGAGAGGCTCCAGTGGGACCTAATGGGGCTCACAGTGAAGGAGGAACAGGTTTCTAGAGAAACAAACAAGAGAACCTGAATTTGCGCTGTTCATTAGTACTGCAAACCCAGCTTCTCTGCTTCTTGTCTTCTGCTTCGCAGTAATTCTCCCCAGAGGGGACTTACAGCAGGTTTGTGCTTGGTCTCCCTGTGTATGAAAGCTGCTCTGAAGAGGGAATTTATGGCATTCTCAGTTCCCAGAAGTTTCTGTTTTTAGTCAGATACAGGTTGTGCCGAGAAGCCTTCCTTTTACCTTTGTCGAATCCCAAATGTTTTCAACCTAAGCCTCTGTACCAACTCTATACTTAGAGTGACTCCAAGCTATCTGTATGCTTTGCAACTCATGATTTTAAAGAAAAACTGACATAAAGACACTATCTGGAGCCTGGATTTTCAGTCTTTCTTTAAATTTTGCTTGGGAGGCTAGCCCTTTATTCGTCTTACTGTGGTTCTTACTCTTTCTTTGCCTTTGCAAAAGAAAGCATTATATGTTGAGTGGGAACATATACAGCCATGGGCCAGATTGTTTGATCCACACCCCCACCAATCCCCTAGCTATTAAACTCACAGGCATAGGAAACTCACCTTCCATGACCATCGGTGTTCACTGCAGGGTGGGGCACATAGAATGAAGAGAGGCCAGGAAGGCCACCTCCAAATCTCCAAAGTAAGATGAAGGGAGGGAAGGAATTGTCTGCAAACTCACCCTTCCTCTGTCCCTCTGCTCAGTTCCAGCTTTCAGCTGATTGGATGAAGATAGACCTTCCTATCCTGTGGTAGCCATTCATTAGTGAGAATAGGAACAGGGCAAGCGAGGGCCCATCATCCAAGAAAACAGTATTGCCATGCAAATCTTTACAAATTCAAAAGTAATGCAAAAATCATGCTGAATAAACTGTCAGTATTTTACTAAAGTTTCAACTTTGCACTTAGACAATTCAACTACCCTGAGCCTATTTTGGTCATGAGCCCAATAAACTCTTACTTACCAAAAAAGAAAAAAAAAAGTAATTGCAGATTATCAATTTGATTTAAAAGGACTGGACAAAAATATTGTTTATCTACACAACTGGTTTAAGACACTCTATTTCATTCTTCTATCTTACCCTAGTATTTGGCTTTGTTCTAGTACTGTCTTCATCTACTATATGAAAACCCTGTGGCTCAGACACAGGGCACTGGTTGGCACAGATCCTATCAGTGACAATGAGCACTGAGCCACCAATATCCTCCTCCACTCTAGGCTCTGGCACTTGAATGGCTTTGCCAAGAAAAGGGTTCTCTAAAGATGAGGTAATGCAAAGGCAAGAGAAAGAAAGAGGAGGAGGAAGAGACAGAGATACACAGTAGGCGATAAACATTAGGGGAAGTGATGGAGGATTATGGAGGCTGTGAAGGCCAACACTACATGCAAGCTAGAGAATCAGGGAAGCCAGTCACATAGTCCAGTGCAGGTGCAAATAACTCAGAACCAGCAAAGCCAGAGACTTAGAGTGTGTCTCGGAGTGGTGGTTGGAGATGTACTCTTCCCAGAGTCCTAGGGCCCAAAGACCTGGAGTTGTGAGGTCCAAGAACAGGACAGATGCTTCAGGGGGAAAGAAAAAGAAGAAGACAATGAAGGTAAAAGTTGGTATTTTCTGTGAGTTTTTGTCTGATCGTGGACTTTGACTAGTGGGGTAGAGCTCCAATTAGTCATCCCAATAAGGAATGACAACGTGTCTTCCTTATTCAGTCCCCCAAGTCAAATGCCAATTACTTCCAAAAATACAGATGTAACCAGAAATAGTGTTCTGCCAGATATCTGGATATCCCTTAATTCCTCAAGTTGGCACTTACAATTGCATACCATTGTGCAGAATTGATGCATAGGCCCCCAACCCTGTTCTTCCTTGTAAACTTTCACCTACTCTGAATAAGCATGAAAAGTAAGGAACAATCCTGCCTGCTTAGCGTACTACACATGAACCCAGCAAGGTGAACTCTTGCTAGCATTGCAGAGGCCCATTGACTTGTTGCAGCTCTGTGTGTTTATTCACAAGTAAAGAGGAAAACCCAGGATTGTGACTGTAAAAAGGAAAGCTGGACATTTTTTTAAAAAAATATAAATTTTCAGTATCTAATAATTGCACATGAATGTACCTGATTTTCCATTAAATAAATGGAGTTGCCAAAATGAACTAATGAATACTGCATGGCTGAGCTCTGTAACTTTTTAAAGGGAGGACTGGACATGAAATAATTTCTTTTAATAAAGAGACAAAGACAAGTGTCTTTGTGATTTAATGAAAGGCGCCAGATTGGAACGCTTGCTACTGCAGTCTCGCCTCGTCTCCACATGGACCTGCAGAAGGCTCTCAATGTGGGTTTTGATGATTGATAGGCAGCGTATCTGACAGTTTGATAGGCACAAAGCTTTAGACTCCAAAGCAGGTAAACGGCAAGATAGCACCATTCTCCCTGTAATTACATCCTGTTGTTTGGGGGTTCTCACAAACAGTGAACGTGTAGGCTAGGACTTTTTTCCTACTTAAGATGTCAGTGGCATTACTGTGAAAGTCCAAGCAACTTACATGGAAAAAAAAATCTTGTGGAATTATTAGCTTTGCTCTGCTTATTCCAACTTACTACTCACAGCTACCAGCTTTCCTCTTTGTTGTTAGCTTTGAAATGACTTGCTTTTTCTTAATGATGGGTACGAAAGCGTTTTCATTTTAATATTCATGTTGTGTTATTTCTGCATCCTCCTGCATTAAAATGGCTCTGTGGGCTCGAAGAATAACTGATAGGGACCTTGAGGTGAGCAGATGTCTTCACAGGTCATGTATTTAAGACCCAGCTTCCTTAGAAGTGTGACACATACAATCTAGTAAGTTTCCAGAATTAATTGGAAACACTGGCCATTGAAGGAACTGAGAACAAATGAATCCTAATGTCTTTTAGGAACATAAAATTAGAACAGACCAGCTTGATTGACAACGGTCTGATGTTATTAGCAATTATCTGGTTTAAAAAAAAAGGAAGGCATGTTTCTTTGAAGTCACAATCTTCATTTTTGTACTTGGTAAATTATTAACCATTCTATTAGAAAAAATAATGAGGAGCGGTAGATTAAATGGCAAAGGCGTAGTTAGTAAAAAGAAACGCCTTTTGATGCTTTGACCTTGGGGATGAGATGGGTATGGATTAGAAGTAGATGGTTGTTTCCTCAGCTTATTTCTTTTTCCTATCACATAAGGTAGACATGGTTCTAAGCACAGTGCAAGGACAGTAAGACTATTCCATCCCCTTCAACTAAAGATAATGGGAATGTGTAAAAATGTCAAAATTAGTTTAATTAAACTGAAGATATATCTGTTGAAAGAGTACTGTGGGCAGAATTCTGAGCTAGGGCTTTGAGGATAAAGAGACTGTAAAATCTATTAAAGAACTTATCTTCTGGCTGTTGAAACAAGTAGAAACCTGATAAATTTGGGAATCTTGTGCGTGCGTGCGTGCGTGCGTGCGTGCGTGCGTGCGTGCGTGTGTGTGTGTGTGTGTGTGTGTGTAGGGCATGTGGATGTGGGTGTGTGTGATTACATGGAGGTAACAGGTTATGAGGGGTTTTTCTCACTGTTCTTTGCCTTAAAACTTGAGACAGAGTCTTTCACTGAACCTAGTGCTCACTGGTTGGGTAGACTGACTGATTAGCAAGCTCTGGGGCATCTGTTTGTTTTTACCTCCACAGTAACGGGGTAATAGGCATTTACCACCATGCTTTTGCTTTTCATGTGAGTGCTAGGGATCTGAACTCAGGTCCTCATGCTGGCACAGAAAGCACTTTGCCCATTGATCCATCACTCTAGTCTGTATAATTCTTTTTGGGTACAATGTGTGTGGCTAACATGGGGTGATATGTTGTATATTAGAGATAATTTGAGAGTAATGGTATTTTTTAAAAGTACAAATCATGAGGATCATCAGTTAATGTGTTTAAATGGAAATGGTAATTGTAGCTAATCAAGAAAGATGATACGAATACTTGCAATAAGCAGGACATGTGTTAGATGGGATCTCAGGGGATAGGATAGGTAGAGTATAAAAAGGTCTCTGTCCCTCTTAGATTATATTAAACTTCTATGATATCTCCTTCTCCATCCCCTTCCCAGTTATCTTTTCTCTCTGGTCATTACATATGGGATTCCTCAACAATCAGTCATGAGCCACATGCTTTTCTCCATCTATACCTGTCAGGGACTCTTATCCAGTTCCAAGGCTTTAACATGATAATGTTCTTGGTTTCAACCCAGATTGCTCTCAGGCTCCAGACCTGTGTTAATGGTCCCAGTTGCTTTGCTGACACTTCTTGGATATCTCAATGGATTTTTTTCAAAAGCATAGGCATGAGAGTGGGATACTTTAACTTCCCTGTACACTTCCTTCCTCTAAAGAATCCTTGGTTGAGGAATGGTAGCACTGCCAGATGATGGGCAAGCCAGAGAACTGAAGGTCCTCTTTGAGGTTGCCATTCATCTTGGTCCTGTATGAGCTCCTCACCAAGGCCTAGCAATAGTGTCTCCACAATACCTTGCAAACTCAACCACGCTTCCATTGCTCTGCAATTTGTATCCTACCCCTTTGACACTTGCTTCCTGTAGTCAAAGTTCTTCCTTTCCTAGACCCAAACTTGCAACTATGTCATAGTTCGCCCGCCTGGTTCATTTCTATCTTTTTCCTTAGTAATAAAAATCTGAACTTTGGCTACCCACTACTTTCTATCACTCAGACTGCAGTCCTTATTCCCATCTCACGGTAAAGGTTCTTGCCCATGACTGGTGAAGAATCGGGTAAATGGGGCTGGAGAGGTAGGCAGCTCAGCAGATAAGAGCACTTGCTGTTCTTGCAGAGGACTTAAGTTTCATTTCTAGTACCCATAACTCCCGCTGGATCTCACACCCTCTTCTGGCTTCTGAAGGCACCAGGCACACATATAGTGTACATACATGCATACAGGTAAGCACTTCATACACATGCACATATATGTAAAAATGACTAAGTCTGCCTTTTAAAGGTCAGGTATATAACATAACATGAGCTGATGAAATAAAATGGGATATTTGCTGAGTGGCCCTGGTGACAGTATTTCTTGTGGTTAAGATTTGCTGTCAACCTCATGGTCTGCCTGTGCTAACCTGGACGAGCTGTAAGAACAGTTGCCAATAAATATCACAAGGATGAAATCCAGACAAAGCAACCAGATACCTGAATGCAGGAAGTACCACCTTACCACCAAAGTTCCTATGGGAGGACATTTATATTCATCTTTTTTTCTGCCATTGCAGGATGAAGATTTTCTGTCCAAGCTTTGAAGTTCAAGATGTTTTAGTGTCCATGAGAATTTTATTCTCAAAAATGCACTCCTTATTTGGATTCTTGAAAGCATTGGTCCCCCCACAGATGACTAGATGTCATCTGTGTCTGATTTCCTTCTAGCTGATTTTCTGTACATATGACCATGTCTGTACATTGTAGGATTAAGAGAATATTTCATAGATGAGTGCATGAACTAGCTAACGGGATAGTAAGTGATTACACAATAAAAAAAGAAATAGCAACATGAGCTATCTGAGCAATGGTAATAACTGTTAAGGGTGAGTTTAGGGGAAGCTTGGAGGAGGTTGATCCTGAGCCACCTGGAGGGCTGTAGTGATCATAGAGGGGATATATTGAAAACATCTTTATTCATGGACTAAATGGGGACAGACAGAAATGAGTGCAGTGGAGAAGAGTATACATAGAAGGGATCTTAGGACAGGACTGAGCATGGTTTGGGCAGCATCTCTATGTGAATGCACTGGCAATATATGCCTTTGAAAGCAACATCAAAAGACTCTGGGCTTGGCCCAAATGGTGAAGAGTCCTTGAAGACTTTGGGATACAAGTGAAGGCTGATTTCATGTCTTTATCTGATTTTTAAGTCTTCTTCGAAAACACCCTCACTTTGCAATTTCCAATGATTAGAGGAAATGAAGACCCCTGTGTTCATGATTGTACAATTATAAATACAATAGGCAATGTAATTAAAAAAAACTTTCATTTTAAGCTTTTAAAAGCATGTCTCCTTAGTTGCAATAGAAAGAACAATTGCACACATGGTGTCTTACCTGTAGGCACATTTCACAGCTATTCATTTTCAAATATCTGATGTCAGTAATTTAAGAGAGACTTCCAGAACATTATTCCTCTGTGTTACAATGTCGGCCACTCAATAATTTCAAATTGATTCATTGCTGTACCTAATGGAAAAAATCATTTTAAGTACTCTACCCATTTCCCCTTAGGGAGAATGCTTGGGGAGCCTCCTGTTCAATAGTTCTCATGATGTCATGACTTGATTTTATGTGCTTCTTCGATATGTTTTTTAGAGGTCTGCAGTAGGACTTTAAATGTCTGATGCTAATTGAGAAAAACCGATTATTTCTGAGAGTTAGATTGCATTATCCTGCAAATACAGAGATTTCCTAAGCAACTTTTTGAGTGGCTCATCTGAAATAGTTTTAAGTGTTTTCTAATTTTTGCTATTTCTGGGGGCTTTTTATTAATTGTAACATGACACATAGTCTTTTAGAAAATATGAGACTCTGATTTTATTCCTGGCCATGTTTACTAATCCAAAACAGCAGGATGCATGATAACTCTGTCTTTGCCCTCTGTAACATCTACTCATTTTCTGACAAAAGACACAGTGAGGAATGAGCTTCCCAGAGGGAAGTCATGTCATTTTCCAACTGAAGGGGTCACCTGTAGCCCATTTTGGCCCCATGTTCCATGTCCTTTTCAGGCTTACCATATCAGGTTACAGGATAAGCCAAGGGTCTATTTTTGCAGAAGAATCACATACCATTCAGTAGTGTGTGTGTGTGTGTGTGTGTTTATGTGTGTGTGGTACATGTGGAAGTCAGAGGCTGACATTGGTATCTTTCTTCAATCCCTCTCTATCTTTATTTTTTAAAACAGGGTCTCTTCTCTTACTGACCCTGAACACATCAATTGAGCTAGGGTGCATGCCCAGTGAGATTCAGGGATCTACCAGGCTCCATCCCATAACCCTTCCTGTCACTGGGAGTGAAAGTGCACATGGTCACACTCAGCATTTTATCTGAGGTTTGAATTCAGGTCCTCATGTTTGTGTGGCAGGTACTTCACCACATGAGCCATCTCACCAGCCCCTCACTTTCATACATCTGGGCATCACAGGACCATGCCTATTATCATCTATAGTATTTCTTGATGAGTTTTTGAAGAGGAGTAAATGCATAGTAGCAATGTATTTTTTGTTTGATGTTCCTTTGAAGATAACTATGGCAAAATCCAGTGCATGTAATAAAAGTCTTGTGCTTCTGCTCATTCAAATTCCTTTAAGGATGGTTGGTTTTGGGGAGTTCTATCACCACTGTGAAAAACACCCAGTTTATTCCTATGTTCACGGGCTTGTTTCTGATATTATTTGCTATTTCAGAAGTATAAAGTTGGGGATGAACGTTTTTATCACAGTAGAGGTATCTTTTCTACAGCAGAAATTTGAAAGTGGCAGGGCGATTGAAAATAGATGACTACTTCTGTGATTAGCTCTCACTGTTCATCTCTACTGCTCCCTTCCTAGAATAAACACCTTCTGTCTTTTCTGAATAGTACTGGTACATAGTTTAAGTGCCTGAGAGTTTGCTATTGGCTCTCATCCCCAAATCCTCTTTAGCCTTTTGTTCTTTAGAAGCATCTTCAGTTTTTGTCTGTGTCTCATCGAAGTTTTTCCCAAAGCGTATTGTTTTATGTCCTTATAAATTGAACTCAGCACACTTAAACTAGCCAGTCTCTCCAACGTCTCTGTATTATGCTACACTGTGGATCTATTTTTCACTGTTTATGATTTACCACAAATAAGAATAATGTACACTATACTCTGTGCTTCAGATCATTAATAAAGATATTAAATAGCATGTGCTTCAGTTTTTACCTCCTGGCACCCTGCTTTTCGCAACGTGACTCTGGCCCGTTAACAGTTATTTTTTATTCTGTCAGATTTTTTTTGTCTTGTTAAAATATTACTGTAATAATTTCTAACAGAAAGTTCTTTGTAACATTTCTTTATTCTCAGCACCTTGAAGCAGAAAACCAAGATAAATTGACAGATATCCTTTTTGCTGGGCCTGGTGGCACAAGTCTGTAATTCTAGGTGCTCTTGAGGTTGAGTTGGAAAGATAGCAAATTTAAGGCTTGCCTGAGCTGCAGAGTGAATTGAAGGTGGGCTGAGGTTACTTAGTTAGACTCTGACTGAAAATTTTATAATCCCTGTCATCTATCTATCTATCTATCTATCTATCTATCTATCTATCTATCTATCTATCTATCTCAAAAAGAGAGTTGAGGCTGTAGCTCAATGGTGGAGGACTTGGTTAATGTGAACAAGACCCTAGGTTTAATCTTCAGAGTTGAAAATAAATAAAAAGACATTCCTTTTCTTGTCCTGACATCTGAATGCTTTGGAAAGTGTTGTTTGGTTGTTATAGCATTTATTAGATGAGTATTATTTCAATAATAACTAACACTTAACACAGCTTTGCTGTGTTTCAGAACTACCCTATTCTAAATATCTCACTTAACATTTACAGCAAGTCTATGCAGGAGATATAACTGTTTTCTTTGTCTTTCAGAACAAAAGGCTGAGGCACAGAAGGACCTGGTGAATTGCTGCAGTTACATAGTAAATAGTGGATCTGGGACTCTCAATCCAGTTGGTTGTCTTTGGAATCTGGATTCTTAATATTGAATTCAAACAAAGTCCCCTTAAGTGAGGGTGGCTGAAACAAACCAGAAAGAAAAGAGTCCTACACTGAGACTATCAAGGCAACATGATCTTCCAATGGGCAGTCTGTCTCTCCTTCCCTCCCCTTCCTCTTGTCTTCAGTTGATTGGTGGGCACCTTCTACTTTCCTAACATTTCTTCTCTACAACCCATCACCACAACCTTGATTGGGTGCATAAGTATCATGTGCCAAGATCTCTGTAACAGTTTCCAACACCTACATCCCCAATTTCCCACAATGCACACTGTGTTGCCTTATAACAACACAGCAATGATCTCATAGTCTCACTCTAATTTAGAGCCCTTGGGTAGGTCCCATGAAATAATGTCAAATTCCTCAGTAGCCGTCCAAAGCTACCTTTCCCTCCTTTCTCTCTTTGTCTTCTGAATTTCATAGTCCATGGCATTTCCCCTAAACTTACCTGTGTTCAGCCCTTTACTATATCTGATTATCTGAGCCCACTCTGCTCCCTTCTCTCCTTCGAGTGTTCTGAATGGCAAGGCTGGAGCTCACACACGCAACAGGCGGGAGTGGGAGCTACCTACACTAAATGTAAGGATTAGGAATGGTCACTTTCCCCAAAGAAAAACCAAGATTCTGTTTGCAGAATCAGAGTAAATGTTAATCAAGAAAAGCCAGAAGATTCTTATCTTGTATAAAACATTCAGAGGGTAGGGACCATGTAATTGATGTCATATAGGACTCTTGAAAGTCTCCAATTACCAAAACTCATTTATAATTTTGACTAAGCTCTTCTTTTGGGTAATTTTGAATAACCTCTCATATCCAGGAACTTGAATCTTGTTTGATATATAGAGCAAGTGATGTAGGAAGAGGTTAGGTGATTGAAAATCATTAAAAACGTCTGCAAGGAAGAAATTTGAATGTCTTTGCAACAGAACATCTTTGAAGCTGTGCATTATTCATATAGAACATTGCAACTCAGGGAAGATTCCAAAAATTCACTCCTCAGCCAAGGGACAGGTATGGCTCCCCTGCTTATCAGCTTAAGAATTTATCGTTATGAGACAAGTGTCATAACAGAACAAGACTTTGCTATGAAGTTCGGCTAGGCAGACACGGAGGTTTTCTGAATGGATGCAGTTAAGGTGCTGTGTCATTTATCATTTGTACATGTCCCTCCTTGTTTCAAGAAATTTTGTTGACGAATGAAGCAAGAGTTGAAGCTCACTGAATCTATCTAAGCATGCCCCCTTTGTGTGAGCTAGATTCAGAGTGTGTCTTGTGCTGTTTGCCTTAGCTGAACTTATAGACCAATTTAAAGAAGCCAGGACTTTATTCTGACTGACTTTGAATAATATGGGTAAAAAAAGAAGAAAGATAAAGAACAAAAAAGATGTGTGCACCACATGTGTGCTCATGTAAGGTGTTTCTAAGGAGTCAATATTCTGACTCCTGACCATGTCTTAAACAGGGACTTCCTCTGTACTGACTTCCTGCTAAAGAAACATTTGTTCAGCTTTTATGAATAATCTATCACATTGTCTGCTAAATGAGAAAGATGATTTTTCCAGAAGCTATTAGTATATCAACCCCAACTTCGTAGTACTGTCTGCATTCTAGGCCTAAGTATCAGTGGAGGATGGAGAAACCCTAAAGTGGAGTGGGAAATTACCAAATACTCCTGAGGATCAAAGAGTGACTTCTCAGCCTAGATTTAAAAGCCTTCGAGGGTTTTAAACTTGCTTGTTGTTTTCATACTCTCTTGGAAGAACACTTGCTTTTGCAATGCAGCTTATGACCCTAAGATGAAATAACAACAATTTCATCTCTCTTTTCAGAGGTATGGTCTTTCAGATACAATATAGTTTGCTAATAATATTCTACATATGAAGGCAAGATATCTGCTTCTGTACATTGTTGATGGTGCTGGCCTATTGCTACCACCATGAAGACTGACTGTCAAAGTAGACACATGGAGGCCTTATTTTAGTGGTGTCCCTACGAATGACAGATTTTATATTCCAAGCAAATCAATTGAAATATGCTGTTGCATTTGCATCTGTTGAAAGAAAATAATTCCCCTTGTGTTAGTACATGGAAGTGAAGATAGCCATGAAAATTATTTAATAATTGCTTTTGTTTTCTGGTTGTCAGGACACAATATAACTGGAAGGCTTTTTTCTAATATCCTTCTATTAATAATGTGCTTTCTAGCACACTGAGGAAAAATCAAAGCTAATGAAATACTTCTTTTCTTTGGGTCTTTGTGTTTCTGTTTTAAATGGCATCATATTGTAATGCCATAGTATCCCTGTAATTGCAAGGGTAATAATTTAAACACAACAAAGACAAAAATTCCACCCATTTCGCTGCCCCTAGATTATACTTTCATTTTATTCTATGCTTTAGATGCTAGAGACCCCAAATCAAGCTATCAGTGGGATTCCTTTTCTCTGTGGCCTGAGAAAGCATCTCTTTTTGGCTTACAGATGTTCACATTTTTCCTGTATCCCCACAGAACATCTTCTTTCTATGACTGTGTGTCTGGATTTGACTTTCCCCTTATTATAGGGTCACTGGCTGTATTGACTAGTGTTTACCCTAATAATGACCCCTCTCCAGGGCCAGGGAGATAGTTTATTTTGGAAAGGGTTTTCAGTGCAAACATGAAGAGCCTAGCTTCAGTTCCCAGAAACCCACATAAAAGTCCAGGCCTGATGGCATGAACTTACCATCCCATTGCTGTGGAGACAGAGACAGGGAGATCCCTGGGCTTGCTGTCAGCCAGCCAAGCTTAATCACTGAGCTCTAGAAGCCAGTGAGAGAGTCTGTGGCAAAAATGCATATTCTGAGGAATAGTACCTGAGGTTGCCCTCTGATCTACAGATGTAAATGAACACCGTCCTATTCACAAAACACATGGGTATTGCACACACATACACATGCATACACAAAACATTATTTCCAAATAAAGCCACCTTCTGAGTTGCTAAATATTGGGGCTTTGATGTCCAAATTTGGTGAGTCATTTTGTAATAAAAAAGTGTATACCTTGGAATCAATTTGTAGGCTTTGAAATTTGGAACATCTAGAACTTGAATACAGGGCTGATTAGTCAAAAATTGTGTGTATGTAATTCTGATAAATATTACCAATTTATGAATCACAAATGTTGTGTTATAAATCTCATAAGCAGTGGATGAGCATGGCTTCTCCCTTAATTCTCACTATACAATGTGATTTAACACTTGGTCTTTGACAAACTCATAAGTGGGAATGATTGTTGATGTTTAAATTCACATGTTTGCTTGCATCTGTGAAGCTGAATATCTTTATACATTGCTAAATATGTATTTTTAAAAAGAAGTGTGCTGAACTGGGATAATACCTTATATGTTGTTTCTACTTAAGTCACATATAATGGGCAATCTTCCACATTATGCAATATTTTCCCACAGCAAGAAAGTTATATGCCGTTATTCTATCACATCAGTATCAAAATTTATTTAATGAACTCCTTATTATATATTTACATTGTTTCCAATATTTTTGCTTCTAAAAAAATGCCAAGGTAACTATAGAGATACATCTTTGTGTGCAACTAAAATAGAAACTTTTATTTTTATAAGTATACTTTTGAAGCTGAATTAGTAATTAAAAAGAATCCTGTTACTACTCTTTTAACCTCCCTGTGCCCTCCGTGCACAACCCCAGTTGCCTAAGATGTCAAGAAATCTACTTCTCAGAGCTTGAGGTTAGATTTGGGTGTTTTTTTCTGTTATAAAGCCCAGGTTTTCTGTAATAAAATTAATTTTTAAATCAACAGAACCACGAACTTTACCATATAGCAAGCATGAGTGACATGATCCTGCCATGGCAATGTAGTTTGGGATAGTTGGAGACCTGTGTCTCTCAACTTAAAGCTTATAGCCACAGTAGCATTATAGATAATTAAAAAATAAGTACTCGGCCGGGCGGTGGTGGCGCACGCCTTTAATCCCAGCACTTGGGAGGCAGAGGCAGGTGGATTTCTGAGTTCGAGGCCAGCCTGGTCTACAGAGTGAGTTCCAGGCCAGCCAGGGCTACACAGAGAAACCCTGTCTCAAAAAAAAAAAAATCAAAAAAAAAAAATAAGTACTCAAGGAACACTTCCAATGAATTAACTCATTTAATCTTTTCAACAAAAACAGTAGTATTAAGGAGGTGGGAATAGGGATGCTGTAATAGGCACCCATTGCTGTAGAAGAACTATGTAACAAACAATCCAAATGTCCGGACTCTGGACAAGAAACATCCAGTGTTGTTTTGTTTGTGGACGTACATTGCCTAGGGCTCCAACATGTTTGGCTAGGACTAAGTGAGGCTGAACTAGATCCCTGTGCTAAATCCAGGTTTATTATATATTTAACATCACAAGCTGGGCCACTTGCTACCTGTGATTGATTCTCTATCGAGATGAGCAAGATGCAGGAAGCAAGCACCTCTAAGGCTGCCATTCATGTTTTATTGTCCTGAGTGTTTTTTGAGAGAGGTATGTTTCACTTACACTGGGAGAAAATTGTCAAATTCTGTATATGATTCTATCCCAAGAGAATGAAGAATTGGAACTAACAAAAGATTTCTTCGAGAAACTGGATGGGATGCTGCAAATTTTTCATATAGGGTTCAGAGCTTTTATTTTGTTGTTAACATTGAGGTTCTACCCTATTAAAAAGTTCAATTAAAGATCATTTCAAAAGATAATTTAATTTTGAGATGATTAGTTAGAACCTCAAGAGGAGTGAAACATTTGAAAGAGCAGGCCTCCCCATACTCTAATTCTAAATGAGATATTTATACAAATAATCTCATAGCTAGGATATAAAGTTCTAAGATGATAAAGTTCAAAGGTCAGCAGCAGATAGTTGCATAGAGGGACTTACCATTTAATAATTAGATTTTCTTGAACTTTTTTTGGGGGGGGGGTGGGAAGGGTTGGGTATCACCAAGAATTCTAGGCTAGACTGGATTTCTTGCTGCTGAGCCTTGAATGTTCAAACATAGTTGATCAGAGGGTTGCTCAGGTAATTTGAAACCAAAGTATAAAAGAAAATTTCTAATCACTATAGAAAAAATATATTTTTTGGAGATATTACAGATACTATTATGAAAATTTTAGAGGAGACTATTGGTGTACCACAGTTATAGAAAAACAAATTAATGTGTTTGTTAAACCTTCTGTCCTTCAACAAATTGAACAATCTGGAGTGTCAAATTGAAATTGTGAAAGCTAAAAAATCTGCTATTAAGCAAAGGAATCATAAAAATAAAATGTGAGACAGTGAGACCCCTGGCTGAGAAAACTGAAGATTCATTTAGTCTTTGAATAGGAAGTTAGAGAAACAAACATAATAATACAGTTCTCAGAAAGTAACTCATTTAGGGTCATTGATTTTACAAACTGGAGAAATTTCCCCACTTGTGAAAGTAGAAAACCATTGGTAATTGTCAGTTTTTATATGAAAAAATTATAACTGCTTGATTGTTTTAGGCAATCATGTTGCATTTATTGCATTATTTTGACCAAAGTTATATGACATATTGTTTTAATGGTGAAAAAAAATCTGTCAAGGCTGAGATTGAATAGGATTCCATGAAGCTTAGCTTAGAAACAGCTTTCTTTTTTAATAGAAACATTATTTTACCTTTAGTGATATAGATGTTTGAATTAATTTTTTCCAACAACTTGCTAAGATTTTTATAGCCTGTGTGAGAGTAATAGAGAATGAAATTGGTAAGCAATGGTACCAGTAAGCTCATTATAATGTAAAAGAATTTCACCACAGGGGGAAACTTCAGGGCACAGCTGAGATTAACAGTTTCCACATCAGTTTGATATGTTCTAATGTGTTAATAAGGATGCAAAACACAACTGAAACGGATGAAGACAGTGATATAATAATTTAAGCTCTTGATTAGTGTTATGGGAAAATTGTGAGATTCTTTGCCTGATGAGATACATGTCTAAATTCCAGTTCACATGTATTTGCCGGATCATTGTTTACAACAAACTTGCTTTTAAAAACACTGTTTTGTATTTACACAGAAACAAAATAAAATTTAGTTTTCTAAGGGCATGGCTTATAGTTACCAATGTAGTACCAAATTGAGAGGAAGGACACATTCCTGTGTGATGCCAGAAGTTAGGCATCCCTGACCATCTTCTGTCCTTAAGTTTCTTAATTCCTTTTCACCTTGCAAAGGGATTCATAGAAACCAGAACCCTTTCTCCCCTGCCCCATCAAGGTTCATCAGAGAAACTTGAATTCCCCTGATGACCTTTATTTTCTTCCCATAGGGCTGCCCTGCCACTGGGAGAAAGGAATGCTCCATTTGAGGTTGAGAATCTGAACAGGCAGGTTTTACTGGACTGCCCTCAATCTGTTACCAGACTGTTACATGATGATTTTGTTCGATCATGAATCTACCCACTGTCTCTTCTGACCGTTTTTACTGAGGGTCTCTGGTTTCACTTTGAAGGTTACCATGTCATGTACAACTCTGATTATTTAAATCAGTTAACTATCATCCTTACCAAAGCTTGTTTATGTAATTCTCCAGGTTGATAAGGGCCTAACACTGTCTTCAGTGGAGAACTTCTGTTAATATGATAGCAAGGTGGGTAGGGTGCTAAGACCTCTATGTCTTGTCTTGCTTTCAGCCAAATAGAGGGAAAGCAGCAAACTCATTTGCCTTTGTCTAATTATTTTTAACTCACCAATCCTTCATACATTGGGGAAGCATCTTCTGCTGTCCACACTCCAGAGGAAGTACCCCAAGAGAAAGCAAAGTGAGAGATGCAATAAAGCAGTATGTGTTTATTGCTAACAAGTAATGGTTTTACATATTTATGGTGCACAGGGTGATATTTCAACATACAAATTCAGTGGACACAGATCAATTCAGGGTATTTAATGTCTCACATATATTTTATTTTAAACCACTTTAAACTAAAATATAATTACATCACTTCCCTCTTGCCATTTCCTCCCTCCTGTGAAGCCCCCTTAGCCTGCTCTCTAATCTCTCCCATGTTCCCCAGACTCAAAATGATAACATCTTTTTGATTATTATTGTTACAAATTTATTTATTTATTTATATTTTTATGTCTTCAAACTAAGACACAAAGGCCACTGGATACTTGAGGAGAGAATGTTGAAACTCCTGTGGATGCTCTTTAGATTCACAATGTTTCTAGGGGAAGTGTGATTGGCTATGTGTTTTCTCCTGCTTCACTGTCATTCTGACATGTGACTGATAAGTACAGTGAGATTTTGGTTTTGAAGGGCTGAGAGAGTATATGGAGCTGGTGAAAGTAAGCTCTGAGGCAACAAGAAAATCAAAGACTTGAGTTCAGATATGGTAAAAGGTTGAAGAAATAGGAGATTCTGTATTCATTTACAGATGCTTGATAACCCAGCTTTAATAAGATAAAAATATTGCTTTAACAATGACTTACAAGTTAAACTAGAAACAGAGGATTGGTGTAACTCTAGAAAAAAAGGTACAGTCCTCACATCCAAGAAACGGACTAGAGTTACCTGTCATTAGTAGGATAGTGCTACAAAGCTGTCCATAGAAATCACTGAGGTAGGGGAGAAGACCTGTATTTCAAATATCTTTAAACAACAACAACAACAAAAACAAAAACAAGCAGCAATTTAACATTACCCATATTATGGAGATTCCTTATAATTGTCAAGGACAAGACACTGTGGAACGGGCCCATGGAACTTTAAAACAACATCTTCATAAAATAAAAAAAGGGGAGATATACCCCATACACCACAAATTTATTTAAATCATATTCTTTTTATTTTTGATTTAAAATTTCTTTTTCTTTTTTAATTTGGATGCCAAGGAACTCTCTGCTGAGTGTCTATGGCTCTCTACAACTGGACATACTTATGCATAGGTGAAAGGGAAGGATTCACTTACTGCCATAAGGCATGATCCCAATCAGGTATTAAATATGGGGAAGAGGGCATGTTTATGTTTTTTCTACAGGATGCTGAAGGAGCATGGTGGCTGCCAGAGCGGTGGGTGAGATATACAGATGCCAGGACAAAGAATGATGCTGACCTGTGAGCTTGCTGAGTGCCCTGACAATGGTGACTGGGAAGCTGTATTGGACATAAGTTCCCGACCCACCTTTGCTTACCTATACCCCTGATGAGACAAACTGCTTTGCCTCAAGTCCTTAGACCTTGTGGAACAGAGAATCAAAAAGAGAAGTTATAATGCCTCTTATATTGTTATTAAATGTGACCAGTTATTCAGACTCAATCATGGACTGGTCTAAAAATCAATCCAACGTTGGAAATAATAGTCTTCATTTGGAAGTCTGGTTCTGGACATTTTCAGAGACATATATGGAAATTAGCTGCAGTTCTCTATGATGTTATGTTAGCCAAGAGATAAAGTTGGGGCAGGATCTATATTTCAAACAGGTGTTAGCACATGTGTTAAGGCTCTTTTAATTGTCAACTTAAAAATACTTTTGTTTCTTCTACAGTATTTAATGTAAGTTGCATTGATTATACACCTTCTAATTTGTGTGTGTGTGTGTGTGTGTGTGTGTGTGTGTTTTGAAATCTGGCATATCAGTTATGGAGGTTTATCAACTAGCTTTTGTTTTAGTGCCCTGAGTATCACAGAATCTTGGTATTCCGAAAATAGGTTGCAAGTACTGGAAGAAATGAATCAGGCTTTAAGCAGAAGCAAGAGGGTAGTGGGCTTGATTATTGCTGGTATAACAGCTTTAATTACATTAATTGCTAGCACTACTGCTAAAATTTAGGAATCTAAAGTAGGCTTCAGACATGAAAATGACCTTGGGCTAGGACAGGGAAGTAGGCTCAGATACTTTGGTCATCCTGATAAGCCCTTAGAAACAGTGATCACGGGATTGTTCACATAATTGGGTTTAATGACTTGCTTTTTCCTTGACTATTTGCATCTATTGTATTGATAGACCCTCAACCTAGAACAGACCTTAATATATGCATGTAATCAAAATGGTATAAAAGCATAAAGGAGGAGGGGGAATGGGATAGGGTGTTCTAGGGAGGGGAAGTGGGGAAAAGGGATGACATTCATATTGTAAATAAATAAAATATCCAATAAAAAGAAAGAAAGAAAAAAGTAAAAAAAAAAGATCAAATATTTATTAGTCTTGATAATCAATAGTGGCCTGGCTGTCCAAAAGAATCTGTTGTTGTCATTATTGGGTTTTTCGTTTGTTTGTTTGGCTGGTTTTTTTCTCCCATTTGGGTCTGGATTTTATGATCAGGAATTTATTTCTTGGTATATTCTGGAATTTTTCTAGGCTCTTGCTTTTCCTCATGATTATGCTTTCAGGAGCAGGGATGGAGGTAGATAGGAGGAGAGCTGAACAAAGGGAAACTGACCAGCCCCTCAGCTGAGATTGACAGATGAAGGACTGATTCAAGTGTAGGCTCTATGTTGCAAAATCTTTTGATATCAAAAAGTACACAGCTGTAATCAGAGTGAAGAAGTAAATAACCAGGAAAGTTTGGGAAAATGAAAAGTAGCCATTCCCAGACAGAAGAGTTCAATGGTATGAGTCTAGAAAATATTGTAGCTAGCTTTGTTTGTTTGTTTGTTTGTTTTGTTTTTGAGTCAGAGACTTGCTATATTATCTCGGCTGGCTTCCAACTTTCAGTTCTCCAGTCTTAGCATCCAGAGTCTCGGTGAAATCCGGAGTGCTGAGATTATTCCTAGCATAGAGAAATGATGTGATTTCAAACCCCTTTCTTCTCAAATGGACTTAAATGTGAAATTAAAGGAGAAAAAGAATGAGAAAAAAAAGCAAAATGGTTCAAGGTGGAAAAAATGCATGCCTATTTTTAATCTATAAGGACATGGATATTATAAACAAAATGATGTTAAGAGGCAGATGGAGCAAAGATATGAATAATGAAAATGTAGACTGCAACTTCTTCTGGGGCTGACTCCAGCATATTGGCTTTTCCTGCAACTGCTTTCCTCTGCAGGCAAGAGAAGCTTGCCTAAGACTTAGTTCGTGGGTCTGTTAGCAGAGATTTAGTGCATAAAGGTGTCCAGTGGGAGGTAAGATCTATTTTTGTGGTGGTAAAGCATTATTGTTGGCATGCCCTAATTGTGTTTGCAGTAAAATTGAAGGCCATTACAAGAGTGGGAAATCAGCTGAACGATCATAAATAAGTGGTCAAATGAGAGGCTGTGCAGCCCAGTCGGCAACATCATTTTCGTGGTCATTGGTACTTAGGGAGTGCCTACTGGGTACCTAGCACGAAGGAAGCAAAGGCTGTGACTTCGAGCGCATTAAGGTCTGATTTCCTCAGGGTTGTATTGTGCTTGGCTCCTGAATGCCTGGTTCCTTTGTGTCCACTACTATTGCAGAAATTACCTCAAGACTACAGGTCCACCCCTGCATCTGTCTTTTCTCTCTAGACATCTGAAAACCTTAATCCCCCCCTGCTAGCTTGTAGCTTCAGTGTGAGTTTATTTCTGCCTTTAGTCTGTAGGGAGGGAAGGCACTCAGGGTCACTCCTGGGATACCTCAATCTTTTAGCATTTGACCTTGAGTTTTTGTCCAGGAAATAAGAAATAAATACTACATGCCTTATCTTTAGCTTTGGGTGTCCTGAGAGCTTCCAACACAAAGCAAAACCTACAACCTAACAGCCATTATCTATCTATTTCTATATCCTACCTCAGAGTCAACCTGTCGATAGATCATACTCTATTCCATAGTGTCTATGTGTCTATGTGTCTATGTGTCTATTCACCCTGTCTTCCACACACTCAAGTCCAGCTGTCTCTCCAAGAGTTTAAGCATAATCCCTTATTCAACCTATTTTGTCCTTCTCGGGGTTACTTAATAACCTAGACTTTCACTTTTGCCCCAACTCCATGTGTATGTTCTGCTGTGTGTGTGTGTGTGTGTGTGTGTGTGTGTGTGTGTGTGTACAAGGTTGGAGATTGGACACCAGGTCTCACAGGTGTCAGGAAATGCTCTACTAACTCCCAGACACAGGCAGTAGGGAAGGCATAGTGGTGGCTACAGCCCTCAGTTACTGAGTCCTGTGACCCCCAGTTCTTCCCAGGTCAGGTTCCTGATGCTGTAGACCCAATGTGGAGCCATCTTGGCTATGCTTTCTCCAAATCCCTTTTCCAGGAGTCCATAATTTCTGTGTTACATCTCTATTTGTTTTTATGTATTACATGAAATATGTAGTCTAAAAAAATAAACAACCTCCCAGATGAAGGGAAATGGGAACAGCCTTCTCACATTCAAAGACAGAAGATGTATGGCAATGTAGTATACATTCTGGATATTGTGAAGCTATCCTGTTGATTCTCAGTGAGAAGAAATTAGAGAAAGACTTTGTATAAGACTTTGTCATTTGGGGTCTTTGTTATCCACTACAGCAGCTGGATTCTGTCTCATTCAAGGATCATCTACACTTTACGTACTAACTAAGAACTAGCCACCACCTTTTCCATATGTGCTCTCATTTAACCTCCACTGCAACAAGTGCATCCATCATGACTATTTTGCTAACAGATAAGATCTTGGAGAAGACAATTTGGCTGTAGTTTCACAAGTAGGAAGTAGTGGATTTTGGACTTGTAGCAAATCTGCTTCATATGAATACAATTTGAGCTTTCCTGCTGGGAAGTGGAAAGCAAGCCTGGGAGAGAGGATGTAGAGAGGGAGCTAGCAGCAGGAGCTGCTTTGCAAAAAAAAAAAAACAGGAAAAAAATGACAGCTCAATAAACTTTACATTTTCTGTGATCAGTGTTGTGTATATTAATAACACATGTGCATTCTTTAATCCTGAACAAACATATAAACAGACACATATACTCTGCCTCAATATAAATAATTCTGCCAACTTGTTTGCCACATATTTTGGAGCTTCCACATAGTAGACTCTCCACATAGTAGAGTGTCGATATATACATGTATATATGTTCTTATGAATATATGTGTGCGCGTGCATGCGTGTATGTGTGTGTGTGTGTGTGCACCAACTCTTGAGTTGCAACTGGGCATCCTGCAATTCAGAACATTCAAATGGAAAATGCCACAAAACCCACAAAACCCCCTTAGAATACTCACTGTAGGTTAGGAAGCACAAGTGCAGGAATTGATGTAAAATCTTTTTGAAAAAGGCAGTTCAGAAGATTGTGGAAAATATAAATGATATCATCCATACTGTCAGGAGAGTCACGTAATCCGAGTTAATCCTAAGTGATCCCACCTAATCCTAAAGGCAAGAACTGTTATCCTACTGTAGATTAGGAAACCAAGGCACAGAAAGGTTAAAAGGTTCTCTAAAGGTCACACAGTAGAGAACCCTTCCACCCAACTGAGACAGAGGATGAAGAGTGCCCTGTCACCTACTTTCAGTATAAGTGAACTTTTTGTGTCAATTCACATTTTATTTATTGTATTTTCTATAGGAAAAGATCAGAGATGATATCTTAATTACGACAAAGTTGAAGGTCAAACAAGTTCTGGCCATTTTGTTTCTGAAAGAGGTAAAAGCTGTCTGACTCTGATTTGGGTCAATGAAATCTAGGTGGCGAAGCTAGCTATCATCCAATGTTTGAAAGTAGCAAATTATATGTGAGAGGTACAAGGAGAATCAAAGTAAATCGTGAAATGAAATATTAAAAAAGGAAAACTAGACTCCCTTGTGAGGGGGACAACTTCTTTGCTGCACCCAATTAGAATCTGGAGTAAGAGCTGAGCTTGAGAGTTGGGGAACGGAGGCATGTCAGCACTGAAAGTCACACCCAGAGAGAAAAAAAAAATCACAAGCTCCAGCCTGTCCCTGGAAGAGCCAGCACTCACTGTCACTTCAGGCTTCCTGTTTCCTCTTCCTTGGCTCTCATGGATCTATCCTGGTATGTGAATATAATTTACAATTTGGCTAGAGCAAGAGACTTTCCGGGTCTACTTTTTAGTAAGAACTTTGAACAGTACCCTTAACTTTTTTTTCTTAAAGAATTTCATTTTGACTGCATACAGAGTGCTACCAGAGACTCCAGAATTTTAAGCGTTTTTACTGAACACTTGTGATGAGCAGAGTAGGAGGTGTGTGTGCGTGTCTGGGTGTGTGTGTGTATTGTATATATGTTTGTGTGTGTATGTATATGTGCACAAATGCCTGTGTCTCTGTATGCTTATGTGTATATATATTTATGTGTGTATATGTGTGTATATGTGTATATATGTGTCTGTGTCTGTCTGTGTCTGTTTATGTATATATGTATATGTGTGATGTGTGTGGTTATGTATGTGAAGACTTGTGTATGTTTATAGCATTATGTCAGCAAGAAACTACTTACAGATTAGACATTGTTGTCAGTACATTTGGGCTTAGTGAGCCAAACCTCTTCCATATACATCCTTTTGCTTTTGTTTTCTAGCTCATCCAGACTTTAATAGGACTGATCAGTTGTGGGCCAGGTAATTAAAAACAATAGATGGTGCTCAGAACAGGAGATTTTCTTGGACTGACTTGTGTGTCATATAATTGCTAAAACATATTATAAAAATTTGAGTTTTACCACCCATAAGCCTTAAGTCCATGTCAACAAAAGCCCAAAGTAAGAAAGGAAGCCAATAGAAAATGACTACATGCAAATTACCTGAGGCACTGAAAAGAATTTGGAGAAAGTGATCTTATGAAATTCTTCTGTAGTTAAGCATATGTAGGTCTCCATTTCTCTAAGTTTATTCTATGAAAGTAAAAAGCTATAACTTTGCAGTTTGAAGCATTTGGGGTTTTATGGGCTTCTTGAACATGCATACAATTATTAAAGTATATTTATATGTCCCATGAGTCTCTAAAGCAGTGTCAAGTATAACACCGTTCACCAGAATGTTTTTCAAACAAATCTTTTCCTGAATGATTATATCTCAGAGTCCTTTTTGTTAACGGGTTAAGTTGAAAGTATCATTAAATATGCCTGCCAAGCATCATAGTTAAGTCTAACCTGCCTTAATGCCTTAAATGTCCCAACAACAGTTACATTAGCCTAGGGTTGGACCAAATCATCCAACACAACACCCATTTCATACTAAACTGCCGAATGTTTCATGAACTGTGCTTATATGTATTCATCAAATACTGGAAAATAGAGTACCAGTTGTTACTCTAAGGTTCCTGACTGAGTGGAGGGTGGGGAGCCATGAAGGGTGGCTGGCTGCCGCTCACTATTATTGACAGAGACTGTTAGGCTGCATGTTGCTAGCCCTAGAAAATATTAAGATTAAAAATGTGGAGAATGGCTCCCAGTGAGTGTATGTTTCTGTCTTGGCATTCCAAATTTGAAAAGTAAAACAATAACAAACATTTCATGAAACCATATTTCAAACCGCTAGTAGTTGGAGACAGTTTGGACTGCTAAGCTGAATTTGAGGACAAGGACTTCCCATAGGTATTGAAAGCACCAGGTGGGGATTATTGCAGGGCACCTAAGAGAGGCCAGGCATGTTTTTCTAATGGCCCTTGCCCTTCTGTCACCCAATTTCATACTATACAAACTCATTTTAGAAGCTCATCTTCTTCCTCAAGCCTGTCCTATCAACATTCCCCAACTTTTATTCTCTTACTCTTGCTGCTCTCGTTCTAACTCTTAGCATCCTTTGCAGAGAATATAAATAACTGTCTTTTTATCTTACTTCTCGTTTGTGGAGGTTTAATTGTGCAATAGCCATTTATGGAGTCTGTTAAGCATTGTATTAACTAGTCTTCTACCAAATGCCACAGACAGGCAGCTTAAACAGGAAGGATCGACTGCTTCACAGTTCTGGAGGCTGAAAATCCATGACCAAGTTACTAAAGTGGTAGCTCAGGCTCTGGGGTGTAGATGGCCGCCATCTTAACTTAGGCTCCTGCAGCCTCTTCCTCCAACGTCTACACAGAGAGACAGAGTCATCTCTTCCTCTTCTTACAAAGACACTAATCCCTTCACAAAGGTCCCACTCTTAAAAATTATCCAAATCTAATTACATAGTATACCCAAATTATCCAAAATATTAGCCCCAATCCAGTCAAACTTGAGGTTGGGGTTTTGACATAAGAATTAGGGAAGGGGTACAATTTAGTGCACACTAAATATTGTAGTAATTATTTAAAACGGCCTCTGGTCATGCCAACTGTCTAAACTTCAGCAGCTCTGCCTAGCTCAGCCGCCATGTTCCATGGCCAGAGGCCATGTGTGTTCCACAGCTAGAAATGGCCAGCCAGAAACACCAGCCTTGCCACCCATGAGACGTCAGCGTCGGAGATGGCTCTGCCAATCTTCCACACTGTCTCCGCAAGGCTGGGCATTGCCCACACCATCCCGCCAACCACACGGGCTTGGTACAAATGAGACTCTAATGCTTAGATTATCCAAATGCTTTATATACTTAGTAATGATCAATAACAATATGCCCATACAAAGAGAGCTGTTTTCCAATTAGCTAACCTAAATAAAATTGTAACCCGCGACTGCTCTCCGTACCTGTGTGGCTCTCCATCGCTCTCCATCTCTGGTCTCCCTAGCTCCTCCTCTTCCTCTCTTTACTCCTCCCACCTTAGCTCCTCCTACAACTAAACAATTTCAAATGGCTCAATATAAAGTCTTTTTTTTTTTTTTTGGTTTTTCGAGACAGGGTTTCTCTGGTGTAGCCCTGACTGTCCTGGAACTCACTCTGTAGACCAGGCTGGCCTCGAACTCAGAAATCTGCCTACCTCTGCCTCCCAAGTGCTGGGATTAAAGGCGTGTGCCACCACCGCCCGGCTAATAACGTCTTTCTATAAAATTAGTATATAACCAAAGAATGGAGTTAAAATAGTAAAAAATATGACAGTAAATATAGTTCTTCCACCTTGAGGTAAATTGCCATTACATTTTATACAGTTACATGAACACGTACACCTTCCTGAGACTAGGCTCATGCCACATGTATACTGTTCTGACCTGCTTTTTGGACTTAACACTAATCCTGGTATAGTTTTACATGTCATTGGTATCATAAGAAACATCTTAAATGACAGTGACACATTTCTGGCACACATATGCTTTTATGTGCATATCCTACGTTTAAAACTATAGATTCATAGAAATTGAGTTGAATAGCACATGGGCTTTTCAGCCTGAGCATCTTAAAATTTTACACCAAACTTTACTATAAATGGCTTCTTAGAAATTTACAATTTCTGCTTTATTACTCGTTTTTACTTAATTTTTCTAGTAATCTGAGAAGTCAAATACTTTATCTAACTGCTAATAGCAATCCCTTCTCTTATTTTTTCCCAGGTCATATCCCATTCCAAATACGTCTTCACTATCTATTTGTAGATTTTTCTACCAATGTAAACTTCATCGTATTGCTTGTATGATAGAACCCTGCACAAACTTTCCAGTGTGCTCTGGGTCTAAAGAATGTTCCATGTGCTCTTCTGTAATCTTTTAAAAATAGGTAATTATTTTTATGTGTATGTGCCTGAATATCTGCCTGAGCCATTCATATGTGTGGGAGGTCTAGGAGATCAGAAAAGACATTGGAGTCCTTAGGAACTGGAGTTACGGCTAGTTGTGAGCTACCCCGTGGGTACTAGGAACCAGAGTCTGGTCCTCTGCAAGAGCAGTAGGTGCTCTTAACTGCTGGCCCAACACTCTTTGGAATATATATTTTAATCTCATTTTTTCCATTCTCCTCATGTCTTCTCTTCAGAGACAAGGCCACTTATGGTTTCTGAACTTCTTATTCTTTAAGTCACCTTTTACATGCCTGTTTCTCTGTCTGGGTTATTATTTTCCCACTGGGTTTTCAGCATCCACCAAAGTGTGTTTAATGAGGAGGTACTGGGTGGATGGGGCTGTTCTAGTCCTGGAGCTGGGGTTGGTGCTCTGATAGTACTGAAGTAGGGTTTCCTCAGTATTGTCCCCATGGAGAAGTGTGCTGGCCCTTCACAAGACAAACAGGCTTCTGTGTTCTTTAAACCTCTGAAGTCCCAACAACTCTCCTGACAGCAATTTCTTTTAAAGCAGCTTTCATAGAGTCTTCAGTGATTGCTCTGGCTGACTGGATGTTTATGCTGTCCATAATCTGAACAGATATCCTTTTGATCCCTGTTGCCTGATTCTGTCTCTTCAAACAATTCTTAAAGTCACCTGAACCTGTAACACCCACATTTGCATGTCTAGAATGGTGTTGTTTCTTTGTTGTGGCAGCTCTTGTCTGCAAGTATCATCTGCATACTTTTTATTAAATATTGGGTGTTGAATTGCTTTTGAGAACAAAAATTTACATTGGCAGTCCATAAAATACCATAGAGAAAGGCCAAGTCAGGTGTTTGGAGGCCTCTGAGCTCATGCATGGGAAAACAAAGTAACAGTAAACCTGCACTCATTGGCTGAGCGACTGTGTGGTAAATCTTGCTGTATTGCTACTTATTATCTCTATGCCTTAAAACACTCAAGATCACAAAAGTTTTATTTTGTATATGCTTTGATAGGCATATACAGAGTATTATATTTACATGGTTTTAAGTAAACCTTCATAGAAAGAGACATTTTCTGAGTTCAATAAAGCATTATTCAATGTGGCATGTTTGCTATAAACCAAGCTTTTATTTATAATTTAAACAGTTCAACTATCACCTCTGTCTCAGCATTGTTTGCTGTTGCTGTGATAAAATACTTGACAAAAGCAAGTTAAGGGAAAGAGGTTTGTTATAGTTCACAATTCCAGTTTATGGTCTACCATAGCTGGGAAGTCTTGGTGGCAGGAACTTGAGGAAGGTACACACACAAACACACACACACACACACACACACACACACACAGTCAAGAGCACAGAGGATGAATGCATGTACACTTACACTCAATGCCTCCAACTTTTTTTATAGGATATTTTGTACTGATTTGTGATTTGTTGAAAACTTAAGGGGACTTAATAATACATTGCAGATATGATCATTATGAAATGCTGCAGAAATCAGGGAATGAGGGTGATGTTAAAAGTCATCTGTGGTAATTTCACTTAACAAAGTTGTAGAGGAGGCTGGAGAGATGGTTCAGTGGTTGAGAGCACAAACATCTCTTATAGGAGACCTAAGTTCTATTCCTAGAACCCATTTTGGGAGGCTCACAACCAACCATCTGTTATCTCCAGCTCTAGGGCATCAGATGCCTCTTCTGGACTCCAGTGCCACTGCACTCCCACATTCACACAGACATATGGACATTATTAAAACAAACAAACAAAACCCACAAAAACAAAACAAAACAACCCCAAAACTTAAAAAGCAAAATGGTAGAGTCCAACATAGGCAAATATGGCATTATTTTTAGGAAAGTTATCCCTTGTGTTGGAGAGTTTTCAACAATATCCCATAATATACAAAATGCATACACCTCTTCTCTCACAAAATAGTCCTCCACATGTTAGAGAGCCACAGTAACTCTTGTATTCTCTTCCACAGTCTGAGTATCTCAAGTAGGAATTTCTGGTTTCGTTGGAAACTCGGTTGTGTCATGTGTTTTATGCTGGAAGATGTCTTATGAGAGGATGTTCTGTTGAAACATGGGGAGACACATGGGAGGTTGTTTTCTTGAAAGGAGACACGTGATGTTTTTTGCTGGAGTAGACACTTGCAAAGGCACATGATGTTTGGAAAGAGTATAAATATAACTCAGACAGTGGATGGTGTTCTTACATTGGTATACCTTGCAACTCTTTGCTGGTCATGACTGGGCTTTGCTGATTCTGGTCTTTTATGACGATGCTCTTGTATTGGCTTGCCTTGCTTTCTTTGCTGATCTTTGCTTGTCATGACTTCATAGAGAGACATGCATTTAAGAACTTCTGGTGGTATTCCAGCTGCTTCTTGACACTTCTGTTGACTCGTGCTGATTGGCAGAGCCTTACAGATTTTTCTGGATCGAGCCACTGCTACTGATTCATGTTTGGTGTTTGCCGAGTGAACTGGACTACTGCTGCTGATTGGTGTTTGATGTTTTACTAGTGGACTGGACTGCAGACAATGGGGACTGGAATTGCCTGAAAGAACTATTTCTAAACAGGTCCATAACCCTCATTTCCTAGTAACCTTTCTTTTCCCCTACGTCTGATGGGTGGTGGGCTGCAAGGAAGGTTGAAACATTAAAAAAAACCCAAACAAACCATAACTTAAGTTAATTCTGAAAAAAAAATCTAAGCCTGCAAGTATATGCAGTTCTTTGAAGAGTAAAGTGAGCTGTGTGCATGCTTTTGTGGCTGGTAAGTCAAAGGCTAGCCTAACTCCAGGTCTGATAGTCCCCAAAGAGCAGCACAATGAAAGCAGCCTGAGATTGACAGCTGAATTTGTCAGTTGGCTAGGATTCCTTTGGTTGAAAGTAATAAACCAAATTCAAACCAACTCACATAAGAAGAAACTCATATAGTCTGTAAACCAGAGGTGTAGCTTTATGCAGAGTTGTATTCTAGGATGCCATATGTGTTGTTCTTTATTCCTCTCTAGACTCTGCTTGTCCTTGCTTGACTTAATTTCTAGGTAGGCAAGGTAGTCCTCAGCCTTAAAATGGCATCATTTCATAATGATTATAAAATCTTTGTGACCAAACACTGGAGGAGACTGACTTGGCTTGGAGTAGTTGTCTTCTCAGAAACAACCATTTTGGCCACTGCTATGTAGTACTTTGGACAACCTTGTTTGATGTGAATATCTCTACACCCAATTTTACTTCTGCAGGAACAACCATGGTCAGCTCCATCACAGTCACATGGATTTAGGTTTACTGTGGAAAAGAGGTCTGATTTGGTTTTCATTGTGTGGAAATGGGAATAACCGAGTTTATGTCCCAGGTTACTTAACAGAATATTCAAAAGTTGTGACTCAAACATTGAAAGCTCAAAAATGCAGATAATATTTCTAAAGAAGAGGATGAGGATGAGGATGAGGATGAGGAGGAGGAGGAGGAGGAGGAGGAGGAGGAGGAGGACGAGGAAGAGGAAGAGGAAGAAGAAGAAGAAGAAGAAGAAGAAGAAGAAGAAGAAGAAGAAGAAATAAGTAGAAAGACTACCATATGAAGGCAATTTTCAACTCAAAGTTGACCTAGTGGTATTTTGCACAGCATTAGGATTCAAGCTATATTTTATCAAGAAGCTGTCTGTAATGTACTGGCAGGATACCTGTAATGTACTGAGGGTAATGGTTTTCAATGTCATTTTCCCACAAGTGCATATTATATGGGTTTATATCGCAATGCTCCCTTGCTTCTGTGTTTGAGTTGTACACAACAGTGTTTAACATCAGGTTACGCATTCTGTTGCATTTCTAAATTGATCTGATGGCAAAGACCCCCTGTTGTGAGACCCTTCTTTGTGACATATGAAAACCACAGAGGATGGAGGATGAGCTAGATTGACGTCATACAAACCTGATTAATGACGGCTGCTCTGTTTCAAAGGTCAGGTACACTCAATGAATTTGCTTAGAAATTATTTTGTTTATTTTGTGGGCATGTATATCATGAGCTTTCTAAAGGTCAAGAGTAGAGTTTGTTCTTGGATTCTAAAGCAATCTGATTTCCATTTACAGTATGCTTTAGTGACCCTCAATGTAGAAGCAGGACTGGTTATATCATACTTACAGTTTGTGTTTAATTGTATCACAAGGAAAATACCTGCTAGATGACGGCAGTGCAGACATACTGTGTTTTCCTAAGTGACTCTTATTTTCAAAAGGGTTCATAAGAGAATGCTACTCATAAATAACATCTAAACTCAGACTGTTGGTTTCATTCCCAGATTCTTCTCAAAGATCTTGAAGTATCTTATTCTAGTTTCTTACCTGGAAACTGGAGCAAAAGTTAGAAGAGCTAGGATTCCTGAGTTTTATGAACATTTATCTGGAAGGGGTCTGGAATCTTCATTCATTAATGTTTATAAAATCACTGTGCATGTCATAGAGAAGTGGCCCTGATCAATTATCCAGTCTTCCTTACTATTTGAAAAAGATCTGTGGGCTACTTATATACATGAGACATTTTTCATTAATTATTTTAAATGTTTTCCTGCTTACCATATGTACTTTACCAAGATTAAAAGGAAAGCTCTCAAAGTATTCTGTATTCATGCTCATTAACATTCCAGTGGAATAACAAACCTCAAAATGATTCATGTATGAATCAGTGACGCATGGCTAATTACAGTTTTCAGCCACACAGCCAATAACGTTCACCATGAAATGTGGTGTCTGTTAAATACATCTCTCTGAATTTTTTGTTGGAGAAAGAGTGGTAGGAGATAGGGAGGTTTCAAATTATGGTTTTAAAATGTCTAAATATTTTAGGGAGTTTTACATTATAAATATCTTTCAGGCGAATATTTATCACAAGCATGACATCCTGTTATCAAAACAGAAAAAAAAAGGCCCCAGAGATTTGCCTTAAAAACAAACAAAACAAAATAAAACAGAAACAACTCAAATCCTGAGAATGGACCATATTTTAGAATAAAATGGAAGAAACTAATCGGGACATTAGTTAATATTATTTATGGTTTATATAAATTTTCAAAGAATACTTTATGTCAAATTTTACTTTTCTTATAAACTCCTTTTTCCTATGATTCTAACACAGAACCACACTCAAAAGACAAAAATCTGAAAAGCAGAGTGCCTAGTGAAGTGAAAATTGAATGTCATACTAAGACATTCTAGTTTAGAAAAGATTTCATAATCCATGTTAAAAATTGTTTCTAAATCTGGAGAGGTAGCTGGATTAGGAAAGTGCTACCCCCACCCCCACCTCCTCACACAAGGACTTGAGATCAATCATTAGAACCCATGCAAAAAAGTGTATGGGGTGCAAGCTTGTAATCCCTGCTCTTGTGAGGCAGCCATAGATAGGTTTCTGGATTTATACACCATCCATACTAGCCTAATTGGTGAGCCTCAAGCAAATGAGACAGATGCAAAAGTAACTTTTATTCTCCTGTTGAAATTGCTACCTCTGAGACTTACTGCCTCCATCTGCTAACCTAGGCCTAGTCCTGTGAGCTTCTAGCCTCTAAACAGTCTCATCTAGGCCTAGAATGTTTTCAGCCTCTGGGACTTACTGCTGAATAAGCTCACCCTTTCTCGTACTTTCTAAACTCTGGCTGGCTGGTTCAACTAAGATGTTCTGGCTCAAACTCCTCTCCACACTGACTGATTCAATCTGGCTTCTCTTTTTCTCTCTCTCCTGAATTGTTCTGCTTGAACTCATACTATAACTTTGGCAATCTGTTCTAATCTTCTTGCTCCTTCTGTCTTCACTTATGTCTAGCTTGTTCTGTCTTCATCCTGTCACTATAAAACTCTCCCAGGAAAAGTGACTCCTTATTTTTCCTCTTTTCTCTGTACTGCTCTCTTATAAGTAGCTGCTTCTTCCTCTCTCTTCTCATGAGCACATCCCATTCTGTCAAATCTTTCTCTGATTCATCATTTTTTCTGCCACTCAATTAGACATCACTTTCACACATGGCTGTTTCCTTCTATAAACTAACTTTTTTAGGCTGTGTTTCTCAAAACAAAACTACTGCATGTAGTTTTACACTCTACCTGTCTTTAGCTCCTGGAAGTGATTGCACCATTAGCCCCCACCAGGCTTCCCTTGAATCCTTGGACAAAAGACACATAGTTTGTTCATTTTCAACTTGCCTTAGGACACACTTGCTGAGTGCCACTATCTCCCACCTGGAAAAGTGTGCCCTTATCAATTTTTTATCTCTACCTCTCCCACCTGCCCTAAACTTCAGAGGCTAGTCCCATCTAGCCCTTGCCAAACATCTTTGGCCACTCACCTGTAGTAGTGGCCACAGGCCCCAGCTCCTCCCAAGACACCTGGTTCACTTCTCTCAAAGCATGGCAAAAAACTCCTCCTCTCCTCCTTCCTTGCATCTGTCTCTTCCTTCTGGGACCCAGGAGTTCCAGCTGTACCTTCCATCCAGTAATTGGCTCCTGGCTTTCTTTATTGACAGATCAAGAACCACCTGGAGAACAGGACCTTATTATCAAAAACTGCCCCTACACAAAACAAAGTGGAAGGAATCTGAGGAATGACACCCTCAGGATGATCTCTGACCTCCATATGCATGAGCACACACACAGACACACAGACACAGAGACACACACACACACAAATTCTCTCACATGTACACAATTATGACTACACATACACACATAAAAGAAAAAATCTTTATTTTTGTTGAAATATTTTTTGCTAATACTATCCATCTTTTAAATTTTATTTTATTATTTGATATCCAAAGACTACATTAATAAAAACTTTTAAGTCATCATTAAAAATTTTAATTTGTATCATTTCAGTGGTAAAAGTAATTAATACATTGTTTAACAAATGTTCAGAAGTTTAGAATGATGCACAGTCAAAAGAAAGATTCTCCTAATAAAAGTGCTGTCTCATTCTCCCAAGTGTCCATCAGAATCATTTGTGATTCTCCCAGGAGCTCCCTTGCCAGTGTAAGCATAGATCCTCAATTCTGAAATCAATCAATCAATCAATCAATCAATCAAAGAAAGAAACAAAGAAAACTATCTGGAAACAAAAGGTTAGCCTAACATAAAGTTCTTAGTATACTTGTTTGTTATATCTATGGGTATGTAATAATGTTTGTTGACAGGACTCTATCCCAAGACTACATGAGGAGTATATACCAGATATTATAGGCATATGCTTTTCAACAAACTACAAAGGTTATCAGTGTTGTGTTTGTATTGGTGTGGTTATAGACACCAATAATTGTGTGTGTGTGTGTGTGTATGTGTGTGTGTGTGTGTGTGTGTGTGTATGTGTGTGTGTGTGTTGAGGTTTGGTCTGTTGCTATGTATTGTAATGCTAAAGGCCTCATGGACAAAAGAATCCTTATGTACACAAAGTGATGCTATGTGACCTTGTTCCTTAATTTAAAACTATTTGTTGAATAAAGATGCCAAAAGCCTATACCGGGGCAGAAGAGAGGCATGCGGAGTTTTGGTTCCTGGACTTTGGGGTCTGAGGCAGGAGACTGAGAGGAATGAGGAAGAAGGTAGAGAGAGGAGACTATACCACGGGGTAGATGAGTCATGAAAACATGCCCATGAGGGCTGGCTAATTGGAGTTAAGAACAGTCCAAATGGAACATGGCAAGTTATAACTCAGGGTTGTTGATAGGGAAGTAGATACTAATAGCTTAGAGGGTAGATATGTGTCTAGCTTTAGTGCTGATTAAGGCCTATTGTAAATATAAAAGTTGTGTGTCTTTTATCTGAGAACTGAATGATGTAAGGCATGGCAGAAACCCCAGACTGAGATTAAATATTTACAACAATATGTGTATGTGTGTGTGTGCAATACCTAATTCCTTACACAAATACAATTGGATATTATTCATACACTGTCTGACAACTACATTTATGAACTAATTTAGCCATTTCCCTTAAGACTGTACTGTGACCTCTGTGACCTTTCACGTTATGTCCTATAACCTTTTCACTAACATGACTCCTGATTATTCTTCCATAATGCCAAACTGGTTTGTATCTTAAAGATGTACTCACCGCTCCCTCTGAAGTTTTCTTCCACAAGTTTTCACATGGAATTGTACCCTCAGTTCTTCAAAATTGTATGTCTACAGACAGGCCTTGGTTCAAATGGCACCTCTTCTGAGAGGCCTTCTCTAATTACCCTATCTCAACAACTACTGGACTATTCTTTGCCATATCTGTGGGTTGTCTTCTTAACTGTTGATGGATGTGGGAGGGCCCAGCTCACTGTGGGCAGTGCCATCCCTGGACAGGTAGGAATAGGCCATATAAGAAAAGGAGTTAAGCAAGTCAAGGAAAGGAATGCAGTAAGTTATCTATGTTTTGGTTCTTGCCTCCAGCTTTGGCTTCCCTCCATCATGGAGGAAATCTGTAACCTGTGAGCTGAAACAAACCCTTTTGTTCCTGGTGTTTATCTCAGCAACAGGCAGCACACTAAAATAGTCCTCTACTAAAGAAATACAGCTTTTTAATTTTAAGAAAATGTTTTTTAATGGATTTTTAAGTCTGAGAATGATATAATGTCTTTAGTGCTGCAGTGAACCGGGGGCCATGTGTTTGGATGCAGCATTTCTTGAAAGAGAGTGATGAGAAATCGCAGCTTATCTCTGGCCACCCTAGTGGGATCACAGCTTGGACACTGTGCTGAGTTTTATGTACCGTATGTTCTAGGTAACTGGGAGATGATTGCAGAAGATGGCAGGAAGAAGGATTAAGTGTGATTATTTATGATGCATAGTTAGAAAGAGAAAGCATGCATATGTTCTCGAACTATAGGGAATAGACTGATCTCTTAAATATTTAATGAGCAAAGCCACCCAAGCAATCCATTTAACTTGGAAAAGCAAAAGAATAAATAAGATGAAGTGATAGAAAAATAGAAGAAAATTTAGATAATATTTAAGATGTCATCAGATGGTTCTTGTTCTTGCTAGCAAGCAGATTTTTTTTTTCAACAGCCAGAAAAGCTCCATGATTGCAAGTGGAGGTTTGTGAAGGAAACACTTCAAGACAGATGATTGCGCCAGTCTCTCTATACGTCATATGATAAAAGATAAAACATTGCTTTCCTTGTCTTAGGATATTTTTGGATTACACACACACACACACACACACACACACACAAAATTTTTTTCAAATAAATCTCCTCATAATGCTTGTCTGAAAGTCTAGTTTATGACCTGTAACATATGGCTGAAATGAATTATGCAGAAGGTTGAACTCTGACTGCTAATGACCACTTAGTTTTGAGAGTGTTTCCATAGTAAAGATTTCTTTGTAGGTCCTCTGAGCTTGAGGAGGATGCTCTTAGCACAATAGTGTATGAAATCCAGGCTCCCTACATGGGAGGGGGATCTGTATTTCTTATAGTGGAAGATTACCAGGAAGTTGTCTGTGCTCCTTTGCTTTAGGGCTTTGTTTAATACTATAAAGGCTCTTCTCGTTCTTACAGTATTTGAGTCCAGTGGCTATAGCATGGCTGTGGCCCCGTACTTCCTCCTTGACTTCCTTTGAGGAGCTTGCTTCTCAGAGCTTACACCGTCTTTGCAGGAGACACAGGAGAAGCAGAATGATTAATAGTGACTACAGTTTTAAGTGAAGCTGTTTTTGCAGAAGTGTTATGGCAGTGCAAATCACAGAACTCTTACACACACACACACACACACACACACACACACAAAGTCTTCTAGGTCTACAGATTAGCTAGATCTCTGCTTTCCCTCCCCCTCCACCCATGAAGCATTTGCATTTCTGTAGATCATGAGAAAAAAAATGAACATATCTTCAGCAGTATTTTTCTCTAAGTCTCCTTCCCCATCTCTTGATCTTTTTCCTACCTCCCCTACGCACAACAGAGTTTCAAGGGTTCCTGTTTCCCAGAGTAACTGTTTGATTTGTATGTCTTAGTGAAGATTTTAGAAAGGAAAATCTCTATTAATTGTTCCTATGATAAAGATACAAGGGTAAAGTAAAGTGGCAAGCAGTTGGAAGACGCATGCACACACTACTTGGTACCTATCTAATTCATTTTGGAACTATTTTTACTTTATTAGTCTTCATGATATGGTTGTAAGCAGATCTCTTTTGGTGCCCTGTCCTCTTACTTCCAATGGTATGGCTTCTATTTCTAATGTCTGTGTCCACTGAGGCTACTCTGTCTACTCATATGCATGCCTGACAACTCAGAACTTACCCCCACCCCAGCAACCCCTCCCCACAAAGCAGCCCTGACAGACTGATGGGAATTAGTATGTCAACAGCCCAGGTCTTTAGCTTCCCTGGTTAGACAACTCAACTAAATATTGCTTTCCGAGATTCCCCAGGAGGACTGAGCTACAGTTGTTACTACAAGTAACATGGTGGACAGGGCACTTGTTTCATTTTGTTCGTTTTGGTTTTTTCATGTCTTTCCCTTCCCTATTTTACTTTCCCATTCTTTTTGTGGTGTTTCCTGTAATTGTCTGTGCAATAAGCAACTCTATGTTGAATATCTGCCTCAGGACCAGCTTTTGGAAAAACCCAAACTCTAGTGATTATTCAGTCAGTTTGCAGATTAGATTGTAACCTTTCAGTTGATTGTCTTTGTACTTAGAAGTTTGGGATCCAAGGCCAGTGCCTTGTCTTAAGTGTTCTTTACAGATGTATGTATTGCTGATGGTCAGAGCTGACTTTTAACCCAGAAACATCCACAGCTGAATGCTTATTTTCATATCACTGTGCTAATATTATGCTGTCTGCCAATGCTATAACCATCATGAGTATAACTATATTAAATATATTCACAGTCATCTCTAAGTAGGAAATGTAATGACTATAGTTGATACTACCTCAGGAGGGGTTTAAGTGTTGATATTTTCCACGTCATATGGCCCAGTGACTTCATTCCATGTTTACTTTCGCACTGTTCTGCACAGTAGACACATGTGGTAAAATTGCTCATGCTAATCAGCTTGACAAAATGCTGGAACTGGTAAGCCAACTCTATGCTCATGAAAGTTACAAAGAACTATACTATGCAAAATAACCCCAAACTGACAGAATCAGATTTTTGGAAGCCTGGAGGGGGCTTTAATCCCTATGCACAAAATTAGTCTGTATACATATTGACCTGCATTCTTGCTATTTTAACTGTAATTCTTTTCAATTTCATCCTAATTCACAATTCTCTTAGTGTCTTAGTGTTGTAGGCATAATTTGACCATAATCCAGTGTGACATTCTCTGAGAGTCAAGGTTGCAAAGACATCAGGATATTTTAACAGGATGCTGTGTTCACTTTGCTACTCTTTATGGGGTTCAACTTCAGAAAGGATGAGAGATCTGAGACTTACTGCAGTTCCCCACATGTAAGGAAAGAAAAGCAAGGGGGAAAGAATGCTGGGCTGTAGATATTTTAGAGTTTGTTCAAGCATTACTGCTCATTGATTCACTTTCAAAACATTAATGACTAGCAAATACCTTTTTTTCCTTGTACTCAGATTATTGAAAGAAAGAAAGAAAAAGGAGTGGGACATATCTAAGAAGAAAGGGCAATGTGTGGTCATATAGCCCCACTAATCTGCACGATCATGTGACAATTGTTACAGTGCTCTACAATTTGCAACTGCATTTTTTTTTTGTTAAAATTGTGTGTTTTATTTTCCCTCAAACATTACTAAACCCAGAACATGTTTAAGTTCAGAACTGGCGAAGACAACGATTTTTTTTTCCAGCATTCACATGGCATCTGGTATGGAATATATTGAGGAAATGATTTGGAATTAAAATGAAAAAGAGCAAGCATAAAAGACCCTTGGTGATAAAAGATGAGTTTAATTGATATGCATGAGATAGGAAGAACAGAGGAAGGTCATCTCTAGTTATCATTCAATTATTCAAAACTTATTTACTATGTTTGCCTCCTTGTTTCACCCTCCCTCGGTGTAAAAAATACTGTAGCCAAATAAAAATCTACTTCTGCAAGGTCTTGTATCCCAGTGGAACAGTAAGACAATAAAAAACACAAATAAACAACTTGCATTGATTTGTTCCAAGAGCCTACTTGAAAACTATTACAAAGGCAGAGGATAAAGGCAGAAAGAAGGCACAGAAAGATTGTGATGGGATTTTGTTAGGATGTCAGGGGAGGTCAAGGGTAGTCATATCCTGGATTAAGTAGGGACTTTGGGGACGTGTTCTGGGAAAAATACAAAAGTCTTAATCAAGAAGATGCAGGAGAAGGGAAAGCAAGTGCAGCAGTTAGCTCTTTTCGGATGAAAGCAAGGAAACGTACTGAGCAGGCTTTCATTTTAAGAGAAAAACAGTCATGTTTCTTTTTCCATTTGTTAACAGCTAAAGATTGTGTTATTTATGACAAACCTTTCAAAGGGGAGACTTACCTTAGGTACTCTAAGAATTGGTGTTACTGTCATTTGGCTTATGATTGGTACAGCGTAGTCTAGTGCTCTTCGCCTATTGGCTCCTGCGATTGTCTCCAGATGAGAAGCCATCTTGGCTCCCGCCCCTTACCGCAGGTTGCTGTGGGGATTGTAGTTCGTCCGGTTTGGGCCTGCGGTAGGACTTTTCCAGTCAGCTCCCAGGTCCACCCCAGTGGGGACAAGCTCAGGCGGCACTCCTGTCCCGCGCTCCCGCCCTCTTGCCTTTCATTCCAGCCGCCAAGATCTTGGAAGGTAGGGGCGCGGGAGCCAAGCCCAAGTGGAGCAGAATGTGGGGCGCGGGCTGGGTTTCCATGCGCGTCTGGTCAGTGCCCCCGCGGGGCGGGGACAGGCCAGCACCGCTCGCCTGATGGTGGCCGTCTGTCAGGAGGACTTGCCCACCTGACGAGACTTCTCGGGATGGACCCAGGCGCCCCAGCTCTCGAGCACACGTCCTAGCTTCAGCCCGCCCCTCGGGGTAAACTGAGGCACCGGGTCGCGACAGCAGGTCCACAGGTCCCATTGTGGCTACTTTTGAATAGCTCATTACTTCCATAGACAAATGGCTGGAACTCCTGACCCAAACCAGGTCTGTGTTAAACAGACACCTCGCTTAAGGTATCCCAAAAGGTTTGAACAGGTAGTAAGGCAGCTGTAGAACAGGGCTCACGGAGGACAATGTTTTTGGGAAAGAATTTGCATTTTGATAAGTTTAAACCTTACAATAAAGAAAAATAAAAAAAAAAAAACCACATCAATTCACTGTGGTGCAAGAAGTCGTCACTGGTTGGACCCTGTGCCTTCGTGGTTTTTAATTTTAGTTTTACACTCGGGGATTGAAAGCTGTAACCGATTGTGGAAGAAAGGAGGCAGGTTCCTGGAACTTAGGCCACCTTTGCTTCTGCCATACGACCCCAGCTCAGCGGTCCTCACGTGGATAAAAACCAGCCTAACGCTCCCTGCTCTAGTGGACCAGAGAAGCTGTTTGCAGCTGTAATCAACACTGAGGCCAGGCTCCCGAAAGTTTGTCATTTGAAAACTGCTTATTTTCGGTCTCAGAAATGTGCTGAAAATATCCAGCGGTTGTTTTAGAGCAACACTAATTTGGGATAGGCCTGTTCTGCTAAGGGCAGCCCTAAGAGCACTTGTGCTTAAGCTGATTGTACCTGAAAGCTCCTTTTTCAGGCTCCATTTTAAGGCTCAGGACCTTGACTGCGGAGGGTTCTGGGATATGTAGTCCCGCCTATTGCATAACCAGCCTGGTTCTTCAGCTACCAATGTGCCATTTGGCCCGACGAGATGTCTTCTGGGAACTGAAGTCTCACTACAAGGGTCCCCGGGAGGTAACCCCCCTTCCCTTAGAACTACGACTCCCACATGCCCTGCCTTCTTGGCTGCCTTCTTTGTCCACCTGCTTAATTATGCTAAGAGTAAGAGAAAATGTTTAGTAAAGATTTCCCGCACCTCTTTTTTTTTTTTTCTGGTTGCTAATGCTATTCAAAGTATTGAATATGAGTTTTTTTGTTAAAGCGTGTTTACATGGTCTCCAAATCATTCTGTAGCTCCCATAATAAAAAGCTTGAAAAGAAGGCTGTTCATGGTTTCACAGCCGTATTAAAATTGGGCTATTTTATTGCATATTAGATTCAGTTCTAATTTAATCTCCTTTAAAGCAATATAGTAGAGATAACCAATTTTTTTCTACTCGTCAAACTGATCAGGGGAAGAAAGTTAGGAAAGTTAAGTAACTTTTAAAAGTTAAGCCACCTGGGTAATAGAAGTAATGAAATTGTAGCACCTTCTGTTTGAGAGTCTCTGTCTAGCAAAAGACCCTACCTCACAGAACTCAGAGACTCTGGCCTATGAGACTACAGAATACAAAACCTTTCAGTTACACAATGGTGCTTCTGTAATTAGACACTAAATGCTAGTGTTACAAAACCTTTTGAGATTACTTAAGTCCAGTGCAAAGATATTTCAGAACAATTACTGAGAATAAAGGTTTCAAAAATGTTAGCTATATATAGCTTGAATGCACCTTAATTTCAGCGATGAGGAAACTGGTCCCTGTGAGGCAGAGTAGTTTGTCTGAGGTCACACAGCTAGTTTTATCTGAAATGAAATTACTCCCCAGCATCATACTTCCAACAGCAATAAGCTATCAGGAATGGCAGACCGGTAGCTATTTAGATAATGTTATCCTCCCCCGTTCCCAAGATTTGTTCTTTATAGGCCACACACTAAGGCCAGTTGTTGTAAAGTCTCTTTTCTAGCTAGAAAAGTTTTCCTATTTCATTAATTCAACAGATGTTTTCCTGAGCATCTTTGTGTGCTTGTCTCCTTAGGTGCATGAGACTTTAAATGAAAGTACCCAGCGTGCTAGAGCTGGAAGGACTTAGGGATCATCTCCATCACTTACATTTTAGAAGCAAGTCAGCCAGCAGTCTTTCTCTCATGCCTTGGGTCAAAGGGAAGTGGGTTTCCTGAGGCTTCCTGGAGCTGTTTGTTACCATAAGGGCAGTGCTTGCCTCCTCCTGGTGTTCTCACCCCACGTCATTCCTGTAAATATCTGGTGGCATGCATTATGGATGCTTTTGTGTTCTTATCTTAATTTGTATGTTCAGCTTCAATATGTTCCATTTCTATTTTTGGCATTAGTTTTGTTGTTTTGGTTCCCAATCCTTTTTTTTTTTCCTGTTCCTCCAGAGATGAGAAAATGAGGCTTTGATGCTGTTTTTACATTCACAGATATCACAATCTAACACTTTGATATAAGGTATTGGAAATGTACACGTGACGTGTATGTTACACACAACTTTGGTTTAAGAAGACACAGGGCCCTTCAGTTATGTATTCACAGATATGTAAGCAAGCACCTCTCACCTTTCCCGTGTGAGAGATGATTTCTGGATAATTAGGTAATGACATAACAGCTTTCTAAATTGTTGGCCAAACTCTGTAAATTATTAGCTAAACATTCGGAACAAGTCGCTATGCACGAAGTTCTCCTCATCAACCTCTGTGACCTCTAGCGCTCGCTGAGAAGACGTTTGTGGACTTGCATTCATTAGCACTCAGATCCCTGCTCCCATAGCCTTTCCTTCCATCTCAATTATCTCTTTTAATGTAGAAATGCAGCTTTGAAATGTAAGATATAGGGCTATGTTACTTTTAACATGAACATGGAAGAGAGAAATCACAGCCTCTGAGGTCATCTACCAAGGGCTCTGTATCTATGGATGTGCCCACATCTTTGACTTCTCATATGAAACAACAATCCAGATAAAGGCAATAGATATCAGTCACATGGCATCCTGGCATTCAAATGCCAGCTCTTTGAGGCTTCTGTCTGCTCGAAATAGTCTGTAGCAGATAGATAAATGATATGCCTTATTTTGTCATTGTTAATGTAAACTTGGTATGTGAAAATACAATGATTTTTGTATTTGTCCTCTTGGAGTAAGAAAGGTGGGCCATAATATTTAAAATGCAAAGTTTTGTCACTCCTGAAAACCCATCTTGTCAGCCTGGTGACATTCTTATGGTCAGGGAGATGGTAAAGGTTTTATACAAGAACTGCCTGCTGAGAAGCCTCTGACCCATGATTCCATGTAGGTATTAAACTTAGACTGGAAAACAGCTGACTTATGTCAGTGAAGCCTTTTGTCTACCTGTAGAATGGAAGAGAACCCTGGCCAAGGAGCATCAGGTTAAATTCAGGCAATTGTCCTCTAGCTTGGGAGTGATTCAGGGGCAATGACTAGTGACTTGTTTCTAAAGTTGATAGTAGTGATAAAGACATCATTTTCTGTTACTCAGTGACAGATAGAGAAAGAGAAGCAAATGAGGGTCTGAGCCAAAGGGAGGAGGTAGGGTCAGGCAGGTAAAGGAGAAGTGGAGGTCAGTCCTAAACATTGAAACAGCTTGCTCTGGCTTCTCTAGGCTCTCCACTATGGGCCAGTAACAGAGAGCAATGACTGACTGACAGGGAGGTGATCGTGGCACTGAGTGGTGGCATTATCATCTAGGTACAGGTGAGGGAAAGCAGAAAGAGAAGCAGGGAGTGTTGGGATTTGGTGAACATAAAGGAGGTTTGGACACCCAAATGACATTCCGTGACTGAAGAGGGTGACAAAGTGAGGTTACATAGACCAGCACAGAGGATTGTGGTGACTAGTTTCTGTCAATGTGACACAAATAGTGCTATCTTCCCCATGGTGCTTATCACAGTAATAGAGACAACATAAGACAATGATGTTATACACAGTCCAGCATCTACAAGAGCCTTGAACTTCCTTCAAATGGAACTTGGGAAACCACTTAGCAGTCAAGTGGGGAAATAAAATGTTTGCATATTTTTGGAAGTATAGATCCAGTGTTCATAGTAAATCAGTGACAAGCAGTAGTCAGTGTGGAAAACACCTACAACTGTGCTTGCTGAATACACATACACAATTTATTATACACATACATACATACATACATACATACACATATATACAACTCATTATACACACCTATATATAATTCATTATACACACAAATACAATTCAATATATACATATATAATTTGTTATATACACATACATATAATTCATTACACACATATATAATTCATTATACACACATTTATTATATATACGTATGCACTCGTATATAATTCATTACAGAAATATTTGCTATAAATACACATATATAACTTATGATGCACACATATGTCATTATACACACATCTATATAATTCATTATACAAACAAAATATATTTAATTTATCTTACAAACACACACACACACACACACACACACAGAAGAAAAGTAGAAGCCTGCTATTAGGAAGACAGGTTTTCTGGTCTACTCCAGATGTAGATGATGTGCAGGTAATCACTTAAGTTCGTTAGTGTAGCATCCATGTCTTATCTAGAAGGCATATGTCCGTAGGACCCATTCTTTTCTCCATACCCTCTCTTCTGAGATGTCCTTTGAGCTGTGAAGGAGTTATAGACACATCTGTGTTTCTTGGATGTTAGTGTGCAACCATGTGTCCTGCTGATTTAAGAATGTAGCCTCTGATTTGGTAGATCTGGAACGGACCAGAAAACCTGTCTTCCTAATAGACTGTTGATGCTGCTTCATGGACTATACTCTGAATAGCAAGCATTTAAGCAGTTCTTAGTGTGTCTATGTGAGAGTCGAGATGAGAGTAGGTAAGAGAATGAGAACAGGTAAGATGATGTGTGTATGTTCATGAACATATGAATTGCATATGTGTGTGACAGTGTATAATGAATTATATATATGTGTGTGTGTTTAATGAATTATATATATATGTGTATGTAAATGAATTATATGTGTGTATGTGTATAATGAATTATATATATGTATAATGAAGAATATATATATGTATATATATATTTACATACGTACATATATTTGATCTGCGATAAAGAAGCAGAGAAAAAACACTGGCAATGGTGTGAGTGGACCCTTTGAAACCTCACTCACAGGGACACATCTCCAACAAGCCACACCTCCTATTTTTTCTCTGAATAAAGGGTTTTATTTTTTAATGTCGGCCCTGCTCTCTGTGTGACACTGGGTAAAGTATTATAGTCTCTTTCAACCTAAAATTTAACGTAACTCATAGAAAATGTTTGACTCAGTTGCTGTCTTCAGTATACAGAAGCTATTCATTTTGCTCTTATTATTCATAGTAAGAAAAAAAAATCACAAACAGAGCATGGTGGCATGCACCTGTAGTCTCAATCCTCAACATGTAGAGATAAGAGGATCATGAGTTCAAGGCCAGTATGGGCCCCAGAGTGAGTTATAAGCCAACCTGGACTACCAAGTATGACACTGTCTGAAAAAAGTCAACTAACCAAAAATAAATAAATAAAATCACAATGTTGTGCATTCTCTTTCATGCTTCCTTGTCATCATATTTTGAATATTGAACGGAATCTCCAATTCTACTGTTTTACCTTATATGTCACATGCCGTGTCTGGAAGTTCTCCAACCATTTGTATATACTTAAACCTTATTGGTGCAGAAGAATTGAAATATCTTTTCCTCATTCATCCTAGGCTCATGGGCAAGGGACTCCCCTTCCTCTCCACCCCTTCCCCCCCAACAAAAGACAGGTGAACAACTTTTGAAAAGTATGCAAATTTATGTAGTATAAGGTTTAGATTACATGGAGTCCTTATGAAGCAATGACAACTTGAAGATGGGTAACGGTGTCTCTTGGTGCTAGCATTGCTGAAGTAGATTGAGTCACAGTGAGTAGGATCAGATCAAAACAGTGGGGTGTAATGTTGATAGCCTGAAGGAAGTAGAAGGCCTGTTAGGTCTGATTCTTCACCATGACCCCATTGTCTTCAAAGACAAGGATGTGTCTTTCCTCCAGCCACAGGAAGGTCAGTTCTCATGAGGGTTTTTTGACCTGTTTCATGGGAAGGTTGAAAATCCTTCCTAGATTTTATAATCTGTTTCAGGGAAGGAGGGAAAAGTAACAATAAAACATTGTTTCTGGTATTTTCCTCTGGTAGCAGTCTCTACATCCCACCATGGGCAGATAGTTGTAGTTCAGACTGTGCAGTTGAGTCTCTCTGAATTCAATGAGAAAAAATCCAAGGTCCTTAAAGGAACATACTTAAGTTAAAGCTCCATTATTAAGAAGGGAATTCGAGGCATTCAAATGAACATTTCTTCCTCCTTTCTATAATATTAATCTGTTTGTATTGCTTTCTAATAAGTGCTTTTCAGTGTTGGCTAATATTAGATTCCCCCATCCCTGTCAGGGACTGGTCAATCTTCTGTGCAGACAGATCCATGCAGATTGGCTAAGGGGGCAGGTGCTGCTCTTTTCCTTTTTGACCTTTCTCAAGGGATTCAAATGATGTAGTTCTGGAAGGAGAGTCTAGAAAGTAGCATTTGAAGGCTGTGGGAGGGAAAGATATGAGATGTCTCACCCAAGGCTCTCCCGGAACTAGATGAATAACTCCAGATTGTGTCCTGGGCTCCATCCTCTGTCCACTCACAGTAGCACCTTCCTCCCCACCCATGTTGTGTCCCTAGCTTTGCTTACACAAGTCATGATTCTCCTTACGGGGACTCTCAGGTTGGGTTCTCTTCCTGGTATTTAGTTTATTTCATTCTTCATAACTGGAAGTAAAAAAGCAAAATCAATAAATTCATTAAAGCCATCTTAAAAATTTTCTGAACCCACAAGAGTGCTGCACAGCAGTCTAAAGGACTGTTCAGAAAAAAAAATGCAAGCTCTCTTTCTAATGGCATTCTTTGTTTCTGGTGCAGTTGTCTGGAATGCACAGCTTCCTTGGAGCTGCTGTTTGGACGTCTGGTTCCTTTTCTTAAATAATTACCCCCATTTCCATTGGCAGATTAATTAAGATAATTTGATTAAATCCCTTTTATTTTCCGAATCATTTATATTGTAGAGACTGGGGAGGAAGAAAACTTCCTCTACACACTTAGGTCCTGCTTCTAGGGCCCTAAAAATGTACATAGGGCGAAATTGAAGAAGGGTTTTGTTTTTTTATTGTATGTGCTCATGGAGGACTTCAGAGAAGGAACACTTGGAAGAGGAGGGTAGTGCTGGGCTTGCTTATCTTCTGGAGTTAGAGCAGAGGAAGGAAGAGCTGACAGGGTCTGTCTTCTGGAGTAGACATGGATGGGAGGGTGAGCTGAGAGAAGATGCCTGAGGAAATAGACGGGAAATGAAGGCTGTTTTGTAAGGTTTGCTGTGCACACAGTTGCTCTCCTTTTCTTAAGGAGAGGGAATTCTTTTACCAACACATCTACTTCACAAAGGGAATTTATTCCTGGCTTTCACCTTGCAGAAGAGGTATTGAAAAGAGTCCTCCTTCCCCAGGCTGCATGCAGTTTAACTGCCATCACACAAGATAGCCTCTTTTCCAAGGTGGCATGTTTAGGGGAGGCAGACTCTGATCACTGCCAGACTCTTCCTATTGAAAAGCATTTCCTTCCCCATAGAAATCGTGCAAACTTATGTTTGAATATTTATATTTAAAACCTTATCAAGCGCCTAGGAGTATTCTTGGCCTGAATATATATTAACCAACATTGTAATTTTATTTGCCAGCATTTGCTGAGTCTCTCTACTCTGTAGGTGGCTATTTTAAAATGTAGTAGCTTTATTTGCCTGGTGTGTGGTGTGTTGACTCCACAGAGAGAGAAAGGAAAATTCAGGAAGAAGAATGTTGGTGCCATTGGGCTTGATAAGGTTAAATAACATTAAATACATTTTTAAGAGTCATGGAATTTTTAGAGTTATGGTTATGTTTTCTGTTAATGACTAATTAAGCATGAGTTAAGTATGAATGCAGGAGGAAATTGAGAAAGAGAGAAGGAAGGTATTGTATTATAGAAATTGTTGTATTCTGGAAAGTAAGGACAAGTTCTAAGTCTGTCTGGTTATTAGCACACACTCCCCCTTTCTTCTTTCTTCCTTCCTTCCTTCCTTTCTTCCTTCCTTCCTCCCTCCCTCCCTCCCTCCCTCCCTCCCTC
>NW_021620456.1:1305097-1362135 GCF_004785775.1 Grammomys surdaster | reverse complement strand
CTCTCTCTCTCTCTCTCTCTCTCTCTCTTTCTTTCTTTCTTTCAGGTTTGCCTATTTCTTTTAGCAATCAGAATTCTATTAAAATTCAATGTATTTGGCAGTTTTTCAGACTCCCAGTTACTGGAGTTAAAACTCATCATAGATAATGTTTAGGTGTCAGTACTCCCTATGAAGTTTAATGCATGTGTATTCTAGTTGGAGGAGATTACAGCCTGTAGTCATTTAATCAGTGAAGTTTGTGGTATATGGTAAGAACAAAATTTTCATTTTCTTCAAGGCTTGAGGTCTCCTTCCCAAGTCTTCAGTTGAAAATAAAACCACCCAAATCAAACAACAAAAATAAAATGTTGTCTTTGTCTCTAGATTCTGCTTTACACAAAAGACAGGATCCCCATTGTGTCAGGAGCTGCAATGACAACAGGATTTTATACACAGAACAAAAGCTTTAGGACAGGTGGAGGGAAAAATTAAAACCTGGTTTAAAAAAAAAAAGACTGCATCAACCCTGGAGTACTGGCAGTTCCTGTGTAACCTTCTTAAGGATGAGACTGCAGAAAGGAGAGGCTGTGGGAGGAAGCAGAGGACAGAAGGAAGAGAGACATGTGCATGGTTGATAACTAGCAACAGAAAGGTGGTGGAGGGGAACAGTCATCTGTATAAATGAAGTTGGTGTGCTGGTTACTGCATCATATGAAGGAAGGAAGTCTCATTTCACTGCGTTTGACCTACTGTTATACGGTCTGCTTTAAGGTATAGACCCTGACACACTTTATCAAGCAGGGACATGTTAGAGAAATGAATGCTTATATTCTAGGACAGTGGAAACGAAGATGCTCGTAGGGTTTAAATGTGATGCATTTTCCCCAAAGACTCCTGTGCTTTAGAACTGGTTACCAATTGACTGGGTCCAGGGAAGTGAGGATCATGAGGGCTCTGACCTAATCAACAGGGGTTCATTTCTTGATAGATTTCATTTGATAACATTACTGAGAGGTAGTGGGAACATTAGGAGGTGAGGCCTACCTAGAGGAACGAGGATGCAGAGAGTATGCCTTCAAAGGGCTTGTTTGGTCCCTAGCTCCCTTTCCAAGTCTGTTTTTGCTTCCTGGTTGCCATTATGTGAATAGCTTCCTCTACCCACACACTCTTGTGATCTTTTGTCTCACTAGATGCCCAGAAATGCAGAGTCAAGTGACATTCTACCAAAGTCTCAGAAATTGTGAGCCAAACTACAAATTGTCTTCTCAAAAATAGTGTCTCTCAGGTATTAGTAACAGTGTCTAAGCAGAGGGCAGAAGGAAGAGAGACATATGCATGGTTGATAAAAAGCATCAAAAAGGTGGTTGAAGGGAACAGAGAGAGGTACCACTTCTTTTGAATCACTTAGGGTCTAGGTGATTCTAATTTGTATCCAGCGTTGCAACTGTTCCTTAGAAAGCAGTTCACATGGGTTAAAATATTGAAAGAATGTGGCAACTATAATCAGGCTAGCTTCAAATTGTAACCTTAATATAAGACACACCAAATATAACATTTTAAAGTTTTCAGATTTTTAATCATCAAATTTAGAAACTCAGTTTTTATTAGCTGAAGCATATCCACTTGAGCATAATATCCAAATAATTAACATAGAATGAAGGTGTTCCAGCTTGGGTTATGAGACTACCACTTAGAATTATCCCAGTACCCAGAGTGAAATATGCTGTGACTGGCCAGGCTGGGAGCATATTTCTAGCTCTGAGAAGAGAGGTTTGCCCAAAGGGCACACCTTATGTGCATAGCTTGAATGTCTGAATACAGAGATGGTCTGATTTCACAGGGATGGGGGTACTTTGAACAGAGGGGAGATGATCCTGGGGGTATAAAACCAACAGGTGGCCACTGCAGTTTGAAATCCTAGTTGCTGCGTTCTTCTGGCTTAGGGGGTGAAAGAAGGGCCAGGCAGCTTTATCAAGCAATGGCCACAGATAAATCTACAGCTGAGGCCCCCACTTGGCTCTGTGGAGCAGGGGATAAAGCATCCTCTAAGCTTAGGCTTCCTTTGGCCTCCTGAACTTCCAGGAGGCAGTAGGCCAAGGTTTCCCTGGCTTGGAGGAATTGGCTGGGCTTGGTTTCTAGTGCAGATTGAACAGCTGGGTCCAATCCTGTGGGTCAAGGGCTGGCTGGAGCTACATGCATGGGTCCCAGGGAGGCCAGAAGCATCTGTGTTTTCAGCACAGTCAAAGTTGTTGCTCATAGTGAAGTCCACGGTCCTCACTTGAAGTAGCAAAGTTCTGAATCTTCACAGCATCTGTGAGTTTAGGTTTTGTGCAATGGAATGAGAAAGAATTGTTTAGAATTCACGAATTCATTTATCTGGCCATTTATCTGTTCTTTGGTGTATTTGTCTTCATTGTTGGTCAAGGACTGTTTTGAACAGTTTGTCTCAATGTGCACGCGTCTTAGTTTCTGTAAGGTGGATATAATGGTCCACACTTTATTAGCATGTCTGGATTTGGTGATAATGGTGGTCTGAGTCTCAAACGTCTCCATGGGGTTATGTTCTGAATACTTGTTTAGCAGCTGGTTGCACTAGTTTGGGAGGGTGTGGAACCTTTAGCAGGAAGGCTTTTGCTGTTAGTATACCCACCTAGTGGTTCCCATATCAATCCCCCTTTGCATCCTGCCTGCTGTGATGTAAACAGGCTTCACACATGCTTTTGCTGCTGTGACCAGAGATGCCTGCTCTGTCTTCTCTATCATAATGGTGTAAAGCTGTGAGCCAGAGTGAGTCCTTCCTCTCTTCAGTTGTTTCTGTCAGGTATTACATTAGTGATGCAAAGATAACTAATAAGACATTCCCACAATATCTTTTGTGTAGTAAGCATCTGACAAATGAAATTATTCTTAAAATATTTTACATTTTTACTATTTTTGAGCTCAGGTATCCAGGTACATTCAACCTAAACCACAGGTATTACTAATCACTAGCTACATGAGTTTGAACTGGCTTCTTGGTGCCGGAAATAAAATTGACTCATCTTTAAAATGAGGATTGTGCCAAGAATGGTGGTGAACACCTTTAATTTCAGTGCTTGGGAGCCAGAGGCAGGCAGATCTCTGAGTTTGAGGCCAGCCTGGTCTACAGAGAGAATTCCAGGACAGCCAGGGCTATACCAGAGAAACTCTGTCTCAAACAACAACAACGACAACAACAAACACAACCACCACCAGCACCACCACAACAACAATGAAGGGGCTGAAGTGATAACTTTAATGTTGTGCATCTCATGTGTGTGAAACACTATGCTAAATATGGATATCACCGTCAGATAGAGAGTTGTAGCCGAGATGGGAAATAAACAGGCAGAAATCGTTATTTAAAGACCAAGAAGGTCAAATACTGTGATTAAAAGGGAACTGGGGATCTTATTTAGATAAAATAGCCAGGGATATTGAGCAGACACTAACACAAAGGATGAAATGGATCTGGCCGTAAACATTGGTAGGATGGCGTCCTCAGTACGGAGAACAGCATATGTCAGATATTAAGATGGAAAAGAACTTGCCATGCTTAACGGAGGCTTCTGTGGTTAGTGGAGATTGACAGGGTGACTAGATGAGTTTGGCCATAAGGCTAAGCTGTATAGGGCCTGACACTGAAGTGTAGAGTTCAGGTAATTGTACTTGGGCCTCAGTGCTATAGCTGGAGCTTGTTCCTGATCTCTGGGGTCTTCTTCATCTGGCATACCACCTAGCATCTTCTCCTAGACTTCTTCCTTTTAACTGGAACATTAGTTTTCTTCCTAGCTGCTGTGTACTGCCTCCTCTCGCCTTAGGCTGCTCTTCCCTGTGAATGTACTCATTGAACATTGCGCTCTGTGTGTATCATCAGGATATTCTCATTTCCTTAACCTGCTTCTGCTCAGTGTCTGTCCACCTGCTTCTGCCTTCAGTAGGGGTAGCAAGTGTGTTCTCCCTCGTCTCATATATCTGCTATGTGGCCACAAAAATCAAGAATAGGACCTTACTGGAGGGATGCAGATGAATGGGAAGACCAGAAGGAAGGGAAGAGCTATTAAGAACTGTTGACTGAAGGAAGAGACGATGCAGTATGTTTAGATCATGACCCCAAGACTCATTGAAAAAGAGTTTTATGACTCCCACCAGATTCATCTCACCAGCACTTCCTTATTTGAAAACTGGAAAACTGCTTCTAAGGTGGAGAAGTGACTCAATGTGTGTCATGGATGGAGTCAGTTGCACGGTATTGACTGTAGTTTCCTCAGAGCTAGGTCTTTATTTTATCTATAATGTCTTGATGAGAACCTGTATTTGCTCCCAGTGTATGTGCTACAAAAGGACAGACGTGTAGTGGCTGTTGACCTGTGGCCATTTCCTCATTGTTGGTTCATTGTTAAACGTTACACTGGCCCAGTTTGTGTCTGTGCTGTTCATGCTGCAATGAGTTATTTCTCGGGTCTATAGATTTTTACCTGATGGAGAGTAGAGGTAAAGAGTCTTTCTTGACATCTTCTGAACTTGCATAGCCAGTTTCTTTCCAAGGTTAGGGCTCATAAATGGTGTGATAGCAATGTTGTCTGTCTTCCTCTCTAGGTCCATGAGGGCAAGGCATTGCTGTCCTGTTCATCCTCTGTCTTAGACGAATGTCCGATCCATCACTAAACATTCCTTTTAAGCCTCCCTATTACCACCAAGACCTGAAAGTCTGGATTGTCCTGATGTCTGTTTATCTTGGTAGATGGATTGTTTATGTTGAACAGATAACAGGAATTTACAATGCTGGACTGTCAATGCTGGACTCATAAGAAGTGTCTCTGTCATCTTGCTCTGAAGACTAACTTGTGACTTTGTTTCTCATGTAATGTGCCATTTTGAGCAAAGGACTCAACCCCTCTGTGCCAAATGGTATTTGTAAAGAGAGATGATAACACCGCTAAGCTCAGAGGTCTTGTGAGTACCAAGCAGGGTGGTACCAAGTATAAAGTCAAATCATAGAAACTGCCTGGTGCAGCATTCACAAACTTCTACCTGAGACAAAATGTGGGATATTAGACCTGTCTGCCTACAGTTGCAGCTAACAGTTATATGTCTGTCGGTTTTTGCATTGAAAAATCACAGGTCAGCTGTGCTCATATAGTATTATTTGGTAACATCTTATATTCACTTTATCATCCAATAAATAACAAGATCATCAGTTCTGGGCGTGTAGAGTTTACTAAAAATGTCAATGAACACCACCTAGGATTCAGCATAAAAAATAAATGCTGGTTGATACTGAAGACAGGAATATAAATCAGAAAACAAACACATCTGCAGTACTGTAATATTTAAATGTCTTCTCATAAACACTTAAGATTCTCATTAGTCCAACACCAGGAATGATAAATATTAATATTTGTCATCAAAGAGAAAGCTTAAAAACCAAAGCAGAGTAAACAACAGTTATCTTTCATGGATTACATAACTCTGGTGCATTTTTAATTCCGTAGCCTCAAACCTCTATTTTTTTAAAATTCTATATGAGGCAGGCTATTTTTATCTACTACATAAGTAAGAAAGATGTACATTTAATTTAAAAATTCAGATGTTTTGCTGATTCAAATAATATTTGCAAGAGCTAGGTCTGCTATGTCTTAAGTCTGAAAGAGACCCTTGTGACTGAGCAGACTTCTTCCTTCATCTTGGTTTCCATTGCAAAAGAATAGCACTGGAAATGGGCTCCAGATAGGTTACAGAAAGTCATGGCCAGCTTGTCTTTGCTGCAGGTTCTCTCCTCCCTGACCAGCCCTGAAGTTGTCTAGAAGGACATACCACAATCTCAGGGGGCAGGAGGACACAGACACACACACACTGCAGCAGTCACTTGACTGCAGCCAGGCCTGTTTTTGCTTTCCCAGTGTCTAAGTAAGGAAACTCACTTTGGGAGAGCATTATTCTGTCACCAAGAAGGAGAGTACTGGTAGTTGGGAGACCTCGGGGGCCCAGCTCTGGCTCTCACCTGACATGTATCAAGACTCACTTTCCACTCCAGTAAAGCCAGAGCATGGAGCAGATCATTCTGAAATCCTATCACTCTTCAGCATCCAGCGCCATGGGTAGAGAAGTAGACCTTTTCTTTAGGTCTGTAGAAGGGTAACTGTAGATCGGTGACTGTAGGCTAGATAAATCTGTGTGTTTTAGGTAAGTCACATAGGTCCTTAGCTGTCTTTTTCATTACAGGAAAAGAGTACAAGGACATTGTAAACACAGGAAAGATGTTTTCAAGAGCATCAAGTGCTGTGTTTGGCAGAATATAGGATTTATTGACAATGCTGATAATGATTGATGATGTGGTGGTGTTTCAATTGCTGTCTTTGTTATTATATGAGAAAATATCAATATAGATTACGCTGTTACACATTGTGTATGCAGATTGTTGTTGCATACTATGTTTGTATTTTGATAGCACTTTTCTGTATCATTATATCTCAATTTCTTCATCTGAAAATGATGATAGTAAGACATTATACCTCAATTGGTAAGTGTGAGTATTAAATAAGAAAATATATAAAATCATGTAGGATACTTCCTGATGTACAGCAGGAATCTTTTATCAATTATTTGTGGGTTTATTTTTATTATTAGTCAAATTACTTTTAGTATGGAAGAACTAGACAAAACAAACACATGGTCCAAGAGTCTTTCCCTACAGGTCTCATTTAGGTCTCATAAAGGTCTGTAGAGGAAATGGAGTCATATCAGTACTGGGGAATCAAGATCCAACATTAATTCTTAAGCAAATTGTTGAGGCCTCCTTAAACCCTAATATTCCAGGTCCTCACATATAGATTTACACCTGTGTCTCCACATCTGTGTACAAAACAAATTAGGATACCTTCCTTAGACCAGATTGGTGTGGGCCAGGCATGAAAACAAAACCTTTGCATGTTCTCAGTTCATCCTGATAGCAGCTCTGAGTCAGAGGTGCTGGTTACCTCTGCTTTCCTAAAGAGACAATGAAAGCCCAGAGGGGTACCTGAATGTCCAGGACCACCCAGCTGGTAAGTGGTGGGCCTGCATATGGATCCAGCTCTCTGATTAGGAGCTGGATCTCTCCTGGCAGATGCCATTGGAAGGCTGATCTGCTCTTTTCCTATGTGATGGGATCTGATGGAGAGGGACTCTCTTTTCCTCAGTGACATAGCAAATTAACATTCAATTTTATTGTTTTCAAGATCATTCAGTTTCAAGTAGGGGTGAATTTCAGTGGAGACTAGACTTATTTAAGGAAATGTCAATATTTTTCTCAAATTGGCAACATCAAAACTGTGTTTATAGGATTAAAGAAAACATACTGCATTTAAGCAATGCAAATTCACTTGAAAATATCCAATTTCTGTATCATTCTTCATAGCATAGTTTGCAGCTGTTGGCATCAGTCTATTTTTAAAACACAAAAATAAATTGTTTCTTGCTAACTCCCTTGAGTCTATGGGCGGACATTAGACATAGACATTGGAGTCTATGAAGCCAACATTTTACATTCTCTAAGACTGTGCTGTTAAACTAACTTGCTGACTTAATGCATAAGAAAGTAAATTTATTTTAGATTTTTCTGAATTCAGGAATCTTCTCTAAATAAAATGATCATTCCCATGTCACCATTGCCTGGTCTTGATGATGTCTTCAGTCAGCACATTTGGATGGAGACCACCCATTTATGCTTGCTTCACATGCAAATGACGGGTCCCTTTCACACATCCTTGTACTGAATGTACTTTGACATATCCTTATTGTTGCTGATATACTCCTCTGTTAGAACACACCATTATTACACCTTAACCTTTCCCAATTGTTAATTTTTAGGGTTCCTCCATCTTTTTCCCCTCTCTTTCTTTCTGATACATACCAATGAAGACTCTTTGCATGTAAATGCCGTCATACTCGTGGTTGGAGATTCTGGGCCACATCATAAGCTTCAGTCAGGATTATGTGCCTCATTTTTTATACACTGCAGGCAGGCCTCATCTATAGACTTAGGATTCTTTTAGCTGCTTTTCCTTGGCCATGCTTTGGAGGAACTTTGGAAGAGAGCTATAAAGCTGGAAGCTGGTGGGACAATTAGCCACATTGTTCTTCAGGTTCCACTGGCTCGACAAAATAAACACTCTGGATTGGCTTATTCAGCCTAAAGCAACCATATATTATTCAATATGTTAATCTGTTACTTCAGTTTATTTATTAATGGTGGATTAGTGGATATTGCTAATCAAATTGCACCATAATATATATCATTAAGTATGACAGAATGCCTTCAGCTGCAAGTTACAGAAAACCTAATTTAGGTTGGCTGAAACAAATAGAGGGAATGGCTTGTGCATAAGGAAAAATATAGAAATGAGTGTTTGTTCAGCCCATGAGATGTAAGGGAACATCTTCAGTGTTCCTGTTCTTTTCTGGTGGTCTTAGAATAGCAGCCATATTCTGGGAGCCAGGGTGAGGTGACAGAGGAGAGTGAGAAGTGTCACATTCTCTGCATCCTGGGAGTTGTTAGCCTGGTGTGGAACAAGAAAGTCAGCAACTTTATCTCTTACTGTAGAGGCAATGTGTTCACTGTAGAAATGATCTTACCTGCAGTCTTTCCACTTGTAGGGAACCATTGCTCACATTCCAATGTCTGTCTTTCTGGTCTAGTTATAAATGTCCATGTGTACAGAAAGCTAAGATTATCCATGTTACCTTGTTACTGGCCTTTGTGTGGTCAGCACCCAGACCCGTGCCTAGAACCTGGTGGGTGGCGATTCCCTGTGCTGCTCTGCACCCCCACCAACTGCAAGTTGTTATAGCCTTCTTTTGGTTCTTAATTCTTAGTGGACTTAAGGAGGATAACATTGTGGTGTGTGTGGTGTGTGTGGTGTGTGTGTGTTTGTATATATATATATATATATATATATATATATATATATATATATATATGGAACCTATTTATTGGCTCAAACATTCTGAAGTGAAGTTTCTTTTCTGTTCTTCCTACAACCTAGCTTTTGTTCTCATTTCTTAGGAAGACACTAAGAAAAATGGTTTCCTTTCTTTTATTTCATCTCAGTATTTTTTTTAATACACAGTGGAAAAAGTATAGACATCATTTCTCTTCTTTTCTTGTATAAAGAGTAATGTGCAATACTCATGGTTTTGTGCACTACTTTATTTGATTTGACTGTTGTATAATGTTCCAGTATGTGAATATTCCATAGTTTTATTTATCTGTTCTCCTGTCTAGCCTTATTTGAAACCTGTGTCTTTCCATCTAGACTGGGCCCAAGTGAACCATAGTACTCCAGCCCTGCAGCTATCCCACTAATAGGAGTAGGCAGCTGTATCTTAATTTCTTATCTGACTGCCTGGGCTCCCGCACACTTAACTTTGCCTCCAGTGTGTAGTTGGCAATGTCTGAAATATTCTGAATCTCCCAAGAAGAGAAGAATTTCCGGGTGGTTTTATGCTCTTTGGAGACCCCTTGGTTTTGTGTTAGTATCTTACATTATCAGACACTTTCATGTTTTGGCTTGGGGCATGAGCTAATCCCTTTGTTCTCATCACAGGAATCATGGAAGTTATGCAGGATAGTAGTTTTGTACCCTGTGCCTTTTGAGGAAGTTTGTCTCCCAGTTTAGTAAGCTGCATGTTTTGACATCTGCACCATCTTGTATCGCTAAAGGCAAATATAAACAATGGATTTTTCTTCCTGGTTCTTTTAATGTAGCAGAAGAATAGAGCCTCACACAAAGGGGACACCACAACCCTATCCCAAAGTGTGTTCTTCCATTATTCAGAATTACACCAGGTGATGGGTGAGGAGGTAATGGTATCTAGTTTGCCATTTCCATGCGATGTAGTCCCCTGGAGGTAGATCTACATGACTAGTATACATCCCACATAAAATGCCCAAGCACTGCTTTCTTTGTTAGCCCTTGCAGATTATACTCAATGAGCCCCCTTGTAGTTTCTCCCTCTGCTCCTTTTACACAGTGCATACGCCATTTGTTCCCCCTTTTCTGTCTAGAGCAGTGCTTCTCAACATTCCTGATGCTGGAACCCTCTAATTCAGTTCCTTGTGCTGTGGTAATCCCCAACCGTAAAATTACCTCTTGGCTACTTTAAGCCTCTAGTTTTGCTAGTGTTATGAATCATAATATAAAAATTGATATGCAGGCTATCTGATATGGGACCCCAAAGGAGGTTATGACCCACAGGTTGAGAACCACTAGTCTAGAGTCTGCTGTCCATAAAAGGAAAAACTAGGATGGACATTGGATTCCACTGCCTAGTGTGGGATCTGGCACATAAATACTTAGCAAGTATTTGCTAAACTAATAATGACTGTTAACATACTACATAAAAAAGGTGAATTCTGATACTTATTCAAATCTGACCAGATTAGTAAACATATCTAAGGAGTTTCAGATTTTTTTTTAGGTGAAATTTCCCTTCAGATGACAAATTCCCATGCATTTGTAAGACTGTGATAGATAGACTTCTGGGCACACTTTACCCAGTTTCTTCTAATTATAACACTTTGCAGAACTGTAGTTTAACATCCATAGTCAAGAAAGTGACATGGATGGGATCTATTCACGTCATCTGGAGCTTCCAAGTCTTCTTTGGATGTTCAGTTGCATCCACTTTTGCTGGTGGGTGTTTTTGTATTCTGTAAGGATGACTTCTTTTCATGAACACTTCTGTGATGACCAATCATCACACTTCTTAAATTCCTTAGAAACAAAGAATGGTAATGCTGGAATAGAATTTTCCTAGAGGGGACAAATTGATTTAAGAAAGAATAGGAGAAAGCATACACTTTTATTTACTATTTCTATGAAGTAGGGGCTCTCATAAGAAAACCCAAACCCAGAGGTGTAGTTGGGGGTGAATGCAAAATTGGATGAAGAGCAGTAAATTGTGATAATATGACAGGGCAAAGGCACTTGGGCTCAGGAAACTTACCGAGGAGAAGTGACTAAGATTAGTGTAATTCTATTTGTCCTGAATCACTTCCACTTCAACATCTGGCCCATGGTGTTACTTTCTTGTATGGGAAGATGTCTTCTCATACAAGAAAGTATAAACATGCCAATTCCTATCTTCCAGAAGAAGGGAAGCTTTGCTCCTGCTGGTTTTTAAGTCCCTTTCCTTGTGTTAAAGTGTCATAAGATGGTATAGTTTGCTATCCTTCAAAGGTGGAATGGGGCTATTGATCATAATGGTTGGCACATTGTATTTACATGCAGTAGCCATAAATTGTTCATGTTAAAGCATCTAAGGAAGCCATTGCTGGTAGCTTATAGCTACAGACATTAAACACAAAACTCTCCCATGTTTGCAGCCCAACTCAGACATTGGGTTTTTAGAGCCAGACTCAACCCTTGGTTATGCTAATACAAGTTTTAAAATTGATTTTGGATTATGAGGATGGATTTTGAGTTTGGAAAGAAAATAATTCAAATGGCACACTCTGGGGTTTAGCAGAAAGGGCAGGCACACTCATGAATATGTTTGGTTCCCCTCTCCTTTCCAATTTGTTGATCCCATGGAAAAAAGTTGTGTGCTGTGAAAGACATGGGTTATAATCCAAAACAATTTTCTGCAAGAGGAAGTCAGAATTTTTAGGCCCAAATATTAGACCAAAGACCTTGTTTCTTCTTCATTCCCACCCATTGGGGCATGTGGATGGTTACAGTTATTTTGTTCATTTACTTATTTAGCTTCAAACTTTTAATTAACACTTAAGATTCCATATTTCATAGGGTACCATGTGATGTTTTGATATAAATATATATTACATGAAATTTGAATATCTAGCTCAGTGTGTTTTTTGGTGAATTATATTTACCAACTGCTTGTGTTAATTTTCATGGACTTGTACTCTGAACACATTTTCTGCTCATGGTAGTATATGTGCTGCAAGTTTCACTGCTGTCAAAACAAGTTTTTAAAAATAACCTGTGGGTTTTAATCAGTATAGTCAAGATAAATTAAACTTTTAAAAAGAAAGTCTACCTAATATATAGATCAATGAGGAATTATATTTATGATTAACTTTTGCTTTTATGTGGCAAGACAGGACAGAGTTATACTGACATTTAAATTGTTTAATTTTTTAAACTAGGGTTTAATGGTAGGAAATGATAATACCTCCCAGTGATTGACTGCACGGTATCGTTTCCTTGTCTCTCTGCCTTTATCCCAGTGGTTTCTTTGAAAGGAAACATCCTAAGGACAAAGCTGTCTGACACTCGTTCCCTTCATTCCTTACCTGGCTGCCTCTGTACATGTCAGACTTTGGCTTTAATGTCCCTTTGATGGGGAAACGTTTTCTGACCCATGTAACTTAGTTGGTTTTGGCCTTTTATTCAAGTCTTTACATCCTGTGTTATTTTACATTAATCTCAGATACATATTAATACTTGGCTTTTACCTTCGACTGTGAACTAAGCTAAGACAGAGGCTGTGTCTGTCTTCAACATTCTCTTACTTGTTCAGTGTCTGGCTAACACCAGATTCTTAAAGAGGCCAAAAAGGCGGCTCAGGGACATGTGGGGGCAGTGGTTTTAGCAGTGTTTTTATCTGTTTTGGTGTAGACTTTCTTTTCTTCTTTCTTTCTGAGTGTGTCTTGAGTATCACCCCATCGAGTTACTGAAGTAGAAAGAATAGCTGACATTCTGTTTTCAAGTGACCATGCTTTGACCCACTTCTTCTCTGGTAGTGTCGACATGATTGTATCTCATTGCTGTGCTTTCTTGAAGGCTGACAGGCAGAACAAGTTGCTTCAGCGCACAGTCCTTATCTGTCATACAAAACAGCTTGCAGATTCTTATTATGTGAATGAAATATGGAGAGAGGGCGAGTGTTCTTGTTGGTTATCATGATAATTGGAAGTAACCATATCAGGGCACTAGGGGAAAACATGGGAAAAGAGACAGCCTTTGAGAAGGGCAGTGAATCAGAAGGTGAGCCTCATCTCCAAGCTCATAGGCTCGGGATGCTTGCTGCTATCAAAAGACTTAAGATTGAGTTAGCACATCCTTTCAAATACAGTGCCTTGGCTGACACACCACACCCCAGCTGCCCGGTACAATCAGTGCCACTCTTATTGTCCCTGGGAGACATATTGTAAGGCATAACCTTGGGCATGGGCTCTGTACCCTCTTCAGTTGGGAAAGAAACTGCTTTTGTATTCCAGATCGATAAACTTTTGGAGAGAAATTGGAAATGCACTATAAAAAATCATTAAGCAGAGAAATTCCTCTGTTCCTGGGTTTTGATTCAAAGGAAATAAATAACACTGGACTGCTCTTACAGTTTGTATTTTACAAGCTTGGCCCTGGTGAAGCAGAGAATCACATACTACTGTATCAATGACACTTGCTGTCTAAATGGTTTGGTCCTGTCAATGGAAACTGGTTTCATAGAGTCCTTTTAGTTAACAGGAAGAGGCTTTACTTCACACTGGTGAAGTTTTAATGTGATGACAGAAAGCAAGGTACAATTCTGCAGTCATTCAAGTCATGACTTTGTTATAGTTTGAGATAGCTTTAAAATCACTTAGTCGAATAAAACTCTGAAGTACTGTAACTGCCAGGTTGCTTTATCTAATTTATGAACCAGAGGCAAAGGAATCAACAATAACCCTCCATTTGCCATTATTAGATTAGTTATTACTGAAGCCACAGAAAATATATAACCCTTTACTTTGTGCTCACTTGAATTTAGTCATTAATCTTTGATAGAACTTTCATTTAACCAAATGCCCTTGTTTACAACAATAAGCATGTTAAGTCTTTTGTGTTCAGAATTTGATATGGCCATTTTAGAGCATGTCACCCATAATGGCATGGTAAAGTTATAGACTATTCATTTGTGTTCTGCCAAACACTTCCCAATCGTTCCTGCCTGGGCCCTGTTTTGCTTCCCAGCTTTCAAAAAGACATTTTTAGGTTTGTAAGTCCTCTATTTTTTTCAAGAATATAACCAGACATTAACAAACATGAAACTACTTGTAGCAGCTCCATAAAATTGATTTTTTCAAAATTATATAAGCATCTGGTGGTCTGAAAATGTTTCATACCTGATATTTAAAAGATATTTGACTATTGCCAAAAAGGAATCGATTCCTCCATGCCGTTTCGCTTGTAGATGCTGTCATATGCCACTGGGTTTGTAGCTCACAGACTGAGGAGGGAAATGGACTTGGATTTCTCCCTAACTTCCATTCACACATCTCAGACCTTGGACTTGCATTTAGGAATGCTCATTAGCTGTTAACTGTACCTTTGTGTAGTTCCTCAGTGTGCAATAGATTTCATAATAGTACTTACAGTATGTGCATCAGATATTGTTGTTAAGATGAGCATTCTTAAGTACGTGCCCCTATTCAAAATTGTGTTAATTTGAATAATACTTTATTGGTTCTTAAGTAGGTTGTGTAAAAGAATGCTTTCATCTTTCTAGGAATTAATAATCTGGTATCTTGGCCATAACTAAAAGTGCCATGGAACATAGTTGCTATTTTGCATCTGACCACATATACAGCTTCAGGGTGAATCACTAGCGTGAAGGTGGATATTTCAGATGCTGATTGTAGTTCATGAACAAAATCCTTATCCCAAAGGAGAATTGCTTACATAGTGCATATAAGATGCACCAAATTGTTAGCTTCCACATCTGTGAAACATCTATCCATGTTGTAATGTGTGATTAAAATTTACATACACGTTCTATGAGTAGTAGAGATGGCTGCAGGTAAATCCACACCACTTTTTACCCCATTTCCTTTAGTTCTTTACCCATGAAAGGAACAATAGCACTGTGCTTGGGAGATCTGTTTCCTGACACTGTCCTTGACATCGATATGTCCTTCACCTGTTTTGGAGAGGGCAGTGGGGATCAGGACACTTACATGGCTTTTATGGTATTGAATAATTTTTCTTCATCTGTGCCATCTTTCTGTTAGGTTAACTAATGAGTCACAGAAGAATGAAAACTTCTTTAAGCTATGAAAGTTTAGCAAGAATAAATATTAAGTCTATGGTGTTAGTGTAATGCAAAATAAGATAGCATTTAATACCATCTCTGCATCAGCATCATAGTGACAGTGCCCTCACTGAGTCAGAAATTGAGGACTTACTGAGACACACCATCTGGCAAAATACGGAAGGCCAGTTTTGTGCCAATTGAAAAAGCTGTGTCAGATCCAACTTTTGTGTATTTTGCATATTATTAAATGCCTTGGAAAATGTTTATCACTTTTTAATTACAAAGGACTAAGGGATCTGAGTGCCCCAAAGAAAATACTAGAAGCCCAAAGGTAGAACTATTATCCAGTGGATCATGAGATGCAGCCTTTAACCTTGAGCTCATGTAGGAAATAAGGGCAGTCTTGTCCCAGGGTCTTTTTTAGAAGAGTCACAGGGGTGGTATGTCCTTGGTCTGTCTGGATGGAATTGTGGACCAGGTCTTTCTGTTATTCTGATGGCTGTCCAGCTTCTTCCTCCTGCGGCATGGCCAGTCTTTGCAAGCACATGCCAAGAAATCAACTTGCTTCTGCATCTTGGCCTACCATGTAAGCTGTGGTCTGTCATGTTCATTAAAATGAAAATTTGTCGAATGGAATTTGCCCGACTGGCAGAATAGTTTAAATGTCAGATGTTGTTAGGCCTGGATATAAATATTATGTTTCTATTGTTAATTAATTGCAGTGCCTTAGTACCAGTGATCCAAAATCCAATTTAGTCTGCAATAGGCCTGTGGATAAGGGCCAGAGATAATGAATGCAGAGGGGAAATGTATTCAGACTTTCCATTGTATTTATCAATGTCCTCTTAGGAAAATGGCAAATTTCAGTGTGTCATTGAAGTTCAAGAGGTGCCAAACAGGACAGAATTAAGACTCATGGTCTTTGGAAACCTCTCCTGTGTTACTGTTGAGCCTGCTCACTGCTTCTACTGTGTTCTGTCTTGGCATCAGAATGCCAAAGAGGTCCTTCTCTATTTGTTCCCTTTCCTTTCGTCCCCTCTCATTTCCCCTGCCCCATCTGTTGTTATGTTTGAAGCTTACTTCAGAGTCATAGATAGCATGGGGGCAACTAGCCCTGTGATTGTGCTTCCCTGTATGGCATTTCTCTCTTCCGTTGCTGTATATCCTTCCTCTCTTCTGCTTTTTCATCCTGTGTTTTGGTACCCAGGCTCAGCAGCCTGTCTGTCAAGTCTGCCTCTGTTTGTTAAGATCATTTTGCTTCCAAATTGCACTGGAGGCTGAATATCACCCAGAATAATGCTGGGTAGATTTGCCTGCATCAGAACCAGGGAGCCGAAATCTTGCTACCGGTGCCCAGACTTCCAAACTGATGTTATTGCCAAGCCACGAGCCAACAGGCTTTGACTGCCATCCGCAACCAATATTTTGTTGAATGCTTGCTGTGAGTGTGGCATCTTACCCTGCACCTCCATGGGTTCCAGGGGCAAATGGGTGTGCCAGGCAGAGAAGGGCTAATTAAGACTTTGGAACACAGGACTGATGTAGTCCAGTGGTCAGGGACCCTCATTTAGTTCCTGGCATCCTGCTCCGTGCCAGCCTCCCTCTGCCCTCATGATTATGCAGGGCAAGAAGCAGAGACGGGAAGATGAACTTTGGTCTGCTTTGAGGGTCCCTTTCCAACAGTATCTGTCAGATTAAAAATGAGAGGGAAGGAGGCCAGAGAATCTTCCAGATGGAGAGTTCAGAGGAGGGCACAACCAGACTCCCCTTCCTGACGACGTAGCTGGGCCATTTGAACCCTTGGCCAGGAACCAGGTGTTTGGAAGACTGTTTCCTAGTCCTGAGGTAGAGTAGGGTCTGGCAGAACAGGCGTCAGGAACTCAGGGTGGGTACTGGTTCAACGAGTTACATACAAGCTCTCTGGTGGAGGTAACACGTACCCTAGGGCTTTGCTAGTCTGGGAGACGTAGACCTCCTCTTCTTGGCCTTTGCTCAAGGGGGCTTCTCACAGTACGGAGGAGTTAGGAGTTGGCAAGTGTAGAAACAAAATGGGGAGATCGCATTCTTAGCGCTTCCAATTTCTTCTATGCAGGAAAGGTGACTCATGGTAACTGCAGTGACTTCAGAGCAGCAGGGGCTTGCTGAGACCGTAGCACTGACAGTCAGTTTCTCAACCTCTTGGTTACATAGCTTTCTAACTAATTTCGTTATGCTTTAAAAAGTGTTCAGTATGGGCATCTGAGAGGAAGAATTTGTTCAGATGAGAGCAAGTATTTAGACTAAAGTTTAAGAAATGCCAGAAAGGTAACAAATGAGGGTAAACACTCACTATCTAGTTGGGCACCTTTAAAAACAGATTCTTTTAAGCCTGTATCTGCATATATACCCTCAGTTTTTCCTAAAGATGAACCTCTTTTTCTCAAATTCAGACTAGTAGAGTTTGGGGGAGGGCTGTTGTGGAGGGCTGGGAACAGAGCTATTTGACTTGAAATGTCATCCTGTTCCGAGAAAACATACCAGGGGCATGTTAGGGCACCCCTGTGCAAATGTCACATTGCCACATTGTCTCCTCCCGAGATTAGTCCAGTATGTTCTAGTCCTGTCTGGTGGTCAGACAAACTCATTGACCTTCCATTTTCAGGGCACCAGCCCACTCAGGTCATGCTCCCCGAGATTTCATGGAATTTGATCTGCCTGGAATTCTGTAAATCTTGAGGTGGTAATTATTGACCGCCTAGCATTCTGTTCCTCAGATGTCACCTAATGATTTTCAGATCTCATGCTGCTTGGCAAATTTACTTTTGCAATGTCTAGCAAATACGACAGTATTGAGCAGGTATGACACGGGTGTGCTGTGTGTGTGGAGTGGGGTGGGATAGGGTGCACGGGTATATGCCTTTGGCCATGGAGGGCAGGCTTGAGCAAAGAGAGATTTCTGTTTTATGAAACTCTGAAATATAAAATAGGAGAAGGGAGTGGATGAAATCAAGGAACAAATCTCCAAAGCAGCCATAGCATTAGAATTACGAATCATCGTATACTAGCACTAGTGAAAACATACTCCGTTATTAAGCTAGCCTTGCTGAGGGCCTGTTCCTCGCTAGACACGCTTCCAGAAGACATAGCTGCACCACAGAGCAAGTCATTCTTGAAGTTATGAATTTGAGGAAGGGCTTCCAATTATTTTTTACAACATAAGGTAAATCACAAAGGTAAAGGCTATTCTGAACCCTAAGTATGTCCAAGTATTGCACATAGAATATATAGCTATAAATTCAAATACAATTTCTGACACTATACAGGAGAAAACGTTAGGTTTGGAGGCCTTGCTGTTATTTCTTGTGAGTGTGTAAATCGCTATCCAGATTGTCAAATAACTCCATGTATTTAAAAATATTCCTTTATCATCAGGTGGTTTAACCAGACCTGTTTTCCAACTGCCTGGTTTTTCACCGATATGTAGAAAAAGGTTTCAGAAAGTGGTTTAAGAATCTTCTCTTAGTTGAAAATTGGCTATCATTTGAAAGACTGTTGCAGTAATTTGTCTGCAGTAACAGCTCACTGAATGTAGCATAAAAATGAAAATGAGCACTGAATTTATTCAGTGTCTTCACTGTTGTACCTGAATGCACAGCCTCTTTCATAGCTATGTAGATAATTGTTACAGACTTAAAGGTCAATAACCAATCCCTCAACATGGCAGTTAAGTCGGGTGAAGGCTGCAGAATTTGACGGCACAGCAAAAGCCTCAGTTCCGGGGAACCTTGTCTTATGTAAGGTGCAGCTGGACAGTTCTTAGAAATAGCTTGCAAGTAAGCCTGTCTGTATACTTGGGAAGGCTATTGCTTTACATTCAGATAGGTTTGTAAGGTATCCGGGGGCTAGGCCATGGACTGAGGGGTGTGGGGGTTTGTAAAGCTGTGAGAAAACACCAAGATAAATCAGTCTGTTATTGGCTTGTTCTACTTTGGTTCCATGCTTATTTCTTTGAGGAGCAGCTGAAGCCCAAACCTATTTGGATTCATTTAAATCTAATTTATGTCTTGCAGAAGGTCATCTGAAGGGTGTAGACGCTGTCTGCTATGGAACAGAATGTTGTGAGATTAGGCTGGGGGTGAGTGGTGGGTAGAACAGCTTTGTAGCTGGAGGGGAGACTGTTTACCTGGTGGTGCAGGTGCAGGTCTTTGGATTTGGGAGTCAAAAGAAAGAGAATGCTGATTTTGAGAGGTGGTTCCTGACTTTTGTCTAGAGATAGGTATTTGGAGCATGAGAACAAGAACTTTTGCGTTCTGTCTTGCTCCTGTTACACACACACACACACACACACACACACACACACACACACACACTTTCAGGCACTAAAAATGTTATAAAAGCTATACATAAGATGCACTTGCGTTTGTGTATTCAGTAAGTATTTTCTTGGGTGATTAGGGATGTTGGGATAAAATCTGGGGCTTACAAAGCAGGCATGTCTGCACAATAATAGATATAGGTTTAAAATAACATAAGATTAAGGTCAGAGACTATAAGCACACAGAACACAACACATAGTCATCACAAGACATTGCAGGGAAGACGAAAGCTGTTTAAGACACCACTAGCCCCTAAAGGGAAGCTGCCATGAAGACAAATTTTAAAGCCTATTTCATAAAAAGAGCTTTTGTTTATTTATTTGTGTATGCACGTGTAATGTGTGGGTATGTCTGTAGGATCATGTACATTATGGCATGCTTGTGGAAGTCAGAAGATGACCTGCAGGTATTGGTTGGTTCTCTCCTTCTATTGTGGAGGTTCATAGATCAAACTCATGTTGTTTTGTTTGGCAGCAAGTGTCTTTGTCTGCTGAGTTAGCTCTCTAGTCCCTTCAAACATAGTTTTAAAACCCCATTTTACAATTCTTTCCCCATTTTAAGTCTGTGAGAAGAGAGCACTCACTGCTTGATTGCTACTGGATCCCGAGAATCATTGAGTTCCCCTTGCAAGTTTGCCCCAGCACAGGTGCTCTGCCCATGTGATCGTGCGGTCTGATGGACGTCACTCCCCTGGAGGTGTGCATGTCTTTGTTGGGAGAGGGAGTGTGCAGTGCCAATAGCACTGTGTGACTTTTGATCCTTCTTCGTAAAAAGTGTAACTTTTGCCTGGCTCTGTTGGGGACACATGACTTTGGAGTCTCTATATTTTGAGGAGCCTCAAGCCATAGGGAGTGGTCACATGTGTTAACGCAAAAATCTTAGCTAACCTTAGAGACTGTTGACAATTATGTGGCCAAAGGAGCCTTTGCATGAGTCTGGGTTCTAGCTTCCAAGTCTTCAAGTGAGGGGAGGCATTGTAGCATTCTGCAAAGCCGTTCTCCTGTACTCTCAGAATTCCTGATCTCTAGAAACTGAGGAGATACTAAATAATTATCTTTGCAAGTTAGACATTTTTGAATGATTTGTTATGGAACAATAGACAAATAGTATTTATTTCTCCCATTGTTACTAGCTTCAAGCTTGACTAAGTCATTTTGTTAGCTCTGTTGTGCTGCCTGTTCACTTATAGTTTCCCCCATATTTAAATGTCAAAGCTTCTTAATGTATTACTTATAAAAATTTAAAGATTAAAAAAGTATTTTTTGGAACAAATATTTTACTAGGTGTTTCTGCTCCAGTTAGGGCAGCTACTGATCTGCCTAACCTCTGGGAAATGATATCTCTCGTGCTGTGTTCACCAGGCTTCCCTTGGCTTCCTTTTCCTTCTCTTCCCGTCTTCTCCAGAGCATTCATTAAGCCTCTTTATAGTGTTTTCTCCACCGATTTGAAATTTTCTATTTATTTGGCAATCAGTACCTTATGTTTTTAAGCTGTGAAATGGACACCTGGATACTGTGGGCATGTTTTATCCCTAGCACTCAGGAGGCTGAGAAAGGAATCCTGAGGGTCGGGGGTCAGCTCTAGGGTATATAGTGAGGTTCCCTTCTCAGGAGAAAACCAAACAATCCAAAGGAAGCAGGGAATATATTCAAATGGATTTTGAAATGCACATTTTCTTGAAAATGTCCAAATATATGGAAGAAAATAATAAATTGACCATTAACTCCCTTTCCTCATACAAATTCCTCCATGTTTTCCCTGTTGTATCTACCACTACTCCGAAGAGAGAGAATCTGACTTCTCTATAAGACATTTCTTTGCTTTCAGTTTTAGATTTTTCTTTCTACTTACATTATATTCCCAAGCAACCTAGTATTTATTTTTGTCCTTTTGAAATGCGTGCAAATGGAACAATACCAAGAAAGACCTTCTGTGACTTGCTTTCACACCATCCTTATTAATATTGATGACAGTTCCATTGGCTTTTCCAATTTGTACATTATTTGATTGGAAGACTCTATAAACATTTTATTGTGCCGCTTTGATATGGGTTGTATGCTGCATTTTGCCATTTTATCCAGAGTGTTTGTTCTTAGGCAGTTTTTGTGTGAATGTTGTGAGCATGGTGTGAGAGTATGTGGTAATGTAGGAAATATTAGCTAACTTTAACAGGTTCATCAGATGTATACTCTGACTTCCTCCTAAGCTACTTATCGCATGTCCCATGTTCTCAGCTGCATTTAATTTGCAACCCTTATGCACTGGTTGCCATCATCTGTGCTGGTTAGTTTATGTCAATTTGACACAGGCTGGAATCATCTGAAAGGAGGGACCTTAATTGAAAATGGCCTCATAAGCTCCCACTGGAGGGCATTTCCTTAATTAGTGATTGATGGTGGAGGGACAAGCCCATTATGGTGTTGCCACTTCTGGGCTGGTGATCCTGGATTCATAAGAAAGAAGGATGAGCAAGTCATAGGGAGCAAGCCAGGAAGCGGCATCCCTCCATGGTTTCTGCATCAGCTTCTGCCTCCAGGTTCCTGCCTTGTTTGAGTTCCTGTCCTGACATCCTCCAATGATGAAGTGTAAGCTGGAGAAACCCTTTCACCCCCAAGTTTGTTTTGGTCATGGTTTTCATCACAGCAACAGTAATCCTGACTAAGACAACACCACTGGTGTTTCCCTCTTCTTTATAACCAGAATTATGATTATTTCTTTAAACTTGAATTATGATCAGTATTCATTATTAGGTAGCTCTGTAAACTTTCTGTGGTCATTTTTTCCTTCTGATATGAATTTCTCTGTATTAAACTACATCTTATGTATTTTTTCAAAGTGAACTCCTGTAAACAGACAACAATCTTTTTTTTTTTTTGAAATCTGACTAATGTCATTTATGTACCATTTTTGAATAACAGCATAAGTGTAGTTTAGTGAATTGTTAAATTCTGAGCACTTTGACCGTGTTCCACCATCACTGTCTTGCTTTTATTTGTACGCATGGGTAACGTGTCCTTTTGTGGATGTCTTTGTTGTCCTTTTCTGATTCAGTTCAGGACTGCCATTCTGCCTCGAATGTTCTGTAGTATCATTTGGGTGCATCTAAGTTTTGATTTTTTATTCTTTATTATATGATTTTGATGTGGTTTGAAGAGGACTCATGGCTTTCATTCTAGAAAATTCAAATGCATTGTCTTTTTATATTGGTCTTTCTCTTTTGCACTGATAATTTTCTATGTTGCTTAGCATTTCTATATATTTGAAATAGAAAGGATTTCAGACCATAAATCTCTCACATTTCATAGAAGGAAATATAAAATTCCATTTATTCTAGTCCAAATTATGCTTTCCCAACTCTATTATATTCTATGGAACTAGAAAGAACATGAAAACAACTGTGATACTTTTCTATGCAGGTGCCTGTGTTAATATTCTAAGGGTTATAGCATTGCCTATGACTATGGTCTATTCTTTGGTGGTCATCTGTGAGTGGTAACATATTCTTTGTTGAAGTTAAGAAATGCCAAGGGAAATAGTCCAGGAAGACCTAAAACCATCACTTAGAATATTGAAGGAAAAAAAAACTGTGTAGTAGTTAACAATTCTCAACTCCTGAAATTTTAGGATGAGTGGGAACCTAGCTACGAATATGAGAAGAGACAGAGTACAATACTTTCATAGAACAACTCTGTGAACAACGGTGGATGCACCACAGTCTTCGGAACCTTCAGCACTATCACTTCTCGCCAGTTGTCATTTCTCAGTGTTCTCAGAGATCCCATTGACAAGACCGTGGCTTGTGGGTAGTATGTTTTAGTGAGCGGGAAGTTAACAAGTAACGACTTGATTTGCAATGTGAAGTTGTAGCTTCTGCTCTCCTGTGGGTTTCTCCTAAAAGAAGGCCGAGTTCTTCCCAAAGAAAGGGAGGTTGTGCATGCCTTGGCATCTGCCATCTCCTCTCATGGACAACAAATGCTAAGCAGAACTCCAGGCAGGGCCGTGTACCTTGTATGAATGGAATAATATTCCTGAAGTAAAATATCTTGTGGCAAGTGGAAATAAGCTGTATGAAAAAGATGCTAGCAGGACTAAGAACATAGATGCTTGTTCAGGTTACACGTGCTGTGCTCATGTCTAATATGCCTTCCAACCCCACAGTTTATAAGCCATTCACTGCTGAGGTGTTCATATCCCAAAAGGTTTGGCTATAGATTTGGTGAGGTTTGTATGATACAGTGTACTGTTTTTGTTTGTAACTGTGTTAGCCCGTCTTCCATTACTAATAATACAATGATGGATCAGTTATAAAAATCTCAAAAGTTTATTTGGATAGTGGTTCTGAAGGTGCAAGATCTAGGGGCTGCATCTGGCAATGGTATTCTCATGGCAAAACACCAAGTCTGCTTTACAGATCATCACATACCAGGATCAACAGGGAATGTTGGTGTGTGTGGACATATGCATGATTGTATATATTTCACAAATGTTTTAACAGATCATACTCCTCTTGTAACACACACACACACATTTATACTCTGCCTCTTGTCATCCTTGTCATGGCTATGTGATCTCTTTCCTTCTCTCTATAAAGCCAGTGGGCTTCAAAATTCAATCCTGAAGCCTCTAGCCTAGTAACCTTATTCTCATCTAATGATTTCTCAGTGTCCTCCTCCTAACCAGATTCAGATTAAATTTTCATTCTCTTCATGCCTCATGGTAGAAACTAAATTTTGATACACAAAGCATTAGAAGACATTAAAACCATAGTTGTCTGTGTCTCTGGTTGGCCTTTTGGGCAGCTGTGAAGCACAAGTCAATGGTGTATCTAGCTAGCACCACTTTCCACAACAGATGGAAATTCTGTTGAAAAACATGGAAAGGAAGCATGGTGCTTTACTCTCAAATACCTTAGTCTTTTGTTTTAATCTCCTTGCAGCCTTGAAGCCCAGCAAAGAAGGGAAATCCACTGAGAAGAGTCTGGAAAGGTAAGTGTATTTATTACATGGCCTTGACAAACATTGCCTTTACCACATTGATTTTTCTTTTATTCAGAGATTTAAACACTTGGATTAAAGATACAGCTGACAGGACAACTTCCTTAACCACCTGCTCGTCCCCTCTCTTAGGCAAAAGTGCTGAGCAATAGTTAGTGGAGAGCAGGCACAAATACAATGATGTGCTGAGGGTGGCCAAATGCGATTGCATGTTTGCTGACTTTTGCTTTCCTTTCGGCAGTTAAGACGTTCCAGTAGAGCTAAGTTTACTAAGATTAATGCTCAATGGAGAAAGAATGCACTGGTACCACTCCTGGTCAATATTTAAATAAAAACCAGCTGGCCAAACAAAGCATTTGAAATAAAATGCAGAGCCGCGTTTCAGTCAGGTTGGATGAGATTTATCACAGAAGTGAGTTGTGCAGTTGCGTAGAGGAGCTGGTGTTGTATCCTGGTGACCACCTTCCAGTTTCATGGGGCTGATTACCTTCCACCCAGTCACACTGGATCCTTCCTAAGCAACTTACAGGAAGTGAACTTTTAAGCTCCAAGCAATAGGGAGAAATAGCAGCTCAGTCTCCTGTGAAACATTATGGTTGAGTTGGTTTTTACATGGAAAAAATGTAATTGTTTCCTTTTTGTAGGTATATTTATAAGCATACCTCTGTACAGCAGTGTTCTTTGATTCATTGTTTAATTTCTGTTCTGCATGAAGTATTTTAATTTAGAGAATTCACTCTGAGGAATTATAGGGCTGCGCTTTCATCAAGAGTCTTTGGAGGCCAAGGTGAAAAACGCCATAATTTTACATTTGTTTTCATCATCAATTATGTTTTTGACAATTTTAGTTTTTTTTTGTCTGTCATTTTTATTATAATAACTATGGCTGTGACCACTTTGGTTAAAGTTGAAAAGCCAATTTGATTTACTTTCTACTTTAACTTATTTTTAACTTTATGACAAACTTGAGTTTTTAATGATCATTTTGAGAGTAAAGTATAGTTTTACAAAGAAATTGGAGAAAAATCTCTTTTGAATCATTAGAGCTAAAAACTGTTTGGAGGATTTACTTTCAGGTGACCAAATTCTGGTGCATGGATCCTGGCTGTCTTTGGAATTTTGATGTAGTAGGTGGCCATAGTAAAGAAATTGCCCTATGAAGATGTAAATGATTCTCATTTTCCCCGCCCTACAGCCCTTGAGCCATTTCCGGGAACATGGAGGCAATTGATAGCATTTAATCCTATGTGCTCACAGCTTACCAGAGTTATAGATGATATAGCTATCTTGGGGACTTTGCAACTAGATGGTGTGGCTTGATGTTCACATTCTTTTAGAGAAGGGGCCGTTTTCCCAGTGTATCTGTTGTCTTGGTGAGAATTCTTTGTTGAGTTGGTAGTCTGGAGTCAGAGTTGGGTTTTGTCTGCTTTAGTTAGTGGACCATGAACAAATTGTTCATTCTCTTTGTGTGTTTATTCTCTTCTCTGTCTGTGAAATGGAGATGAAAAGATAGATACTGCCTCATGTGGTTACTGTGCAAGAGCATGTCCTGCTCCATGATAAGCTGATGTCACCTGCTGCTGCTGCTGTTACTGTTGCTTCCTCCTCGCCCTCCTCTTCCATGTCCTTGCCCCCTGCCTCCTCCTCTCCCTCCTCCTCTCCCTCCTCCTCCTCCTCCTCCTCATAAGTAGTAGCAGCCTTATGAATTTATTAGATATTTTGAAAAGTACATTTTTATTTGTGTATTTATATGTATATGTGTGTGCACATGTGGGTGTGCATGAGTACGTAAGTATATAAGTGTTGTTTGTGTGCATGTGTGTAGGACAGAGGTTGACATCAGGTATCTTCCACCGTTGCTTTCTGACTTACCTTTTGAGACTTCCTCGCTTAACCTGGAGCATACCAATTGGTTAGCCAGCCAGCTGCAGGCATCCTCCTGTTTCTGACTCTCCAGTAATGGGATCGCTAATGGCAGCCTCTTTTATGTAGATGCTGGGATCAAGCTCAGGTCCTACTGCTTGTATAGCAAGCTCCTTATGGGTTGAGCCATCCCCCCCCCCATTGTCTCTTCTTTTAAACTTTAATGACTAAATTTTAAATTGTTTTTAATTATGTCTGTCTGTGTGTGCCTGTGTGTGGGTATGTCCATTTGAGTACAGGTGCCTTTGGAAGCAAAATGTGTCAGATATCCCTGAAACTGAAGTTACTGGTAGTTTTTAGCTACATGATTTGATCTGGGTAGTACGACCTACTGAATCTTCAGTAAGAGCTCCAAGCACTGCTAGGCACAGAGCCAGGGCCAGGTGCCAAGTTCCTATTCTTTTGTTTGTTTGTTTGAGACAGGGTTTCTCTGTAACAACCGTGGATATCCTGGAATGTGCTTTGTAGACCAGGCTGGCCTTGAACTCACAGAGATCCACCTGCCTCTGCCTCCTGAATGTTGGGTTTAAAGACATGCACCACCATGCTGGACTACCTTTTTTTAAAAAACATGTTTCCTGATAGTGTTTTCAAAATGAACTCATTATTACTACCAAAAAGAGAGGAATTCTTGCTTTATCCTCAGGCATCAAATGAGAAGTTTACTTTTAATAGACATGGAGCATGAGTCTGGGAAGATGGCTTAGCAGATAAAGATGCTGCTTCGAACCCTGATGGCAATGAACATTCTGTCTTCAGGCCTCACATGGCAGATGGAGAGTACTAAGTACCACGTGATTTCTCTGATTTCCACTTGTGTCCTATGTCATGTGCAAATATACAGACACATGCACACATACAGAGAGAGAAGAGGGAGAAGTGTGTGGGTGGGGGGAGAATATCAATAAATGTAATTAAAAAAAAAAAAACAACCAAGAACCAAGGTTTCAGAAGCAAAAATAAAAAGGGTCAGGGCTAAGTTTTGTGGACATCAGAGAGATGGACCTGTTTACTGTGTATGGTCAGTTACTCAGTTACTAATTGCTATAATCTTAACTTATAATCTGAGAGAATTAGTGATTTTCTGCTGGGTAGATTGTTAGGAAAGTTTAAAGAGAGCCTATTTCCCCTTGGCCATCTATCTCTTTTCTCTTCACAGTGCTCAGATTTCCTTTGGGTGCATGCTGTAGAAGACTCTGGCAGCCCTGCACTCAGGGTGGCCACAAGCTAACCAAAGTATGTGCTTGTTCTCCGGAATTCAAACCTTTATCTAAAGCATTCTCCCTTGTTGCAGGAGGATATTCTGCCCTGACCATACCTATGAGATCACAGCTAGTAATTCCTGTTAATTGGCTACCATGTCTGTCATGGCCCCTGATGGGCTCCCTGCCGTATTTATAGCCTCCAGTTGCCCTTCAGTAATCTAGTTAGCTAGTTGGTTTATCTTGCTTACAATTTGAGAATCCTAAGTAATAGGTTATACATTAGTGCCCTAGATTTAGAGTAAATGGCTATGGTTGGAGCTTTACAATGAAGACACCATTACCTCCTTCCATTCTGTATAAGAGCTGAATGTTTTACAGTAGATCACCAACATGGATCTCTAAAAGGCACATTTTTGGTGAGCTCCCCATGATTTCAGTCCTGGGTACAAAGAAGTTCCCTTCCAGTGGCTTCTCAAACAGTATAGAATTCTTGCAGACCCAGAGGATAGGCAGGAAAGTCATTTGTTTACTGTCTGGGTTCTTGGGCTCCCTGTGGTTCAGGCCTGCAAAGAGGCTGCCATTTTTTTTTCATTTATCCCAACATCTCAAAACAAAACAATTCTTTGTTTTATTCTTTTCTTTGAATTTTAATTTCTCTTTTCAATATTTTTTATTCCGCTGAACTCTTTTTTGTTAATGTGTAAAATGTGGTTGAAAACATTCTTTGGGCCTCTGGTGTTCCTATGGTTTCCTGAGAACAGAACGGCAAGTTTCCCCTTATGTCTTCTGTATTAACTCCTCCTGTTCTATGCAGGTCCTAGAACAATGTATTTAATGACTGTTCTCTTAGAGACATTACATTTGTTCTCTCCTCTATTGTGACAAAGTAACATGGTTGCATTGCATGCTGGGAAGAGCTTCAGCTAAAATGTTAGGAAGAATGCCTTCAAGTTTGGTCCTGCAGCTTGCTAGCTTTGTGACTCTGGGCAATAGTCCTAATGCTGACATTTCCTATTCCTACTTCTTCTATTTCCCACAGTTTTCTAATATAGTTATATTATGTAATATAGCCTAAACCTATAGGTAATTATTACATTATCACAATGATGTAATTGTTTCCACATTGAGCCAGTTGGTTATTTCTTTTAATGTGTAAATTTTTAATGTATTCTATAATTAAAATGTGGTTTCAAATATTATTTTCCCCAGTGTCTACTAATACCATATGAAGAAGATAGTAGTAGGTAGATCAGACAAATGTTTCTATTTTATTGATATGGAAAGTAAGCCTTAAACTAAGTAGTTTGTCCTGAGCACAACTAGTATCAGATATCCTTAGAGTTAATAGTCTTAATCAGGACAGTTGTGATGAATGCTCTCACTCCAGTTGTTATGCTAATCAGGAGGCCTGTTATGGAAAGCTAGAACGTGCTTGTGTAGCATGCTCAAGGTCCTCACTGGATCCCTCGCTCAGGGTGGGTGGCATGCCCCACAGTACTGATTGCAGGCAGACTCTGAGGAGTTCTGTCTGTATCTTGTCATTCCTTTTCCATAGCTAAGTTGGTGGTGCTCCGTATGAGTTACTACTACTACCATCGCCTGTGACGTACGACCGTGTTGCTTGGGGGCCTCAGTTGTTGAGCAGCAGTCCTGACATCTGTTAACACACCTGCTGTTTGTTGTTTGGTCTGGTAGAAAACAATGAAAATTTAATCCTGATTTTAAACCTTCCCTTTAAAGGACTCAATTTCCCCTGCAAGTTTCCTAAAGTGACTTGGAGGAGAATCCAAAACTGTAGTGACAGAGGACCCCTGATGTCTTCCTTCTGCCTGTTACCACCTCCATGCCTGGCACTTATTGTTTATCAGGCAAGAAGAGAAGTGGTAAAACTTGGCCTGGGGTTTTCTCATCCCTAGGTGTGAAATTATTTCAGAGCTATAGTAATAATACTTTGCATTTCTCTCATGGTTTTATTTGAAGATCTCAAAGTGTTCTGCTGGTGTTAATAGAGCTTCCCAGCATTCTATGAAGTAGGTAAGTATTATTAGAGACTATTCCCTCTAAGAACATTTTCACTTCACATCCCATGTGTGACTTGAAATGCTTTTGTATTGTTTGGGAATCTCAACAGTCTGAAGTGCCATGCATGTTACGTGCTTCCTTTACATTCAGGCCTCATTAATTCCCGCTACAGCGAGGGGAATCAGAATCAAGTAGTTCCTTATAAGTGGGTGTGACATTTTGTAAGTGAATTAAAATAAAAGGAGTTTGCTATCGCCTTTTGTGTGCCTGTTTAAAAATATTTAACATTGTTCATCAGCAACAGAGCCTCTCGTTTCAGAGCTAGCCTTTCTTTTACACAGCAGCAGATTGGATAGCAGTGAATATACTGAATGACTAAGAAGAATTTGTCCTGGGAGTGCAGTGTCCTTTAGAAGCTCAGGACATGTCAAACCACGTGAAAATACAAATCGAGTTTGAATCCTGATTTAAAAGTGTCATTCTGGAATGCTGTTTTAAATCTTAATGTGCGGCTTTTGTGGTATAACTCTTCCTGGGAAGATGTTAACAACCATCTATACTTCCCAGACAGAGCACCAAGAACCTAGTCCAGCCACATCATCTTGGAGAACTAGTGAATGTCGAGGGAACACTTTGGGGAGCACAGGTGATATAGAAAATCCTACTGCACCACAGAGATTACTCAGAAACTGGGTCACTGGCTGTCCCCGAAAAGCTCCTCTTTAGAAGCAATTGTTTACTGCTTATATAACCTTGGGAAGGAGCCTTGTGAGTTTTGAAGGTCACTGAGCTTTGTGAGTCACATGATCATGCCTCTCCCTTTCCTTCCTCCTCCAGTAGGAACTGTTTCATTCTGGAGGGAATAGTTATACAATTTTAATAATGCATGGGTACATACTTGGTTCTATCTTTCCTTTAAATATTGGAAAAGTTGACATGGTGCTATCTGTGCTTTCTACTTCCTTGTGGCCAATGGTGTAGAAGTACAGCAGGCCTGCTGGAGCATAAACCATTCAAGGACAAACCCTTACGGCAGCCATCCTCTGGGGCTTCTTGCCCATGCAGTGGTAGAAAGCTTTGCTGTGTCTAGGCAAAAGAGATTGTGTTCTTTAGTGTCACTTCAAGGTCAAACTCTCCATGGTCCCAGAATCCTATCACCGTCTCCATGCAAAGTCCTGCCAGGAGGCTGGTGCTGGTCTCCACTACCTTAAGGGGCACATCCAGCTTATCTCCAATGCCAGGAAATCCCATTTCCCACTCTCCTGCCTTTAGAGGGAAAAGGAGTTTTAAGCAAGGCAGAGCAGCCTATGCTTACATTTATTCATTGTCCTTTGTGGGGTCTGGCACATTCCTTTCAATGTATTTAAGCCTTAGAGAAAAAAAGTCCTTACTGGTGACAGGATTTGATGATTCGAATTGCCTGTGATAACTTTTTCTTTAGACACTCCCCTAAGGCCAAGTGTGTTAAAGCTCTTGAAATGAGAAAGGGAGATTATTCCCAGGAATGATGACCTACAGTAGCGATTGGTGTTTCTAAATGATGCAGCCCCGATTCAACATTGAGAAAAGGTGAGGCTTCACCATCCGTTGGGCACTCTATAGTTCTCAGATGAGTGTCAGCTGATTGCATAATTCATCTTTTTTTTTTTTCTGGCTTCTCAGTTGTCTTTCCTTTTTGGAAAATAATCACTTAAGATCTATCATGTAAGGATTTGGGAGAATGTTGGCAGAAATATGGATCTCTGTACCATTTTCTCTGGAGTCTTTGCTCAAAGGAGGATACATAAATTTCCTGCTAATTATGCAAAGATAGATTTATCATTGAAGACGCTTTTGGCTGCAAATAATCAAAAAGTCAACTTGAAATGCTTTAAAAAAAAAATAAGGGAATTAAGATGAAAAAGCTTCCCACCCCCAATGTCTGCCTGCTGAGTCTCTTGGATGTCATGATTGATGGGAAGATGCTCCAGAACCCTGGCTCTGAAAGTTAGGAATCCAACTGAAACTCACTTTCCCCTGGTGTTAGGCAAGTGGGGACCCACCAGGGTGCCTTTGATGGTGCTGCAGGGAGAGAGGGATCTGAGCATTAAACTGGTAACAGATCGCTAGGCACTGACAAGTATTTTGTGAATTGTTCCACCAACTTTCATTTAAATTCCTCAAAACAAAACTCATTTGCCTAAGAAAAAGGAAGTCTACAAGGGTGTGCCTATAGGTTTTGATAGTTCCCTGGTTCAATGATGTAATCGCAGTTCCTATCTTGCCCTTTTTCCTCTTCCTCCTTCACTGTGTTGACTCCTAATTAGACTGATTGTCTTGTTTTTTTTATTATTATTACTTTAGTTTGTTGTTTGTTTTGTTTTGTTGTTTTTTTATTTTTGGTGAGCCTCATGCAGATATGACAGCACCCATTGACCAATGAGACTGTTCTCAATGTGTCTCACTTTAAAAGAAAAGATTCTTTAATCACCTAGAAGTACCACATATTCTTTTCTGAATCAGGTATTGGCATGTAGAACAAGATAAGCAAGGACATGTAGAACAGATTATCGAGGACTTTACCAAGGGTGTGTAGAACAGATTATCGAGGACCTTATGAACTTTCTTTTTGTTGTGCTCTGTAGAAAATAAAGTTTGTAGCATACGAGATAAAGAGAAAGCCTATGCATAGCACAGTTGGAGGTGGCACACATACAAATGTGTGTGTGTGTGTGTGTGTGCATGTGTTTTAATGAATAGGATGCTCCTGCTTTAGCAGAACCTGTTCCTATGAACTAAAAGTGTAGATATTAGAGGAGCAGAGACCATCTCTCTGTTTTAAAGCAATAATTATTTATTCTTGATGTGAGATAAATGTATTTTTCCTTGGATTGATGAAAGTACCGCCTGAAAGTCCTTTGAGGAGGGAGGGCACTCAATAAAACTAGGGCTTGTGTTCATCAGGATTATTCAGAGGAACAGAGCCAGTAGATTACTTATCTATTTGCTTATTTGTGTTGATGAGTTGGCTCATGTAATTAGGAAAGCTGAGAAATTCCATGCTGTGTCATCTACAAACTGTAAACCCAGGAATGCTAGCAGTCCATTCAATCCCAACTCAATAGCTTGAGAAGCAGTGTAGCTGGAGGGGCAAATCCCAGTCTGAAGGCAAAAGTGGATCAGCAGATGTGTCCCAGCTATGACAGTGAGGCAGAAGAAGCAGCAATTACCCTTCCTTTGGTCTGTTTGGGACTTTTATGGTTTGGATGTTGCTCAGGTGCACTGGGGAAGCCAGCCTGATTTGCTGAATCCACCATCTGAAATACTAATCTCATTCCAAAACAATGACATACCTAGAAATGGTGTTTCGTTAGGGCACCCTTGGTGCATTTGATGATACAGGGAATCCATCAGCACAGGACTTTGCCTAATATGCAGAAGGAGAGCGAGAGGAAAGTTGCTGCTGTTATATCTAACATAGATGTATGTCTTCTGTGTCTCCTATGTGGATGTTTATTTCCTTCTGTATGTACCTAATCTCCTTCCTTGGATGGCTCGGGTTAGGTGAGGTATTTCCCTTTGTTGGAGTCAGCTGTGGCCCAGGGCACAGACAGAGTACACCTGGCTGGCTGCCTGCTTAATTACACTTAATCCTACTTGGCAAGTTTGAAAGGGACTTTCGAAGGAAGGTTGAATACAGGGGAGGCAGATGGATCAAAATCCCTGTTACATGTTGGTTTTTAAGTTTTCCATTGTTGGTAGCCCTGGTAGAGGGCCTAATGTAAATGACTTAGTTACCAACTGAGCTATTTACCTAATTACTTATTCCAACTGAAGGATGCCACATACAGTGTGCACTTACATAGTGATGAGGTGATGAAGCTGCCTGAGATATGGCCTAGTTCTTCCCCAATCGTGTCCATCAGTCATTTTATCTTAAGTGGAAATGCTTATTTGCTTTGCAAATGGAAAAACTTTTTGTAAATGACATTCTGCTTCTTTAAGTCTCTTATAATTACTTTATTATGTAACTAATGTATTTGCGTTTTATAATATTTGAAAGCCACGTCAGTAAAAGAGTCAAAAATTGTTCTTAATCCTACTCTCCAGAGATGATCAACTGTGCCCTTTGAACATTTTTTTCCAGTTAGTTCTCTATGTTGATAAACTGTTCAAAGAAACAGATAGATCCTACTTTTTCAACTAAGCATTATATTGTGAATGTTAACCGCTCCCCCAAACCATCGTCATCTAGGTCTGCACTGAGTTCTGGCATGGGGAGCTTGCCTGCAGAAAAATGGAAAAAAATTGACCACCTGCTTTTCAAAGTGGTCCTCAGGCAGAGCTGTCAGAATACAACTCAAGGTCTGTGTAACTGACTACATGCTGCCTAACTGGCTTCTAGAAGACAGAGTGATTAAATAAGTTAGTCAGAAATTAACTTTCTATGATAATGATCATGCTTGTCCTCTTGGCAACCACTTTCCTTAGGATAATTTGAGTGAGCTCATTTGCTATTTTGCAAGGAGGATAGCTCAGCCTGAGAATCCCTGTAAGGAAAATAATCAGCAGACCCCTCAGGGATCTGGGAGCATCTTTGCAACACAGGTCAGGACAGCCCCTACAGTCTGTGCTTGCTGGTCCTGATAAAGCAAATGCAAGCAAGCCAAATTGCTTTGCTCCGGCTTACCCCTTCTTCAGAATGAATCCATAAATGCTACAGAAGGCAAGCATATGAACATTTGCTATACAGAACCGAGAAAATGTCCTGCCTACTTAATCCTCTTCCCATTTCAAGGCGGGGAAAGTCTGTTTATACTTGAACTGAGAATTGAAGGATCACAAAAGTGAAGACTGGTTGCCAGGCTAGACATCACCATCTGTGCTTTCTCGTTTCCCTTGGAGCCACGGGTTGCTCTTTAACACACCTGTGTTGGTGGGAGATCTGCTGTGCTTTCCCAAGTTCTTCCAGTCTCTTTCAGTTCTGTGACTGTGATGACCACCTTTGGAGGGAACCCGAGACCCTTGTTTAAACACAGGGTGTTTATTGTAGGATGTTGTAAGGCCTGATAGCTGCCTCAGGAAGATAATGTCCCTGCCATCAACCCTCATGACTACATTTAAATGATGGTGGGCAGAGAAGGCTATTTCTCCCACCATGTGTTTTTGAAATCAGAATTGTACATGAGCTCAGAGTCAGGAACTTGCTGCACTGATATTATTCCTTTGCTTGCACTTTGGCTTGTAGGCACCACAGCCATTGTTATTCTCTGTTGGCATCTTGGCTTGCAGGCAACCCCCACCCACCAGAAGCTGATCGGAAAACTTCAGTGCAGCATCCTGCACTGGAGCTTTGGAGAGCTCTCTAGCAGGGTCCATTTCAGGTTTTCCATCTCAAGGAACACACTGCAATCTGCCTGCCCATGCCTTATTTATGTGTCTTAGTCTTCCAACTGTCTTAGGCTAGAGGTCTGTGGGGCCTTTTGGTTTAACACCATAGACTCTGTGTGAGTAAAGCCAGTCATGATGAATAACTGTAAACACAAAGATGCCTGCCTGGAGGGGGTGTTAGCGGAGAGGTGTGGGGATCTGCTTGGAGGGGCAACAGCCTGTCATAGTAGCTTATCATCTCCTAAGTAGAGGCATTGTGGGAGCACTTCCTGAAAACATTACTGGCATTAGGTCCTTAGTTTCCCTTCCTGAGGCTGCAGGTGCTCATCCCAAACTGTAGCCAGCATCTCAGGTTTTGGTAACTTGGTGCAATTAGGCAATGAGTCACTTTAAAAAAGCATTCATCATTTAATCCTTTTCACAACTTGTGGGGTGTGTACTGTCCTTGCATGCTTAATGGGTAAAGTATCTCGGAGAACTCAAGTAACCTGACTAAGATGGTGCAGCCGGAGTGCACAAGAAGAAGATGCTTTGACAGACAGTACTGTGAATCTTCGTCCAGGCAACACTAGGGGAGAGCCTGTCATTTCTGCATTAAAGGACGGGGATTTTGATGAATTCATGCGGTGTGCCTTGCTAACAAAACAGGATCTGCTATGGCAGTTGAGAGAATGCATGACTCAGGCAGACAGGTACTCTACATTATGGGGTAGTCACTGATTCAGGCTGTTGTGCTGGCCAACAAATACCCTTCCCCCGCTAACCCATCTTGCCAGCCCATCCCTCAGGTTGTAAAATGGATACCTGTTTGTTGAAAGCTAGGCGTTTAGAGCAGTAGAAAGCTACAGAATTGTGAATCTGTAGAGTAGGATGCCCTAAGAGAGTTGGAGCATATGGCATGTCATAGCGAGTGTGGTGAGAGACAGCAGAATGCAGGAGTTTGTTCCAGAGTTCTTGGGGTGACCTCTAGGTAATGTGTCATCCCCTGTTGGGAACCTCAGTTAGTATTCCAGAAATTTGGTCTCAGCTCAGGGACTAGCATTTGTTCTGCACTGTCAGCCACAATGAAGAGTCCTATTAGCAGCATGACATTTCTTTGTGATGGGTAATTTGTGAGCTCAGATATGTATGTCTAAAAAAGATGGGGCAGAGGAGATGAAGGGCGTTCAAACCAAATAGTACGAAGGACCTTCTTTGTGACACATATTTAGAGACAATTCAATTCTGGGAATAAATAATTGTGAAGTGGCCCACAGCCTGCTCTTTCATACCCTTATTCTAAATTGTGACATCCAATTTATCTCACTCTAATTTGCCTTGAGCACCTAGCCTTGTTCCTTCAGGTCCCATGTACCCTTTTTGAAGACCCCTCACTCTTTAATTTTGTTGAAGGGACAAATTATGTAGAGGAGTTTGGGGAATTTCTTATGTATATGAGATTACTTGGTACACAGTAATTGTACATGTTTATGGGTGATATGATAATATATGCATGCATAATTCATTTGTTCTCTACTATGCACTTAGATCAACAGTTCTTCATAGTAATTCATGCAATACATGAGATGAGAACGCACCTCTGGTTAGTCACATAAGAGTCATCAAGTCTTTCAATTTCTTTCTATTACTGGTAAATGATGTCTGCTATATACTGTATGTAGACTATGTACACACACATAAATACACACATATATACATCTATGATATTGGATATTTACAATAGGTAATACAATTATCTTCAAAAATTCATTTGTGTTAAGAATTGAGCTGACTTAAAAATACTGATTAGTGATAGAATATTCACAGACATAAAGACCATGCTTGGGTCAGTGGTATCATTTTGTCTGGGTGTTTGTGAATTTCAAGTTTTATCTTTTACAGTAAAGCGCTGTGTTATAGACAGCCTCTCTAAAGACTTATGGTTCACTTGTGCTGCTGACACCACCTATCACTAGCTTCTTCTCTTTTCTTTTACATAAATTACTCAATTACTTAAGTGTGTGTGTGTGTGTGTGTGTGTGTGTGTGTGTGTGTAACACACAGAGGAGAACTTGCTGGAGCTGGCTCTCCCTTTCCACTGTGTGAGTCCCTGGAGATGAACTCAGGCCCTTAGCCTTCATGGTGAGGGCCATTACCCGTAAGTCATCTCACCAGTCCTTTTTCTCTTCTTTTTATTGGTTACACCTCAGAGAAAGCATCCAGTCTTGTATAGATATAAAGCTTGTATAGCCACAAATTCTACTGCATTAAATGCTCACCTGAGCGTGGACTAATATGTACATGTAAATAGCCATGGTACAGTTAGCAGCCACAATGAGTATCATTGACCATTTAGCCATGTAATTACAGAAAAGAGATGTAATAGAATAAATAGAACATCTATTCATTGTTCTAAATATACTACGTTTGATGAATCTATTCCTGAGCCATTTTTTGAAGGACAAGAAAAATTGTCAAAATAGGGAAAGAGGTTTTTTTCCCTTCAGAATATTTATTAAGCTTAGAAAGAGAAGAGGAAGACAGTGTCAAGTCTGCTGTGACTGGATTCTGCGGCTTGTGAGCATTTGACTTCTTGGACAACTTGGCAGGGTTATTTTAGTCATGGAGTGGGTCTGCCTTTAGGAAGAGCCAGGAGAAAGAACCTGGAGACTATAGGAGCAATCTGAAATGGTAGAACTAAATGATACCTGGAAATCGATACATGAGAACCAGGCAACAACCTGGGCTCCCAGTGTCCCTGGCTTCTAGATGATTTCTTCCAGAGTCCCACAAAGAAACTGTATTTCCTTCAACTACTGAAAGGATCATACATTCAACCTCTCCCCAAGGTCTCGAATTTATTGCTACAAGAGTAAGTTTCTATCCTAAGTTGAGACAGACAAACAGGCAGGCAGCAGCATTTCCACAGTGTGCATTTGCTTATTTATTTTTGTCTCTTAATAATTTATGAGAAAAAAGGTAAGAAAGACTAATTTTCCATTCATAGCTTTACTTGTTGGGATTTTTGTCTAGTTCTTTTTATTACAGAGAAAAGTTCTTTTCTTCCACATAACTTTGACTACTTTGTCCACAGTAGGTAATTTGCCAAGCTTAAGAAATTTAAGAATATTTGCTTTCTTACTTATTTTGTATATGTGTGAGAAAACAATTTAAACCTTTGACTGACTTTCTTTCTTTCTTTCTTTCTTTCTTTCTTTCTTTCTTTCTTTCTTTCTTTCTTTTTTTCTTTCTCTCTTTTGAAAATACAGTGGAGGATAAACTCTCTTGAAATGTGTCCATTTTATAAAATGTATTACATGATAACTTGGGAAGATTAGGCCTAAAATGGCAACTATCATTCATTTTTTTCTTGTACACATCCTGATTGTCTAGGAAAGAAAATTATTCAAATTTCTGAGCCTATTGCTCAGTTGGGCAACAGCTGTTGGCATTATTGATAATCTCTTTGCGTTAGAGTTCTGTGAGTCTACGAAATAAAAGTAAGACAATGAATACACCATTTGATACTTTTTATAATCAAGTCAGTTTATGTATTGAAACAGTGAGGGTTATTTTTAGTGTCTGGTAGTCAATTTTCTATTGTTGTGGCAACACACCTGAGAAAATCCACTGAAATACAACCTTCTTTTGGCTGATGTTTTGAGAGTTTGAAGTCATTTGGACCATGTTGCCTTTGGGTCCTCAGTGGATAGAGTTTGGTGAAGAAAGTGCTCACTTACTGGTGCCTAAGAAACAAAAAGAAACAGAAGGAGGACTTCAGGTTCCTCTATTCCTCAAATGAGCATGCCACCAATGACCTAACTTTCTCTCTGTAGTCCTTACCTCCTAAAGTTCAGCCCCTCTAACTAGTACCATCAGCTGGTGACCTAGCCTTCATAGCATTTGGGAAGTGTCTAAGGTTACATCACACCAACAGCAACAACCTTGGTATTCATTCTTTACCAACATGAAAAACATAATTCAGAATTGTGCTTCAAAGTTCTGCAAATAGACTGGACCAGAGAAAAATAGAAGTCCTGTTTCATTCAAAATGAAGCAGGACTTCTATGTTCTCTGTATTTCTCATTTAAGGAAGCAAGCAGAAATAGATGCAACCTAGGATTCTAGGTATGAACCATGATACTCTAAGAAGTGCTTCTGTATCTTAAGAATTGCTAACTAACAGTGATTTAGAAAGTTCCCCTCTTAGCTCTAAACCACTCATTGAGTCTTCAGAGGCCCGCTTCCCAGACGACATTGTCTGGGGTTTGTAGAGCCCAATTATGATTGACTGCGACACTTACACTTTCATTACAAGAAAGACTAGAGGAGAATTGCTGTGTAAATTGTGTGTTGCTGTGAGAGAAAGGACTGCTCAGTGATTCTGATCATACTGTCAGAAGCTCAGCAGTTTGCACAGTCAAACTTCTACATGTTTTTACACTGCCTATTCTCTTGCACAGTATGCATTTTTTACAGAAGTACAATTCACCAATACACTTTCATGATTTGTGTGTGGCAAATCTAAACTCTATAGTGACTATGCCTAAGGGGCTACTCTAGAAAAGACAAAATGTGTGACGTTCCCCGACAGTTTCTCAATTACTACCATGCGCCATCATGACTCCAAATCACATATTTTTTTCTGTTATAGTTTTGAAATTTTCAAAAATGTATGCATGCCCTTTATTTTACCCTGTAGCATAGCCCACACTTTCAGAAACCTTTAAAATATGGATCATCATTTAAAAATTGAAGTTTGTACGTTTGGTTCTAATGTTTCTCACAAATCTCAACCTGTCAAGTAAACGGTTTTAGAAGTTAAAATCCATGATCTATAAACTCCACTGTCTCATGCCATGCTGTATGATTTGACTTAACCCCCAAACACTCTGGACAATTCACCCCAGCATGTTTTTCAGAATACTTTAAGGAAGGTTTTAGTCTCTTGAATAATGTCATATTAATGCAATACAAATAAAGGCATCCAACTAATACAACTGACAACTAAGCAAGGCGATATTGTTGCTATGTATTATGGGCTTATGATGTACATGGGATGGTAGAGCTGGTGGGACTTCTACTGGCCTTACACTTTCTCTCAACTTCTGGTCATCTCAGCTGTTATTCTGTGACAGGAGATGGTGTGGATGGATCTAGGTTCTCTTCAAGCACTTGAAGCTTTATTGTATTGCACAGGTTTATTAGTTTTTAAGGCAAACTCATAGTTTCTCTGCCTCTGCTTACTAGGTGCTAGGATTTCAGGTATATACTACCACTCCTGGTTTCATCTTGATTATGTCACAGAAGGTGCAAATCGCCTTAGCTAGCAGATTGATTTCACTTCAACATTTTCCAGAGGGATCCACCAGTGAGAAGCACTCTGTTTACCGTCAATTCTTTCCTTCCTGGTATATGGAGCCATGTTGCTGACACCTAGACCTAAGTCCAGATAAAAGGTTTTTGAAAGTTATGTAATAAACAGAAGTGGACTGTATGAGATCCTTTGTGGGTGGTATCTTTGATTCAGCATCATATTTGTGACATTTGGAATCGTCCCTTTTTGCCTTTAAGAAATGACGTAGACTTGTGGATGATAAAATGCTCTGAAATTTCAAGAGTGCCTTGAAGACACAAAAATCAATTGGTCAGTTGTGTACTTAAGTACTCAGAGGGATTTGCAGGTATTAGGGAAAAATTTTCCCAATTTTTGTATCTATTTATTTTCTTGACTAGTTCAGCCACAAACTTTGCATTTACAACCTGGACAGTGGTTTACGATAGGTCTCTCACTTAGATTTCAACTGACCAAATGGCAAAGTTTTTGGATATTAGTATTTCAAAGGTCATCTTAGAAGTCTACACCCTGAGGGGCTTTTTTCTTGTATAAGTTAGTGGATTTTTCTCATAATTGACTAATTAGATGGAAACTAGGTTTTTTTTAATTTAACCTAAGGCCATTTTTAATATTTCTTTTAGTATTTAACTGCATAAATGTGAGAATAATCCATAACCATAGTACCTTTTCCTTTCATTGATACGTAATGTGCATAGAATTTGGCTTACAGGTCAGACTACATACTGTATTACCATCTTTTGGAGCCAAAACACAGTGGTTTTCTTGAAAGGGACACTCTCAATTTAGCCAGACAATATTAAACCCCATTTCTTTGCTAGCACCTTATAGCTACTATGAATATGGAGTTGAGGCTTTCCTGGGTGTGCAAATAATGCCTGGAGAAGCCTCCCTCTGTCCCCTGGAAATGAGGATCACAAAAACACATATCACTGATGGTTGCTTGGAATCTCGCAACACAGAACTAAGTGCCAGGGCCAGAACAAATGCCCAGCAATGCCAGTGGACGGGTACCTAACATTTTCTTTATCATTAATCTCTTGATGAACAGATGCCGAATTATTGAAATCACACAGGTGTTCTGGGGAAGAGTCTTTAAACTTTAAACCGCCTCCTTCATCCTTTAAATCCCAAACATCCACTTAAATACCAACAACTTCTGGCTGCATCCTGTAGCATCCTTTATAGATTTTTGTTTAATTTTACATTTAAAAAAAGCACAACAGAAACCAGTGGCATTTTCATGCTGGAACAAACCCAGTATCATTTTTCAATGCCTATGTGATGACAATCTGGTTATTAGGTTGTCAGAAATTTTTGACAAAATGTAGTGTTGGACTACCTAATTACATTGCTTCAGTCCAATGGGGCCACCGATCTGTTTCCTAATAATTTTGGCCAGAGTTGTTTTGTAAAAGGCAAACATATCAGTCATGTGATAAATGTTTGCTGTTTATGTTTACTAGACTAAACAAAGAAAATCCACTTAGGCCTGCTCGTGAGGGGATAGTAATAATACACATTGCTCAGAGTCCAGATGTCCCATCCATCTGAAAGTTTTAAGTCATTGGGGAGAAATTTGAAAGACTTTCTGCAGGTTTTCTTTCATTTCACTGAAAAACATACACGGAAATCAGAAAACTCAGGGATACACATTTAAAAACCTCCTTTCATTACCATCTACCCAACTTATATTTTTATTTAAAGAGCTGGCATTTTCTTTCAGATTCAATATCTAGTTACTGGAGTATACAAAGGCGTCTTTTATATATTCTCCTTTATATAGAGAATTTGTTCAGGTTTTGTGATGTCATAATCATTTAATAATGGCAAAATTAAAAATGTATTCATATAAAGATAGATATAACACTAAAATGTATTCTGATAGCATGGCTGCATGGTTAGATTTTCTTTCTTTGAAAGTTTCTTCATAAGAAAGGGCTAAGGATGATTCTTTGTGGTAGTATACTGTTCTAACTAGCATTCACAAGACTCTGAGTTTGAGCGCAAGGAAACAAACAAAACTTGTTTTGATTGGCATGTTCTGTATACCTGTAACTCCAGCATTTGGAAGGCCAAGGCAGAAGGATCCTGAGTGTAAGATCCTCCTGGACTACTTAACAGTTATAGGCCAGCCTAAGCTGTATAGATTGCATCAAGACAACAAACAGGCAAACCAGATGGAGTTAAGTACCTGTTATGTCCTTGCAGATAAATCACCAATTCCCAAGGTACTCAGCACTCCGAGGGCCTGTGTGCTGCGGGCCCTGAGGGTTGAGCTTCATCATCGTCCTATAAATCCTTTTCCATCTACATGCCCCTGCTGCTGAGGCAGCAAGGATGTAAGCGCTTAGATTATGTCTAGGAAGCAGAAGGAAGGTATGTAGGTGGAATAACCTGTGAAATGTAGTTTCATGTTGGGCTCAAGGCGGATAGTGCAGGTTTTTAAGTGAACTAGAACAAGAAAGCTTTTGGGAGTACGAAGTTCTGAAGGCAGTTCTACCAAAGCATAATGATTTGTGATATTTGCTTCTTTGAACAAGTAATTGTAGCGAGAGATGAGTGAGAAATGTTTCTGGTGGAGGGGAGGGGTGATAGTTCAGTTACACTGAGGAGCCCGTTTGACTGCTCTACACACAGTAGGGTACAATGACCTATTCCATTAAACATTCTTTTGAGATTTTATTTATTATTATTTTATGTATATGGCTGTTTTGCCTACATGTCTGCATCACATGGATACATGCATACATGCATACATGCAAACAGTGCCCTTGGAAGCCAGAAGAGGGCGTTGGATTCATTGGAACTGAAATTACAGATGATTGTGATCTGTGCTATGCCTGCTGGGAACTGAACCTGCTCTTAGCCACTGAGCCATTTTTATAAAGAACCAAAAGAGAGACGTTTAAAGGTTAGAAGTTAAAAAAAAAAAAGGTTAATAATGCTCAAGGAGATGGAAATGATTGAAAACTATACTCTCTTCTGGAAAAAACATAGTAAAGAGAACTGGCACCAGTGTTTGCTACAGTGAATCCTATCTGCGGTCACTCACTGTACTTTCCCTGGTAGTAAAACAGTCTTTAGCTTGACATGTCATGGGGATCTTTATGACATCTTTGGAATGTGATGGTTGCAGCGGGTCACCAGTTTCTGATTTGTTGCCTAGATGACATGATGGATCTAAGCATGTCAATCGCCTGCCACCATGAGGTAACTATTTGGGTGAGAGTTTTAGTTCTCGATTGCCCATTAACCCATTAGAAACCTGTAGCCCAAGCAATCCCTTAAACTCTGGACAGTCATCTCTTATCCAAACAGCTGTCACCAGTTACTTTGTTCAACACATTGAGATGTTGACACTTAGGAACTATAGCTTGTGTCTATGAAGATGAGATGAGATCTTGGCTACTGCTCTAGGGTAGCTCCAAGGGATGCTAAAAGACCAATAGTTATGCGTTATCCTGGTTTATTGATGCTACTGTAACAAAATCTTGCAGATTGGGTAATTATAGCAGCAGGATTTCATCTCTCTCAGTTCTTAAGATTGGTAACACCAAGATCAAGGTCCTTGTCTGCCAAGACTGCGTTTTTTCCAAATGGCTGCCTTGTTATGGCATTCTTTGCAGGAGATGTGTGCTATGTCTTCAGTGGTAGGAGACAGGGAGGAAGGTTCCCCGTTCACCTGTCACCCTTTTGCTATGGTGCTAATTGTGTTGATGCTCTACTCCCACGACACCCATTAAATCCCAGAAGGGGACAGCTTTTAATGCAGGTGCTTTGAGGGTTAAGTTGTAACATGAATATTGGGTGAGACACTAATTTAAACCACAGTGCTTATGTTGCAAGATCAAACTAAGTTGATAGTACCTGTCATATTTTCTTTATTTAATAATTTTTTTTCCTAAATTTCTGCTAAGTGACTTTGATGAAGGGGTGTCATAGTTAGCTTCAGTTGTCAACTTGATGCACCTGGGAAGAGGGAACCTTAACTGGGGAAGTACTTCCATCGGGCCTATGGGCATGTCTGTGGGGGTGTTTTCTAGACTGTTAATTGATGGAAGAGGGCCCACATCATTGTGGGCATTGCCATGCCTGAGCGTCTGGAAGTGGGCTGCATAAGAAAGGGAGCTGATTGTGAGCCTGGAAGCACACCAGTACACAGCCTTTCTCCGTGGTCTCTGCTTTAGCTGCTACCTCTTGAGTTTCTGCCCTCCTCTTCCACCATGATGAAGTATACAATGGAAAATTAATAAATACATAAGTTGTTTTCATTTGTAGTGTTTTTCCTACCAACAGAAAAATCAAACTTGGGCAAGGTGTCAAATTTCTATCTTGGTGAAGGATAATTGGCAGAGATGCACAAAAAGATTTTGGGAACATTTGTGATGACTTATGAATGCATTTCTGCCAACCAGATACTTCTTTAGAGAGAGTTCTTAACCAAACAACTTGAATTACATTCAGTTAGCATTATCTGGTTTCCTTTTCAATGCAAGTTTTGTGAGCCATAATGCAAAACGTGTGTGTGTGTGTGTGTGTGTTTGTGTAGAGGAAGATGGCCTGGAATTTACTATGTAGCACAGATACACGTGATAATTCTTCTGCCTCAGCCTTTGGAATATCAGATTCAGATTTTTTGGGTCTTGTTCATGCTAAGTAAATATGTTATCACTGAGCTTGATCCCTACTTCTCCAAGGTTTTTCTACGTATTATGGCTTTGATAGTCCTTCATCTCCCCACAACGTCCTGTAGATAAGCCTGAGCTTTGTGGCAGTCTCTTCTCAGCCTTTCCTGTGAGTTCACACCAGCTCCACTCAAATCTGTAGTCTCCTCATTTAGCAGATGCAAAGGTAGCACACAGTTTTGTCATTACCCAAGGTCCCAAGGTGCTTTCCACCAGGACTGAAACTAAGTGCCTGATTCCTGTTTTAATGTTCTAGAATGTCTCATTTGGGAAAAAAAAAAGATGCCCTCACAAGTATCCTGTAGCAAGGACATTTTAATAGCTTATTTATTTTATGTAGATATAACTTCTTCAAGGTGTTTAAAATGTCAGAATAGCCTGAGAAATGTATGCAAATAACTTCCTTCAATGAACAAGTATAAAGATTTAAATATGCACCATTGTTGTAAACAACTGAAAACAAAGTTTGGTACAATTACTTTATGTGAAAGACTCACTTCCTGCAGGAAATACCTGCCAGAGCAATACTGTGTTTTCCTCTGGAAGTTAACTGACATTTGGGCTGTTAAAGCTGGAATTGGAGGATTCCTTTCCCCCAGAGTAAACACTGATTAACTCAAATTTACCAGTGAAGATGGATCTTACAAGTTTGGTAATCCTTTCCCAACGCTTTATGTTTAATGACATGCCTATTTATGTAGAAATTATTTAAAATGATTAAATTTGCTCACATAAATTATATCAATAATTCAGTGTCTCCTTCCTTGACACTGCAGTATAACTGTTTTATCATGGTAGCTCTGGTTTTGAGATTCTGTAAGAGTTGTTGACAATATTCACTTTAGAGTCACTATAATCACTGGATATGTGTTTTCTGTATACCACAAGCTCTTGAGTTCTCTAATTTGTCTTTAATTTTACTAAGCAAAATAGAGAGCATATGTAGTTGTAAAGACTGGTTCTGTACATTAGAAGATGAAGGTGTAAACTGATGCCTCTTTTAGTTGCTTTGATAAAATCTGAGACAGAAATGCAAAGGGTATGGTATTGTAGCTCATGGTTTCAGGGGGTGGGTTATTGTGATTTATGGGCAGAGTTATTATAGCTCATGGGCAGGGTTATTGTAGCTCATGGTTTTAGAGGCCTCACCCCATAGTGGTAGGGAAGGCATGGTAAAACAGCCACATGATATCAGAAGCATGTAGCAGACCTCACCTTAAGAGTCAGACCATGGACAAAGAGACTAATCTAGAGGTAGAAGTAGATACAACTTTCAAAGGCCTGTGTCTGGTGACTCACCATAGGTAGGTCATATGTCTCAAAGGTTCTACCACTCCTGAAGCTGAGTCACCAGGAAACATTTCAGACTCAACCAAAGTCGTATTTTTCTGGCAACTGCCCTTTGCCTTTGATGCTGTTCTGCATCCAGCCCCTATAAATCAGGACCCCCACATCCCTGTCAACATTATGTAAGTACTGTTAGGTTTTCAAAGGCGTTCTCAACTACTGCAGGCCATGATCCAATCAGAAGAGGACTTTTTCCAATTGCTGTTTGCTTTAATGAAGAAATCACACAGAGTTCATCAAATCAGAAGACAAGCTGCAAGGGACACTCCAGCTGTGATGACTGTGGGCACTGGGCTTTAAACGAGGAGGAGTGAAGATTGCAGATTAAGGATGCTGTTAAGATGTGGATATAAAGCTGCTTCTCCTTAACCTGGCTAGGTGCCCAAGCCTCCTGCTAACACAGTCACTTTGAAGTATTAAATTTATCCCTCAATTTCCTTTTTTATGGCCTAATAGTCTCTTTAGGTTCTTACAGGATGGAGTGGTAAGACATTTGTGCTTTTTTTTTCTTATGAAATCTTCTTCCCTTGAAAGCTTGTTGGAAAATGACAACTGTGTTTTGCAAATAAGCCCCAGAGATGTAATGTGTTAGTACGTATATATATTTCATGAATTACCACCCATCAGAGATTCTACCATCAACGGAATAAAGTACACTTTAATAATAAATATCAAAAGTTTTTAGAAACAACAATGACAACAACAGTTTACACATACACACACAAGCACACGCATGTGCACACACATACATGCATACATACACTTGTGTGGGGGATGAAGTTGGGGTCTTTGAGGTTGGTTTTAGTTTTAAATGCCAACTCAGTCATCAGTAAATGAATTATCTAGCACCTTTAAGTGTAGTAGAAGGATTAGTAAATTGCAAATGAAATACAATCATAACTGATTGAGAATTAAAAACAAATCATCTGACTTACTGGAGGAAAGGTGGCAGGACAGTCATACATGCACATCCAGCTCCTGTACATCTTGTTCACTCTGCACTGTTTCACACTATTTTTCCTTAGAGAAGAACTAACTCGCAGTAGCTCCTGTGCCATCCTTGTGCTTTTCCCCTGCATACTTGAAGTTAAGATTGTACTAGAAAACAGTGCATGTTCTGTATGAAAGATGACCTTGTTTTTAATGCCTTCAGTGCATTCTCTTTCAGAGCTGTATCATAGTTTACTTAACTGATAATGAGTACAGACACTATAACCGAGACTGTTTTCAGTCCTCTGACAATAAAATGCCATGTCTCCATAGTTTTTCAGGGTCTACACACTGATTTTACTCACAAAACACAACTATGAATGTGGCACATTTTCTCTGTCCCCAGCAACTGCTGCCACTTGGGTGATAGTAAAAGCTCTCTCCCCACCTGTATTATTTGTCACAGCAGAAACCACTGTTTTAGTTCCTCAAGAGGGAGATGATTGAGGGGATGAGATTAGTACCAGTTCCACAGGTAAGTGGTTATCCCACACTTAACTCACACAAGTATCACCAGGGGAGGTTGGGGCTGTGTAGGTTCAGCCTCAGCAGGAAGAAGAGTCCAAGACTACATTGCTAACAATTTCCCAAGTGATCCCTAGGATGCTTTAGGCAGACCACACTTTGAATAATAAGATTTATAGGAACAAGTTAGCCTTTCACTTTGATTGAGTGAGTGGTGGTAGTATTTAGATTTTGAAGATAGGGTGTCATTTAGATTTTACAAATGGTGACAATCTCTCCTGTTCTACAGGCTGGGGTGGTGAGTTAGATTGCCATTGTGGCATGTAGTAGCTATATAAAAACTGGCTAAGTCACACATGCTTAGCTTTGGGCATACTGTGTAAAATACCTGGTTTAAAGACACGGTAGCCTTCAGTTGGTTAAAATGGGATTATAGAATGAACAGCTTAAGTTCTTCTTCTGTTGCTATCTTTGATGATGATATCTACTTATGGTTCCTAGAAATAAGATTTCTACTGCAAATTTAGACCAAGGTGGCCAGGCCTCATTATGACAATTTTATCTCTTCTTAAAATATAGGTTATTTGAAATGAAGAATTGTTGAATTCTCAATGGATGGGGAGCCATTAAGAACACTGGTTGCTTTTCCAGAAGAGCCAAGTTTGATTCGCAGTACACACATCCTTATATAACTACAGTTCCAGAGGATTCTATTTCCTCCTCTGGCCTCCATGGTCACCAGATAGGTGCACAAACATACACAGGAGCAAAATACTCTCACACATAAAATGAAAATAAATAAATCTAAGTATTAAAAAGAATAGATTTGCAGAAAGGTAATAGTTAAATTGGATAGTTTATCCCTTTGTAAAATTTGTTGTGTCATATGACAAAAACTGTCTCTTTAACCAAACTTTAAATGTTTTTCCAGTACTAGGAATCAAACCTAGGACATTGTATGTGCTAGTCAAGTGCTCTGTGACTAAATTATATCTCAACTCCTAATCTCTGAGCTTTCCTCTCCACCAGGTATCTAGTTAGGTCTTGATACCCCTGTTATAGCCTTTGCTGTGCCTAGTGTGGTGTTTGTAACAAAGCTGTTAAGTGATATTTGGGTACCTGTGTATTTGATCGGGTTCTTTACCACACTCTTTTTTTTTTTTTTTTTTTTGGTTTTTTCGAGACAGGGTTTCTCTGTGTAGCCCTGGCTGTCCTGGAACTCACTCTGTAGACCAGGCTGGCCTCGAACTCTCGAACTCAGAGATCCACCTGCCTCTGCCTCCCAAGTGCTGGGATTAAAGGCGTGCGCCACCACCGCCCGGCTCTTTACCACACTCTTACTCTCCAGTCTTTCACAGGAGTTTTGTTAGGATCAATCCATCAAGATTTCCTCTACTTCCTTAAGCAATTTCCTATTCCTTGACCCCTTTACCTCCTCTAATATTGCCCATAAATCCTGACTGCCTTGCTGTATTGCAAGTTAAATCTATTCTCTCCTGTGCTAGTACCCCTTGATAAACTCCTTCTTACCTCTTGAACAAATGTCAGAATAAGTTTTGTTTAATATCTGTTTCTTGTCCTCCTGTACAACTATCATCTTGAGATATTTGAAAAGTGTTGAAATAGAAGCAAAACATATTCTCATCACCTTTAAATTTTTTTTATTGAATTTAGAATTACAATTAAACTCACTCTAAATGTAAATATTACTCAAAATTCAGTTTGGAAAAGTAGCATTGGAAAGAAATCTAAATTATTATTGAACTTTAGGGTCATTAAAAGAGAGGTTTTTAGGAATAGTTAAATCATGACTCATAGTTATTAGAGTGCAAACTGAAAATTTAATTTGATTTATGCTATGGGAGGGAACTACATAGATGTAATAACTAGCTCACAGGAAAAGTGAAACAGTATAAACATCTATGGAGGAAAGGGATGCCAGGGTGAGTTGCAAGTTGAGATGAACCTGACTTTGCCACAATGGGAAGGAAGTCAGTTAAAGTTACTACCTGTCAGTGAAGAATTTATATATTTATATTAGTTGCATGCAAGTTATAAGTATGCAAAATACTTCAAAGACAGTGAGCAAGGGTGAAGTCTGATGCCTAGGAAAGATGCATAAGAGGTTAGGTGCTGTTTTCTATTGATTTTTTTTTCAACAAGATGATGGCCACCTTTCACCCTAAACATGTGCCCTAAGTATTGACTTGCCATTCACTTGTGAAAAATATAAAATGTCCCAATGTTTGTGGATTATTGTCTCAGTCAGCGTTACTATTGCCTGATGAAACACCGTGACCAAAAACAACTTGGGGAGAAAAGGATTTATTCATCTTACACTTTCACACTGTAATCTACCACTGAAGGAAATCAGGACAGGAACTGAACCAGGGCCGGAACCTGGAGGCAGGAGCTGATAAAGAAACCTTCAAAGAGTGTTTGCTGGCTTGCTCCTCATGGCTTGTTCAGCCTGCTTTCTTATAGAACCCAGGACTACTAACTAACCCAGACTGGCCCCACTCACAATGCTATGGGCCCTCCGACATCAATTACTAACTGATAAAATGCCTTTCAGGCTTGCCTATGCCTGATCTTATGGAGGCATTTACTTGATTGAGCCCCCGTCATCTCTGATGACTCTAGTCTATGATGAATTGACATAAAACTAGCCAGAGCAATGATTATATACAAATAAACAGTAAAGAAGATGAGCTAAACACTGTACATTGTCATGAATTATTCCTAGCAGTGGAAAAATGAAAGATGTTTTTATATCTTATAGTTTCTCATCTTCAACCTTATAGTCAGAATACAAAGATCTGTTGTTCACTGGAAAATTTAACTTCATGGTATGAGGCAACTATCTACCCAGAACAGGTTGTTTTCAAGTATTCATTTTCATAATTGAGCATATTCATTTGCACCAAAGTACATTTAGAGAGGACAGTACACTTGAAGCTAAACAAAAACAGTTTGAAACCATACCTGGAAGTAAATCCATATTATTCAGGAACCAAGTTGAATCAACAGATGGTGAAATGGAGACATTGTGTGGCCTTCATTCTGAGAATGACAGTTGGAATTCAGAATCTGATAAATCCTTTGTATGCAATTATCTGATTTTCTTGTCCTCCTTCCTAGGAAATAGGGTCAGCTAAACAGAACATTAGGTAAATGACATAGTGCCTTAGGTTCTGCCATTCTGATTAATTCTTCATTTTATGAGGATGGTTGTATTGGTTACTTTTTTGTTGCTGTGATAAAATACACATGGTTTAATGGTTTGTTTTGCCTTTGATTCTAGATGCCAGACTTCATAATAGTGGGGAGGCATAGCACATGGCAGTTTGGATTGGGAAGCAGAGACATCTCTTCTTCAGTTTGTCCATGTACAGAAAGCAGAAAGAGAGAGAGAGGGAGAGAGAGAGAGAGAGAGAGAGAGAGAGAGAGAGAGAGAACAGGAAGTGGAGCCACACCCTAGTGATGTAATTGCTCCAGCAGGGCTCTACCTCCTAAAGGTTCCAGTTCCATTATCTTCAAACAGCATCACTGGAGATCAAGTATTCAAATGTAAGCCTAGATGGGGCAAGATGATCTCAGGACTTGGAAAGAAGAGATCCAGATCTGTGAGAGTTTAAAGCTAGTCTGGTCTATGAAGCAGGAATTTTTGGTTTCATTGGAGACTCAGTTGTGCCATGTGATGTTTTACTGAAACCAAGCACTGGAGAGGACGTTTTGCTGAGAACAGACTTGTGTTATTCTGGAAGTTGCCTGGTGAAAGCACATGTGATGCTTAGCTGGAGCTGATGCTTGAGGGACTCATGACCTTTGGAAAAAGTATAACACATCAGACAGTGGACTATGCTTTTGCATTGGTTCACCTTGCAACTTTTTGTTGGTTTTTGTTGGGCTTTGCTGAGACTGGTCTTCACTGACAACACTCTTGCATTGTTTCACCTTGCTATCTTAGCCGATCATTGCTTGTCCTGATTTTGTAGAGAGAAAATCAACAAATAATTTTTGGCAGTATTCTGGCTGCTTCTTGCTGCTCTTGCGGATTCGTGCACATTGGCAGAGACTAGTGATTTCTTCTGAATCAAGCCATTGCTATTGATTTGTGTTTGGTTATTGCTAAATGGAAGGAATGGACTGGACTGCCACTGTTGATTTGTGTTTGGTGTTTTGTTAATGGACTAGACTGCTGACAATGAAGATTGACCTCCCAGGATCTGTATTAAAAAAAAAAGAAAGAAAAATGGAAAAGCTAGGTGTAGGTATATGTCTATTAATAGCAGCACTATGGAGGTAAAGATAAGAAGAATCTCTAGTCACAAGGTTCCAGTGAGTCACCTTGCCCCTCAAAACAATATGTGTGGTTGGCTCCTGAGGCAACCTGACCTGGGACTTTCACCTGTACACACACATACAAATGCCGCTCCTAAGGAGACCTCCTGGGATTTGACAGCTATCTTTTGTATTATCTTTTGTTTTTGTCCCTCATGCTTAACTCATTGCCCAGTAGTGCTTGCCATTTTATTTCTGTGAACACTTTTGTCTATCTCAGGACTTGGCAAACTTTCTCTGACAAAGACCAGACAGTAATTGTTAAAGGCGCTGTGGTCCTAAGGAGTCTCTTACATTTGCTTAATTCTGACTTGCTAAGTGAAAGCAGGCAAATAATACTTGTATCCCCATGACACATTATTTATGAGGGCTCCGAATTGAATTTTTTGTAACTTTCACATCTTGTAAACTAATATTCCTCTTTAAAAGTTTTCAAACACCTTTAGAAGTATAATGATTATTTTTCAATTGTGCGTACTAGGAGTCAGCTGTCGAGATGTGCTATTGTGTACATACCTTTGTTTACAGAATAAACAGGATATAGCTACTGGATCCTGATTAGATTTTATGCTGAGGTCTCTCAGTTTCCATCTGAGGTATCTAGGGCAAATAAACATTGTTCACTAAAGCTTTGTTATCTTTGTTGTAAAATGTAGATGACAGGAAAAAACGGAGTTGGGTTGTGAGCTAAATGAATTGTCCTCAAATATGAAGCTTCCTACTTGAGCCGTAAAAAAATTCACAGGATAACTAGTCTATTTCCTCTTCTGGTCCTTTCCACCTCTTGGGATTTTATTTATTTCAATTTCTATATATGCAGGTTTGGGGCAGTATCAGTTTTATTTTTTTATGAATTCAATTTTTATAGAAAACATCCAACTTCTTGATTTATATTAAATCTAATATATACAATGCTTAATAGGAACAGAAGCAAATATATTGAGAGGGTGTCATAAAAAACTCAGGGTGTAATCCTCATGTGAAGGGAGACCTTCTTTTCCTCAGTCATTCATTTGGTCAACTGACAAGCTTTGTACTGAATTTTCAGATTCTATTTTCTCTGTCAAGGTAGACTTGCATGTGTTTTTGCTGAAGTGGGTAAGGTAGACTCATGATCTAATTGTTTGCAATGGCTGTGCTGGGCTCTTCCAGCCTTAATGGAATGTTTCAGTGACTATGCCTTTATCATGTCTCCTATTGATATTGCTCTATGGTGGTATTTAGCTCAGTCTCATTATTTTGTTATAACTGGATGACTCCACCTTTTCATGGTTGCACACATCAGTCTGTTCTTCTCATGTTTTATACCCTATACCACACACAATGGCTGGTAAAGGCTGGGTGCTATATGAGTGCATGGTAGCAGAATTAATGGCAAATCTGTATGAAAGTCACTATCTTTTCGATACAGAGGAAGTGGCCCATAGCATTCTATGTCTAAGTGGGTATTTGGCAAATTGGTTGTTAGACATGTTGGTACTAAACATAGTGAATTGTAATGAAAGAAGTCTATATTAAAAATTAAACAAACACAATAGAAGGGACAAATTATTGGTAGTAAGGAGTTAAGAAGTATGTCCACCTTCCTTAAATGTGAGACTTGTAAGGACAATCAATTGAAAACCAGGGCCCCAGGAGTATCCAAAAGAATACTAGGTATATTTTACTCTACAGTATGTCTTGTGAGACTCTGCTTTGAAGAAAGTGATTTAAGTATTAAGTATTAAGTATTAAGAAGTGTAGATGGAGAGGAAAATTCTAAGAGGATGGGTTTGGAATTAAGTTTTTAATCCTCAGATAACTGAGAAAACAGGCAGTGGCATGTGGGGAAGTCTACGAGTTTATTAAAGTGAAAAAATGGTTCTCAGATTTTTCTTTTGTAAGTATCAAGCAGTGTGCGTGCATATGTTCGTGTGTGTGTGTGTGTGTGTATGTGTGTGTGTGTGTGTGTGTGTGTGTATGTGTGTGTGTGTGTGTATGTATGTGTGTGTATACTACATGGTTGTAGAATCTCTTGAGCACGACAGTTTTATAATCTCTTGAGCAGTGTACCCAAAGAAGTATAGTATATTTTATTATAATTACAAAAAATAATAGTGTCTGGGTGGGAGAGACAACTCAATAGTTAAGAACTCTGCTCTTCTATAAGACCTGAGGCAGTTCCCAGCACTCATGCCCAGTGGCTCATAACTGTCAGTAACTTTAGCTCCAGAGGATCTGATGCCCTTTTCGGGCCTTAGAGAACACCTGCCCACATGTAGTCTTCAACACACACACACACACATACACATCTTTTACAAAATGGTAGCATCTGAAAATAAATTTGTCATTTGTAGGAAAAATATAAAAGATTACAGGAAATATGCAAGATTCAGAAAGATAAATTGAATACTTTCCCTTATACTGGAATTTAGATTTTTTTTTAAAAAAAACATGATAGAAATAGAAAGAGAACTATTTAGGAAGAGCAAGAGGTCCACTGAGGTGGACGGACAGGAGAAAGTTGTGACAGAATGAACATAGTCAAAATGTATGATATACATCTATGAAGATGACATAATAAAACAATTATTTTGTACAATGAAGATACATTAATGATAATTATAAAATGTGACCCTAGGTATACAGCAGGAATGGCACACAATTTTCATTATCTCTTGACCCCCTGTCCAATATTCTTATGTAAGCTGTGGTAATTGTACCAGACAAAAAAAGATCAACCCTGGTTTTCCAGGTCTACCAAACAACCCAAAACGTTGACGGTAGGTTACCACTGGTAAATAAAGAATCTATTATTATTTTATCAGGATCTTTTTACTGCCTTTCAGTTTTCTGGGCCATTTATGTATGTTGCTTAAGATTTTCATACATCCCCATGAGATAGGTTTTGTAATTTTTAATCCCTGTTTTTCTGATAACTGCATTTGGGCCAAACAAACTAAAATGAATGTCTTAATGTCTGGCAGTCACATGTAGTAGTGTGTCAGTGGTTCTGAGGCCAATTGTTGTTTTGTATCAAGGGTGTCTAGCAAGTGCCATAGTTGTCTTAGGGCTTCATAATACCTAGACGGCTGCGTTCTCCTTCAGAGTTTCTGATTCATTAGGTCAGGGTGAGACATGAGAATTTCCAAATGGAGTTATTAGACATGTGGGGGCTGTGTTTGGAGAGTTGTGCCTCTTCAGGTCTGCCAGCAATCTGCCATTTACTGCAGCACTGTTCCATCTACACAATTCACTCTCAAGAACTGTACCATTAGGTGGAGAGATTGCTCAGTGGTTAAGAGCATCGTCTAGTCTTCCAGAGGTCTTGAGTTCAGTTCTCAGCAACCATATGGTTGCTCACAACCATCTGTCCTGAGACCTGATGCTCTCTTTGGGCATGCAGGTGTACATGTAGAGAGAACACTCATATACATAAAGTAAATAAATAATAAATAAATCTTTAAAAAAAAAGAACTGTGCCACTGAGTTAGAAACACTACCAACAATAATAAGACCAGCAACAAAACCATCATAATATTCTAATTGAGTTTGCAGTTTTGTGTTGGCCCACATCTGCCTTATGCCACAGAGTAGACATACCTGCGGCTGTGCTGCCTCTCCTCCATACAGGGCTTAAACTTTCACTTCCTGTGATTTGCTTGGTTCTAGGTTAAATAGCAAGGATTTCTGAATTCTTTGGTTCTTACAACTCTCTGGGGGAGGACAGTCATACCAGAAAGTTTTCATTTAGATTGTGACCCTAATAGCCCATCGTTGGACCCTCTAAAAATTGAGTTCTGTGGTTTTCCAAATCATGAGCACTTAGAACACTCATCATTTTCCTCCTTTGCTTTAGCTTTTTTTCCAATTTGCTTTTAAAAAATTTTTAGTAGAAATATTCACTCATAGCCCAGTTTGTTCCCCCACAGATAGGCCTCAGATACGTACAAATATCCAGAAGAAGGAGTGCGTCTTCTTTGCCTTAGCTTGATTTGAGGCTATGGTCCCTGTACAAAGTTATAGATTAGCAAGAGAAAAATATATGATTTTTCGAAAACATTATATGTAAGTCTTTAGAAAGGAAGACCAAGAGAAACTGAGAAAAATGTATGTTTTTATTCTGTTTAATGAATAGTGTATAGTGGTGCAGAACTACGGTTGAATTAAATGCAGTCAGTAGTGACAATCTTAGGGCTTTATCAACTACTTACTCAGATAAACATATTCCTCTTCCGTAAGCACAGGAAGGGGCCCTCTGGAATAAGGTCTTCTTACCTATTGTAGAGAATTCTTTTAAGAGCCATTTCAGGGGGAATGTTGGCAAGAATTTCCTGCTTGTGTTTTTATCAAATGCCAAGATATTATATCTTGAGGAAGTATGTCTTGAAATGTATCACAGCAAATATTATTTGAGCATTTTCTGTATTAGGCACTTACTTGTTCGAGCTAGGACACAGTGGTTGCACAACCGGGTATCATCCCTGCCACTAAGGAATTTTTGTTCTACTGAGGAAAGCACATCAGAAAAATGTGATGCATAAATGTCAATAGTGGTAACCTGCTAAAAAGGAGAGGTACTTGTACAGTGTCAGCACACAGCAGGAGACCTGAGTATATTGGTATGGAGGGAAGATTGTTGGGACGCAGGATTGAGCCAAACTCTGAAGGAAATTTAAAAATTAACTGGGTCAAGTGGCTGGAGTCGAGGGAAGGACGTTCTAGGCAAAGAAAAGCTGTGTGCAGAGGTCATGAAAGGAAAGAACATGGCATGATCTTAACAACATGAGACTCTAAGCTGGACATGCCTAGCTCAAGATCTATGTATGTTTTAAAGGATAATTTTTAAAAAGGTAAAATCATAATTCGTACTGGTATAAAATAACATGTTTAAGATGATACCAACTCATTAGGTACTCAGACAAATAGTAAGACCAATATAAAGAGAATTCAAATACACACACACGCACACACACACACACACACACACACAGAGAGAGAGAGAG
>NW_021620456.1:1289221-1304697 GCF_004785775.1 Grammomys surdaster | reverse complement strand
ACACACACAGAGAGAGAGAGAGAGAGAGAGAGAGAGAGAGAGAGAGAGAGAGAGAGAGAGAGAATTATATATTTGAAGGGACTAATATATGAAATTTCTCCGACAGACAGGACAGACATTGCCTGTCGACAAACAAGACTTATCTTACATGTCTATCAGTTAGGCACAGTTTACTGCTATAAAATGAATCAGGACACAATACCTGAGAACCAGGAGGTGGTCCCCTTTGTATACAATGCATGCTTTCTCACAGAACCACATTTATTTCTTCTCGTATAGAAACTTCAGTCATGAATACATTTCTGAAGTTTAAAGCTAGTTGGATTTGATTTTAAATGGGTATAATACAAAGCTGGACAATTCATACCCCATCTTGAATATGTCTTACTATGTTGAGCAGAATATACAGGCAGTCATTTCCTACATCTCCCTTTTATACCTGTCTAAGGAATCTCTAATAACTGGTTTCTTCCCTGTCACAGTAGAAAACAAGAAAATACTCTCTTTGAGAGAAGGCCCATAAAAAAATAGGGTAGAACTTGGCTTTTATTCTGGAGTCCCTATGAAATAAGGGGGATATCTTTCCAGTGAACCCCCACAAAGCAATAGTGGCCTTGCCAAGAGGTCTGGCCCAGCCTATAGTGAGGGTTGGCAAGGAAGAATTTTTCAAGTTGTCAGTCACTTTGAACAGAGAATGATAATCATCTGGTCAATTAGCAGAATTTGAATTGGTGATTTGTTTTGGTGAACTGTTGAAACAGCTTTGACAGGTACTATAACTCTTTAATTGGCACTCCAACTCAGAAGTCATGTGTTAAAAATGTTCATATTGTTAAATACAAGGACTCATCCTTGTCTTATGCTTTAAGCTAGGTATGTTGAGTGTAGATTCTGTTTTCTGTATTGATGCCATATTGTATGTAGAGATAGAATTAGAATAGCATCTTCTAAGGTAGTTGCAGCAGACCAGAATTTAAAGCTGCAGCATCACAAATGTTTGATTAAAAAAGTAACTGGTTTTGATTGAGTTGTGTTATTATCCCCCAGTTACAGATTCTCTTTCTTTTTTTTAATTAGTATAAACTCATCTAAGTTCTCAAGAATGCTGTCTCTAGTGATATTTCTGTCAGAAGCCTCTGGCCTATGGGACAGTGAATAAATACTTTAGATAGACAATGAATACTCACAATGTAAGTAAGTTACCTACAGGGAACAATGCCACTGGCATTTTTTCCTTCTACAAATATTGTTCTACTGATGTTAAAACCGTCCCTTAAAAAATCTCAGTTTGTTTCCTTCTGCTTTCATCCTCGGTGAAAAACTCTGAATCCTATATCATTTTTGACTTTTATTTGGAAATTTATTTAAAAGAAAGATGTAAAATAATCCCCAAGCCTAAAAAAAGCAGGTTTCCTGTTTGCTAAATCAGGCTTCTAATAGTAAAACAGCTCAGAAAGCCTTCCATAATATTTATGAACAGTTTCTCAGTTTTATACCCAGATATTTCTGTTTCACTCTATAGCAGAGATAATCCAGGCTCAACAAAAGAGGAGCCTTTTCTTTTTTTTTTTCCGAATGAATAGACTGGACAGTTGAGTAGTGAGCTGCATGATTACCAATCTTTCAAGCCCAGCTTTTATGTAAGGCAACTTTATAACTTCATCCATTCCAGAGACAAGCATTAAAGACCATAGGGAAAATAAAAGGCAAAGGAGAAATGTGGAGAAATATACCATCCCTTACATCTCTGCAGCTACTTGTTTCATCACTACCCTTGCTGAGTTAACCTACTTTAAGACTACAGCCTAAGTTTTGGAAAGGCATCTCACTCTTCTCCACGGCACTCAGTCTACAAAGCAGTGTGAAGACACAACAGCCTCTACTGTTCAAAAACATACTCTGTCTTTCACTGTGTATTCTGTGTCATCAATAACAGACATTTTATTATGCACCCAAATTGCCAAGTAACAGTGAATAAAGCAAAGGAAAAAAGGAACCTTCTAGTCTTCTTGTGACTCATAGAGTAATCAAGATTGAAATCCCACAGCAGTATCTGTACAATGAAATAAATCCTTCTTTGTTCCTCTAAATTCATTGGTCCATGTGTGGGGTTCTTAGTTGATGCTTGATTATGGCATATTTCTTAAAGCATGAGTTTCTGAACATTTGTCTGAGAATGATGTATGGAAAAGTACAGATTCCTGGCCTCTTTCCTGCAATGAAGACAGGGGTATCTTGGAGCCAAGTTGGGTGGGAGGTGGAATGTGTAGCTTCCTCAAACTCCCCATGTGGATAATTGATACACTTAATGTCTGAACATCATTTTAAGGTAAAAGCCTGATGTGTGGAGTAAAAAGGGGGAAGGTAGGAAGAAAAAAATGTTCTAGCCATGGCAGGTGTGTATTGTTAGTCAATCCTCTGTTCTTCACTGTGGAACATCCAAGGTCAGTCAGTCCTCCGTTCCTCATTGTGAAACACCTAAGGCATAGCTGTTCTCATCTTGACAACAAAAACTTTGGTAGCATCTACTCACAGAGAGGGTGTGGGCCCAGACATGTCACATCATTCTAAGGAGTTGGGGCATCCCTTGAAATCCATTCATGGACATTGCTGGATATTCCGTGTGTCCCAAGATCCCTTCACTTATTGGGAATATCTTAAAAGAGAAATGGAAGGTAGAAACCCCGCTGAGTAAGGATGGAAAGAAAGCATCTGTATCCATGCCTGCTTGCTGTTGGCCCCTCTGTGCACCGAGCATGGCGTTCCTTCAAATGTTGGGGGCATTGACATAGAGACTGAATGCTATTGCCGCTGTGTGCAGTCAGTCATGGGACTTTGTCTCTGTGGGCAAAAGAAGGAAGCATTTTCACAAACTTCTTTCTGTGTACAGTTTCCAAACACAAGCTACCTGACCTACTCCACTTTTTTCATCCGTGATACAGGACAACTTTCTCTGTGTGCGTTCAGTGGATCAAAAACTCCACCCAAACTAAATGGAAGAGATTAGTTCTATTTATTGCAAATTATCATTACCTCTGACCACATGAGTAGAGGCACAATTATTTTTGAATTATTGATTAAACTAAACCACACCTTGGGAATGAACTAAAGTAGAGAACCTTCCCCTCCCTCTTAGTGGTGATAGTACTGGGCAATTGTAGGAGTGTTGGATCTTTGTTTAGTAGAGTAGAAGTTTCCCAAGCTGACTTCTTGTAAATCATCCAACCTTGACTGCAGCTGCTGAGAAGGGTTTGTCCCTGGGTCTTCTAATGGACTGCTAGGATTTAATTACATGTTGTTTTATGGTGTCTGGCAATGCAATTCCCATCCCTGACATAGCTACAGAGATCTTTACAAATAAGCTTCATCTGTCTCTCTTCTCATTTGCTGAAAAGCACTCATTCCTTTGATTTTTGTAGACCCTACTGATGCTTTGTCCTTGTTCCCAATGGTGCTATATTGAAATAGATGCACACGCACACACACATGTACACGCACATGCACACAACACTCACTTAAATGTCATTGACTACAAAAACACTTCTAAAACAGTTAATGACATGAAAAAGGAGAGAACACTTAAGGTTTGTGTCAGGAGCTCTAGCCTTTCCATTAGAGAAGAAACCTTGTTTGAAGTTTGGAATAGGTTGCCAGGGTTGACTCCATTAAAGAGCAACAGATAAAGTGCTCCAGCAAATGCAGTGACATGTTTTGTTAGACATTTCCATTTATTCATAGTTGCTTGAAACAAATGTGTGTTCTTCAGGTTGCTATTCGTTTCTAGTACCCAATTCTGGAAGTGTGTGCCTTGGGAAGCTCTGGCGATATGAACATCACAATAAAACCTGTACCTTGCTAGACACATTGATGGTTCTGTTGATAAGAGGCTGCACGAAGTCAACAGTTGATTCTACTTCACTGTGACATTTGCATTTAATAAAGTCTTGTTTACCGTCATTTCTATATAATCACAGTGAGCACCTAGTGTGCCACAGTTGAGAATGCAAAACGAAGAGAGGGTTTCATCGAGGGCACATAGGGAAGAACAATTATTATGTTTTTTTGTTTAAACAATTTGGATCTTGTCTCAGAGCTAGAATAGCTGTAGTTGTTGGTTTGTGCCTCACTGTCACCCGTGACATATCCAGCCTATGCTGGATGATCATTCAGTGTGCTTCATTTGCTTTCCCTTTGTCCTTCCTGGCTCTCAAGAGGTGTTACTAGGGCAGTTCCTACATTTCCTTGGCACATACATGAGAACGTAAAACGGGGCCCTGCTGGGAACCAGAACATAAACAGAGCTCAGAATAGGGGTGCACAAGGCCACACAGTGACTCTACAGACAAGGAAAAGCCCTTCTTCTGAGTCCACTGACTTTCTCAGAGCAAGTGCTGCTTGTGGGCCACTCGGTGCCTGTCTCAATATCCTAGGCCCTAGAAAAATTCCTGGTAATTCCCATCTCTAAGATGCTTCTCAGAGTAATGGTGCCACCTAATATCTCTTCTGAGTATGTTTATCTGGTGGCTTGTCACCTGTGGACTTTGACACACAAGTTTTTGTTTTCCTTGAAAATTAAAATATAGCAAGAATAGGGTTTGTGAATAGTCACTCTTATAATCTTTAAAAATCTTGTCGATTCTCATCCAAGTATGTCCCTTCACATTTTATTTTCATCCACTGTGGAAAAACTGGTCTACTTGACCCATTTTTGCAGACAAATTAAATGCATAAGACAGTCTGTGTATATATAGATGTATCCTTTATAGCATATGGACAGTTTGTTTCTTTTCTTTAAAGGATATATGTTTATTCTATCTGTTGTCATATGGTGTTTTGACAGTTGAATGTGCTTAGCATAATTTCTTTTACATTTCGTGCCTGTAAAATGTAGCTGAAGAATCACAGCCTTGTGAATTTCTTACAGTTGTCCTTCCATTTTGAGTGTCCCCCAAACTATAGTGACACTATAAATGAGAATTGCCTCATCTGGAATTCCATTCCCAAGGATAGTAAGGTAGAAAGAGCTGCAAACACATGTATTAGTCATAAGTGTATCAAGGAAATCCGAAAGCAGATTTATAAGTTGTTTTGTGAGAGGAAACATTGACATGTCATTGGTGATTACAAACCAGCAATAGATTATGTGTTGTTGAATGAGCTATAGTACAGATGACATTGTGTGTAGAATTTGGTAAATGAATGAGAGAAATGGAAGGGAAGTGATACAGACATAACTCTTGAGTTGGTATTGTTGGTGAAGGGAGTGTGGTATTTTATCAGATCTGTTTAAAACTCCTGCCTTCAGTACTTGCTTCTAAAGGAAATATGGTGAGACAAATAGACATGATTCCTAACTCGGAACTCAGAACCTCAGCAGAGCATTGGCTGCAGACAGATGATGGCAATGCTATTTAAGGACAGTTTCTATAGATGCTAAGAAGCAGCTCAGAGTGCTGTGGGAGTGGATAGTGGCCTCTCCTAGGTGGGCATTTCTCCAAGGTCAGGTACTTGAGTGAGAAAGTGACTTTAAGTAGACTTAAAGACTGGTGGTAGATATGTGGATCATGGGTCCCCAATACTATACCAAGATTCAGTTTTTAAAGATTATATGCTAGGAGAGCTCAGAGGACTCAGCATTCAGTTATATGATTGGGCATGATTTATTGCAGCTGAAGGCTACAGAGCAAAATCAGCAGTGGGAAAGGTGTATGTGGTAAAGCTCAGAGGATGCCAGGTGCAAGGTTGCAGGAGTCGTCCCCCAGTGGACCTAGGAGGATGCACCTAATTCCTTGAGTGCTGACAGAGAAGCTCATTAGAGTCTCCACACAGAGGTAGTAGGATGGTCACAAAGCTACGTTATACCTAACATGATTACAAATGCAGGGTCACAGACTGAAAGCAGCCTCTTAGCATGAACTCTGCTATCTGAACAATTAGATTAGGCACAGAGCCACCCTTAGTAGTTCTAGGAATGACAGGAGCCCTTCTATAATTCAGGGATCCCAGATGCTAGCCCCAAGTCAAAAGCAGGCTTGCTAAAGATGGTAAGCTGAGCATGCTGTATTGTGTTCTCAAGGGCACGCGGGCTGATGAAGCAGCCTCGCTTTCAAACATTTCAACAGAGGAAAACAGGAGCTAATTGAATGGCTTGGATGCGGGAAGATCTTGTTTGTTGTTAGACTTGAGGGCATGGACAGTGGAGGCCCACGCCTATCAGTCTCTGTGAGAGATCTCTTATTAAACAGAGAAGGTTGGTTGTGGCAGTGGATGCCTGTAAATCTGGTACTTTGGAACACTACTGAAAGTTCTGGGATAGACTGGATTAAATGGTGGTGCTGGAGTGGAGTAAGGAAGAGAAAAAGGGTGAGGGAAAGAGGAGAGAGTAGAAAGAAGGAGGAGGGGGAGAAGGAGGAGGAAGAGGAGTGATAGATGTTTATCAGGCACAGAGAGGGCTAGATTTTGCTTAGCTCTAATGTTTTAAGTTCAGTTTAATTAAATAAATTAATCTAGTACCTATGCTAATTGAGTGAATTAAAGAAGCCTTTCATTGACCACCTAAGAATTACTAGGGCTTTATCCAAGGTCCTACAAGAAATGCAAAGATAACTGCACAGGGAACCTTGGTAGCTCTGGGCAGGACCGCCCATGAAATGGCGGTTGGTCTCTTCACTTGGATGTTGAAAAGAATTGCTAGGAAGTGAAAGGAACCAGCTGGCGCAAGTTTTGTCGCAAGTTTTGTCGCAAGTTTTATCATCAGCCAAGAATGCTGCACTAAGTACAGACTGCCATCACAGGGGGGCACGTGACTGCCTCATTGGCTTAGAAGAATATTCAATGAAGCAGAGCTTCCTGGAGGGAGCGGAAGTGATGGCAGGGACAGTGCCTGGGAGGATTGCCTTTGGCAGTGGCTTGGTAGGAGGAGAAGGCCAGTTGGGTCCTTCCCTTGAGGAGATCTGCATGTGGAAGGCCAGGCGATGAGCTTTTATTTAAAAGGGAATAGGTCAACCATTGAACTGGAGCTTAGAGTTGGGTTTATTTGAAAATGCTTTCAAAAGCTGTTTTGACAAGAATGGGGAGGAGGCAGCGGTATCATTAAATAAGCCGGCAACTTTTGTACCCAGCTTTTTGGTTTTCACCTCTAGGGAGAGTCAATAAACTTTGATTCCCAGCATTAATGTAATTATTTTGATTTTTTTTCCCCGACTCATTCGAGAGAAGGCTGAGAAGCTGCAATATCAGATGGCCGCAAGCAATTCAGAAATCCCGTGTCCCCAAGGACACCCGCTGCCTTTCAGAAGTAGCAGGCAAGGGGGTGGAATAAATCATTTCCTCTGATCTTGTTAGTGTGGAGAATAGTGTGGGGAAGCAAGAACGTTGCAGGGCCGGTGGTGACAAGCTGCTGTAGGCAGGGCAAGCAACATAACAACAGGCCCCTGCTCCTCAAAAAATACTTTTGTATATATACGTGTGTGTGTGTGTGTGTGTGTGTGTGTGTGTGTGTGTGTGTGTGTTTGCGCGCGCATGCATGTGTGTGCATGTGTGTGTGCCTCTGAAGGCCAGCAGTTGATGTCAGGTATCCTCTGCTGCTGCTGTGCATCTTAGTTTTCTGAGGCAGTGTCTCACTGAATCTAGAGCTAGCTGGTGCAGCCAGACTGGGTAGCCATGTCCATGTTTTGGGTACCGGGACCTGACCTCAGCTCTCCAGGATTGCACAGCAAGAACTTCACCCATGGAGCCGTCTCCCAGCCCGTGCACATCATCGTTTTCATAGCCACACCAACACTGGGCCATGGCTTACAGAGTGCTGCAAGTATTGTTTTCTGGAAACAACTTCAACTTGCCGGTTTAGGCTCCGATGTTAGAATTTCAGAGTTTCTTATTCAGTATAGATTCCTGAGGAGATACTTTAAATTTTATTTTCTTTAGAGGCATCTGAAGAGATATCTATTATAAACATCTATATTATTATATATCTATATCTAATATTATATGTCTATATTAAAAAATCACCCATTAGACCCATCAAAGCCAATAAGGAAATATAAACCAAATGATTAGTTGTTTACAAGTTTGGGGACACAGAAACCCACAATTACAACCTTTTTCAAATCAAATGTTTTTTTTTCAGTGATTTGATTACTTAAATGTATTATTTTCTACTTCACAAAATTGTATTTTTTCTTATTGTAAAAAGCATGAGTTGTTTTATTTTCCAGTTTCTCACATAATCTCTTACGGCTCACATGCTCACCTACAGGTTTTGTGTGCGCTTGGACATGTTATCATTAAGACAATTGCTGGTCAGTTCATAGCATGGTAGATCTTAGGGGATGTTATTGCTCACAGTCTGCTTCTCCCCAGGCCAGCCAGTGTCACCAATGGCAGGGCCTCACTGTCTGTTCCACTGGATACTGGAATAATTGACTAACTGGTCACCCCAAAGCCTCCATATTTCTAGTCTATTTTCCAGAGTGATGTCATTTGACTTTATAAAATAAAATGGAAATCTTGTCATGCCTTTATATATGCCTGCTACCTTTTACCATGCAGCTCCAATTCGTGGGAGTAGCTTACTTCCAGTGCCTCTCAAACTCTCCTCCTTTACCATGTGACTAAAATGTACCTTGAAGCAACCTTTCCTCTGCCTCCTTTACATCTGCCATCTTTCCCTTCTTTTTGCCAGGTAGTCTCATTTGTTGTCCTAGGCAATTTTGCTTCTACTTTTGTACCATGGACATACATACATACATACATACATACATACATTCATACATACATATGTGTTTTATATGTAACCTAGGCACCACAAATGAGGGAAAACATGCAGTATTTGTCTTTCTGACATTGAATTTACCTCATACTGATGCCCCAGTTACCTCTGTTTTCTTGACAAGCTAAAATAATTTTCTTCTTTTTTATGGCTGCAAAACATTCCATTGCATGTATATATACACCACACATTTGAAAATCAGTGCGAACTAAGCCATGTGCTTTCACCAGTTGCTGCCGCATGTGTGGTAGCTGGTTTTCTCGGTGCAGCTCTTGCTCTCTCTTCCCTTCGTGTTTTCTTCTGAGACGGTGTTCCTCTGGCTCACAGTCTGGCCTTTCTCCATCTTCCTGACCCCTCCCCTCACTTAACTGTCTCTACTGTTCCATAAGTTTCAGGAGAAACATTCTATGCTTCAAACAGGATCAAATATTCTATCCTACCAAATTGGTGACCTTATTTTTACTAAAACGTATTTGCTATCCCATTTATTATCAAAAAATGAACTTTGTAGGTGGTGCCTGCTAGAAACATAGTTAAAGGAAATTATATAATTGAATTATAATTTTAAAAATGAAGGAAAGTGATCTATCAAGAATTTAAATATTCTAATGTGAGTCCTCAATTCAACTGTGCTTGAAGGTGGAGTGACCAGTCAGATGCTTATAACTGCTTGTTGTGAACAAAACTGGGTTTAAGACAAGAACATCAGAAGCTATTCCATGTACAGGATACGAGAAATGGCAGAAGAGGGATTAAGGGTACTCTCTGAAGGTGACATATGTGATGGGCATATGTGATGGGGAAAAATGGCAAACCCTTAGAAGATGGGCTCTTGTACTGAAGAGAATCCCACCATTAGCGGTGGACAATGTTAGCGTGTGTCCCGTTCCTGGAAGCTAGTTGGACTTACTTACAGAGGGAGCTACAGAATAATTCCCCATGTTACGATAAGGGGCTGTGTTGTGCTGGAAAAACACAAGAAGAATGCATTTAATCTTGAAATCCTCCCTCAGGTTGAGGCATGCATTTGCTCTCCAGTTCTTCAAAAGCCCTCAGTAGGCCCACAGGGAGTAGGGAATGGATTGGAGGAAGAAACAGTAATATAAACAGCCATAAAGAGGTTGTATGGGAGGCACCTCTAGGGACGGCCTCAGTGTAAGATTGATAAACAAAAAGCAAGTCTTGAAAAGTAAGGAACTTTAATTGGTGATTTTTACTGTATAGATTTCTCATCAGTGCATTACAGACATTTAAAAATATATTTTGAAATATATATATGTATATATATATGCTCATATATTATTGGTACATATATATTATTGGTACATACAAATATGCTAATATTTTATGTTAAACCTATTTCTGGCTTTTACAGAATTTACATACTTGTATGTGACAGATAAGAATGAAGACTAATACATTTGAGTTATATTTGTAGACTAGGTACCAAAAGCCCCATTGTTGTCAGTGAAGTGATTTTCTGAATGTGAGCACTACCTAAAGTGTTGAACAAAACAAAGTACATTATTCCTTCAGCTTACATGCTAGTTACATTTTTTTGAGAAATTCAGTGAGAATTTAAAATGTGTAAAAAATACTTTGGGCTGTTATGTATAACATAATCACATTCTCTTTTTTATGACTGTCTGGTGGGACATTTGAAAGTCATGGGAGGCAAAGGCTCATTTTTCATTGTGTAGGCCTGTCCTGCAGATTACAGAGCACCCTGCATCCCAGGTGCCCTTCAGAAAATACTAGTTTTATTCCCCATTAGTGAGACAGCCACTAACCTTTCCTAAATAATAACCTAGGGGACAGTATCACTCTAGTTGAGCCTACTGTGGAGAGGGGCCTCTCCCTTTCCCTCCATACATTTAGGACTGTTGTAGTAATTTGTCCTTTGTTTCTAATTTCTGAGAAATTGAAGGTTCCTGAATGGCATTCAGGAGACATCTGACTCCACTATTGTATTACAGCTTGTACTTGGAAATGTTAAGTATAAGGAGCACCTCTTAAAAAGGTTTGTCAAATGACACAAGGTCGGGGAGAACATATCAGGTTCTGTTGCTGCTACTTGGCAATCTATTGAATCAATCAGGGATGACACGTAAGTTCTCTATTATCTTAGGTTAAGTCATGGTTATGCACCTGCATCTTGTCCAGGTTACCTTTGTTTTTAATTTTTCACAATTTTTATTAGTGTTTGTTCATTGAACAAAATGATGGTTTTATGATGATAGTTTTGTTCAAGTATGTAATATATTCTTGTCTGTATTCACTCCCCATTACTCTCTCTAATTCTTTCTTCACACGCCTGGGAGCCTCCTTTCTTTTCTTAAATAGTTGTTTCAGTTTCATGTAATATAAACATATATACAAACATATACATACATATACACATATATGCACGTCTGCATGCCCATATATAGCACAACATTGAGTGTTTGTCCTTCTGGCTGTGTCTTATTACACTTGATATAATGGTCTCAATCACTTGAGATGATGGTTTCAAATTCTACTGATTTTCTTGCAAATATATAATTTTGTTCTTCTTTATAGTTGAATAAAGCCTAGTGGATCTATATACCGCACATATTTTTAAGATCTATTCATCTCTTGATGGGACCTGCTTTGTAGGCATAGTAGGCAATGCAGTCAAGTCCATAATGTGCTACAGTGAAAAGAAACAAGAATCTGCATAGACAGCATCATTCAAAGTGGGTAAAACCTTGAGAAAATCTGGATGCCCATGAAAGGATGTGATTGTAGACAGCTTGCAGTACTGTTGTGTGTTGTTTCCTATACAGCAATAAATGAATAAAAAAATGGGTGTGATATGGTGTGGGTGCTAGGTAAAAACATTTTGTTGAGCAAGAAAACGACAGAATTCTACATTGCCTGGGGCCATTTATGTAAAGTACAAGAGGCAGGAATTATATTCAGTGGCACTGCAATCCAGATGTTTGCAGATGTCTGGGTCATCACTCTTGTATTCTGCATACTTTACTGTATAAAAATGATCCCTTTAAACCATCAGAAGAGTTGTGCAAAAGAGACTTCATTTCCATCAAAAGGTACCATGTGTTCATTTAAAAATTAATACAAACTGACAATAATTATGTCTTATTACATAAATTTTTGGTTAGTTTTCTTCACTTTTGCTTGTGCATAGGTTTAGAATAGTTTTAATTTTAGTTTTTTATTTTCCCTTTTATATTTTTAAGAACATATTTAGTGTTTATACATCACTGAATTTTTAAATCTGGAAAGAATTATTACTACAGAAAAATAATTTTTGGAGGAGTTTGTTTTGTTCATATATGAAGTTATATTGATGAGGACCTTCACATTAAAAACTTATCATAAGCCAGGTGTGGTGGCGCATTCTTTTAAACCCAGCACTAGGGAAGCAGAGGCAAGCAGATCTCTATGAGTTTAAGGCCGGTCTGGTTTGCATAGCAAATTTTATGCCATCGAAGGCTACATACTGAGACCCTGTCTCAAAATCAAAACAAAAACAAACTCAAAACAGCAACAAAAGTTCTCAGGTGGGCTGGTGAGATGGTTCATCAGGACACTTGGCTGCCAAGCCTGAGCTGTGTCTGAGACTCCTAAGGTAGAATCATAGAACTGAACCCCAAGTCATCTCCTGCTCTCTCTGCACCCTGATGAGTAAGTAAATAAATGTAATTTAAGAATTAAGAAATTAAGCTAGGCAGCGGTGGCCCATGCCTTTAATCCTAGCACTCGGGAGGCAGAGGCAGGCAGATTTCTGAGTTCGAGGCCAGCCTGGTCTACAGAGTGAGTTCCAGGACAGCCAGGGCTATACAAAGAAACCCTGTCTCAAAAAACAAAACCAACCCCCCCAAAACAAACAACAACAACAACAAAAAGAATTAAGAAATTAATATGAATCTGATAGGCAAAGACACAGATATAACTAGAATCTAGAAGGGATTCATTTATAGAAATTTCCAAGAGTGAAAACAGGAATGAACTTCCCTGTAAATAAATGACATGTTCACATGACTGTCCTTATGTTTTTCTGCCCCTCAGTCTCATATCTTTCTCATATCTGGGTTGACACCATGATGAAATCATCCTAGATCCATTGATGTAAACACTATATTCCATAATTTTATGTTTTCATGTTTAAATCTCTTTCTTTTCTGTGTTGGGGCCTGACCTGAGCCTTGTGCATGCTAGGCCTCTCCAAATCTCCATCAGATCCCTTTCTTACCTTCAGAGACTATCCATGAAGGTTTCAGGATTGGGAAAGTGGGGAATATTGTACAGCCTATAACTCATTACACATTTATAATGCATATTAAAATTGGATCACGAGATCATTTTTGGAGGAAACTTGACACTCTGACACCTTATATTGAGCCAACATGACGGAAAAACACATCATGTTTTCCTAAGATGAAAGGAAGGAGGCATGAAAGTAATGGAAAGGATATAGTCTAAAACAAAGCATCATAATTTGCAGTGTGAACTGTCGAATAGTTATTCTTTTACATAAGCTCCCCAGGTAACATAATTGCCAATACTAAAGAATCTGTTTTGTTTTGTCATCTCAATGGAACATTTTGCCTTGAGACTTAATTAATGCATTCTTCTCTTAAGCGTGTGTTCAAGACACAATGAGTATACCCTTAGATAACCTTCAGGAATACCACACATTTCTGCAGTGGTTCAAGAGGCAGAAAACAACAAAGAGAGCTTGATACTCCTTGCTCTCCCTGAGAGTAGGAGGGGAGAGTTTTGTTGCAGTCATCTTTATTAGAAGCAGCTGTCAGTAAGGGATTTCCCCCCATGGATGAAAACAAAAGGAGCTATAGAAGTCTGTGCATTAAGATAGCACCCACGAGGCATTAGGATAAATAAAAGTAGGCAATATTAATGATGCTCATTAACAGATGTCACTGGTGGGGATGAAGTAAATTCCATGCCAAAGAGTTTCATATATTACACTTTTCAAAACTGTCAGCTTTTTGACTTTGATGTATGTCCACATGGATAGTTTTAATAAGCTCCCACGCTCCTCTCTTTGCATAGACCCTGAAGAATCCTGGGAATTGCTGGCAGCGATGTCACAAAGACGTATTTGCCCAATGATTGTTGCTTTCCTTCAGTGAGGGAAGACTCAGATCATTGCATCCCCACTTACTCATGGTGTAAACATTTGTCTTAAGAATTAGTTTAAAAATATTGAATGACCAAGCAGATTTTTTTTTGAGGTTTATTTAAAGGAGTCTTCCACAGGCTATGGCCTATGTAACTAATAGAATCACATGCGTAAACTGCTTTTGAGGTAGAAGCCAAAATGCAGAACAATAGCTTGTCAAACTGTCATTTACAAGTGTGATCATAGATTTTATAGTCCAAATTAGGTTGTGTTCTTTTCCTTTTTGTCAGGTCATATTCTAATAACCATATTGTGTACTAAACCCTGTGTTTATCCCAACACTTGACAGATGGTAGGATGTTAATTTCTATGTAGGAGAGAGTGATTGCCAGTGCCCCAACAGTATCCAACAAAACATGAAATATCAGGATCCACTTTTGGTTACATTTTGCTCGACTTCATTTTAGCAAGGTAATGCTAAGTTTTAGTGGCTTAGCATATGTTTTACAAACTGAATGATTTTACTCACCATTAGAAGTATAAAGGATTAAGGAAAAAGTAACTTTTCTTGTTTATGTTCTTGTTTTTGCTCTCCTGTAGAGAGTTGTCTTCAGCATTAAGGGGTTAGTAGAAAGGACCAAATGAGAGTCATGAGCAGACAGGGTTTACGTGCTCAATGTTGAGGCTAATTATGGTACGGTAGTAGTATATACTGATGCTTAGGTAGAGAACAAAATAATTTAAAAGTTAAGGAAACATTGTCAAATTCACCAAAAACTATTAGAACTAATAAAGAGATTTAGCAGTGTGGCAAGATATAAGATCAACACACAAAAATCAATTTTATTTCTGTATACAAGGAATGAACAGTTTCAAAATGAAATTAAGAAAACAACTTCATTTAAAATAGCAATAAATGAATAACATTCTCAGTAATAAAGTTAACAAAGAGTATAAAACTTGTACACATAAAACAATAAAACAATAAGAGACAGTAGAAAGAAATAAGTAGAAAGTAGAAGGAGGCCCATGCTCATGGATTGAAAACCTTAGTAATAGTTAATGGTGAAATAATGATCAAAATGATTGACTTACTCATAAGATTTCCAACCCTAATTCATTCCTCTTAGAAGCCGTCAAGTTGATCTTAACTGCACATATAATACAAAGGATGCAGAACAGCCCATCAAAAGATAGGCATCAGAATTGGAGGATCCATTTTCTGGTTTTAACGTTTACTACAAAGCTATAGGCTATAGTATCAAGACTGGTGTGGTATTGACATTAAAATAGACATCAGAATAGAATTGAGAGTCCAGAAATAGGTCCAGTGAAATGGCTCAGGGGTTTCTGGAGCCCATATGGTAGGCAGAGAGATCTGACTCCTGAGACTTTTCTTCTAACCCCTTCTTCCAAAAAATCAACCGATCAATGTAAAGCAAAGGAAACAGACACACACACACACACACACACACACACACACACAGAGAGAGAGAGAGAGAGAGAGAGAGAGAGACAGAGAGAGACAGAGAGAGACAGAGAGAGACAGAGAGAGACAGAGAGAGACAGAGAGAG
>NW_021620456.1:1282074-1289211 GCF_004785775.1 Grammomys surdaster | reverse complement strand
GAGAGAGACAGAGAGAGACAGAGAGAGACAGAGAGAGACAGAGAGAGTGAAAGATTTACACAAGGGAGACACAGAGAGAAACAAAGGTAGAGATACATATAGAGAGAGGTGAGAAGAGACAGAAACAAAGACAAAGAGAGACCCAGACTCCAGAAATAAACCCTCACTTTTGTGGTTATTTAATTTTTAACAAAGAATGCCAAAATGACTCAATTGGAGAAAATATTTCTTAATACATACTTCTTCTTCCTCTTCCTCTTCCTCTTCCTCTTCTTCCTCCTCCTCCTCCTCCTCCTCCTCCTCCTCCTCCTCCTCCTCCTCTTCTTCTTCTTCTCCTTCTTCTTCTTCTTCTCATTCTCTTCCTCTTCCTCATCTTCTACCCCTTGTCCTTCTGATATCCCAAAGAACAATTTGGGACTCTACCATTTGACAATTAGACCAAAATGAAATCATAGATTCAAATGTAAAAGATAACACAAACACATAGGAAAAACTGCACAAGTTTATCTTTCTGGTACCAAGTTAGGACATTCAGAGTCAGGGACAAAAACTCAGGTGACAGTGTTCTGATTTGCAAGTGCAGTTAACAATCAATGAAAATGTTGATTACACCAGAAGTGTAAAACACTTTCATGTCAAATGATGCCATCAAGACAGTTGAAAAGACGACCTGAAGATAGAAGAGAAACATGCATCTGATGAGGGACTTGTATCCAGTATGTGAGGTGTGTGTGTGTCTATCTTGACTTGAAACTCAATAATAAGAGAGATTACACAATTGAAAAAAGTGAGCAAGGATATGAACTGGTGTTTTTTCTGAAGAAGAAACAAACTCTTAATGATGTCACAGAAAGATGCTTAACATCACTCATCAGATAAATCAAATCAAAACCACAGCCAGATGTTATTTTATATACAGTGAAATAGCTAAAATGAAAATCAATAAGTATTGATGAGAGCAGGAGAAATTAGGGACTTTACGTATCTCAATATGAATATAAAATGGTACAACCAATTTAAAAAATAGTTTGACAGTACCCCAAAACACCAAACATTTATTATTTATTATTTTATTTATTTTATTATTTTATTTATATTTTATTTATATTTATTTATATTATATTTTATTTATTTTATTATTTATTATTATTTATTATTATTTATTATTTATTATTTTGTGTCCCAACAACCCTTTTCTGAAACATTGCCACAAATGTTAAAAGCATGCATCCACACAAAATTTACACATAAATATCTATAATGGAATTATTCATAGTAAGTAAACACTGAAAAAAATGCAGATTTCTCCCTGAGATCAATGGATGTGCAAAATAGAACATCAGATACAAAAGAGAATAAAGCATTCTAACAGCATGAACAAACATTGAAAATACTATGCTAAGTGAAAAATGCCAGTTATGAATGGGTATACATATTGTCGTTTTTCCTTATGTGACATGTCCAGAACACACAGACCCATGCAGATTGTAGAGTAGTGGATTAGCAGGGCTTGAGTAATTAGAGAATGATACAGATGGTAATGCATTTCCTTTTGGAATGATAAAAATGTTGTATAATTGACCGTGCATTCAATTGCTGTTGAGTGAATCTCTTGTACGTATCACTGTCAATAAAAAAGCTTATGGCCAATGAGCAGGAAATAGGAGGTAGGACATCCAGCAGGGATAGAGAGAATTCTGGAAAATAGAAAGGAAGGGGATTCACCGAGGGATGCTGATGAGGTGGACGTGAACAGAATAGAATAAAGGAGAGATTTGCCCTAGGAACTCTGAGTAGACTCATGTAAGAAGACAAGGAGAGGAAATCAGCTACGTAGCTGAACCCAGGCTAGAATAAAGGGGATAAGTTAAGAGCTAGTCAGAGAACAAGCCAAAACTTGTGGCCTATCCACTTATCAATAAATAATTAGTCTTAGAGATGTCATTCTGGTACTCGGGGCTTGGAGGAAAAACTTGGTTTTCATTTTTTACAAGTTTCAGAACTCTTTTGCGTATACTTAAAACGTAATGAAGCATCTAATTCAAGTGGATGAGTTTTATGGTGTATGCTTAATAAAAACATTTAAAAGCACATTCTCTTCTATTGCTAATAGAAAAGAAATAGACATTTTCCATGTATCATGTTAGCATTACAATAATTACCTACATAGATACTCTACCACTTAGAAAGCAGTTTGGTTTCTCTTTTTAAAAACTCACAAAAGCAGATTCATAAAACTTAGTCTTAGATAATGATTTTCTTCCTACATAAAAGTGAAAAAAAAAGGAAGACCAAAGATAGTCAAAAGCTAGTAAGATGTTTCTTTTTCAACATCACAACTACAGAGAAATGCCAACCCGCTAGTGGTCTTCCATTATGTAACCATTCATCCCCAAACCAATCAGCGTACATGGCACTTGCATCCATGTGCATGTGCTGTATGTGTTCTATGCTGTGTGTACTTACAGGACATTGTCAGCCAGTATCTCTTCATCACTGTGACAAAACACCTGAGTGCATCAAAGTTCTGGGGGGAAAGCCTTATTTTGGCCTGACGTTTAGAGGCTAAAGCTCTGGCTGCTTGCCTCCTTTATCTTGGAGGTGTGATGTGATGGAATACCATGGTAAGAAGCATGTAGTTGAGCATTGATGCTCACTTCATGGTAACCCAGGTACTGAAATAAAGAGGAAGGGCCTTAGGTAAAAGTATAGGACATGCTCCCAATGTCTGAAATCCCTCTAACTTGGCCCTGCCTCCTATAAGTTCCACCAACTCTGATTTGTAAGCTCACTGGGGAACTGAGCCTTCAATGTAGTAACATGAGAGATATTTATGATCCAAGTCACAATGTATCAATGCCTGCATATGATATGAACACGTTTTAGAAATTTGTACCAACTTGTTCTCAAGACTACCAAGGCTCTCTTATTTTTCTGTATTGATTGATTTAATTTCTTATAGTTTATGAACATATACTATATATAATATATATCATCTACATGTTGGTCAAAAACAATGAATTCACATACATGTTGTATGCTCACACACAGAGGGAGGGAGGGAGGGAGGGAGGGAGGGAGGGAGGGAGAGAGGGAGAGAGGGAGAGAGAGAGAATAAAAATATATAAAAAGAATTGGCCACGTATGTTATAATTCAAAAACAAGTTGGAGTGTTTTCCATCAAGCCTGTATCTAGTAAAGATATTATTGATTTTATTGTTTTGTGGGAAATGAAGAGAAACAGACTATACAGTTTAGAAACAAATATGAAATGTACCGAAGTTCAACAAAGTTCTCTGAGTTGAGTTAAATGCAATTTTAAAATACATTCTAAGTCGTGGAATTACTTGTGTTTGATAAGGCAGTGGAAAAGGAGGTTTAATTTTACTATCTAAAATGTCTTTTAAAATTATACTTGAGAGATTTAATTCTCCCTTTCCCAAATATGATCTTTAAAAGCCAATGGCCTAATTTTAAATGTCAACAGAAACTACTGGTATATTTGGATCATTTCTTTTATTATGGCATGGTTTGAAGAAGTCCTAAGGAAAAACATGAGCTAGTTTTCATTTTAAAAATATTAAAAATATTATGCCATAAACATTACTTTCCTTCTGTGCATTGCGTGTGTGTGTGTGTGTGTGTGTGTGTGTGTGTGTGTGTGTATGTGTGTAGTATGTGTAGGTGCATGAGTATGCACATGTGTTTGGAGGCCACAGGACAGCCAGGGGGGTGTTTCCTCAGGAGTTGCCCACCATGTTTCTCGAGACTGAGCCTCTCATTGGCCTGTACTTTGCTGATTAGGCCAGGGTGGCTACCACCAAATCCTAGGATCTACCTAGCTCTGCCTCCCTACTGCTGTGGTTCCAGCTTATATACCATAGGCCCAGCTGGTTTTACATGGATTGGGGAGACTTTATCTTATTTCCCATCCTCAGTGTCCAGTCCTGTCCTCAGTATAGTTTCTGGGAAAAATACCCTTTAGTGGAAGAGAGAGATAAGAAACAAAACAAAACAAAAAACAAAAGCAACAACAAAAAAATGCTGTTCTCTCCCCTTTTCTGGCATTTCAGGCCTGCGGCTATAGTGTAACTAGAGGCCATTCTGGCTTAAACACTTCTGACATCTCTGATCTCTAGCAAGGATGAGCCTACTCACAGGCCCAAGGACATTTCTGGTTTTTAGCTTACAAAGAAACTGTCCACTTTGTGGGGTCTTCTTCCTCTAAGCCAGCTAGCCGTTTTCTACTTGTTACCATCAGAATACAACAGAAGAATTTGAGACTGATCTGAGCATCTTCCACCCATGTGTTTAGGGAGATCCCAGCAGCATAGTGGTCCTGAGTGATGGCCAGGTCTCCCCATTCCATGTCAGCAATCCTGTGGGTGTCTAGCTATACTGTTGACCTGATTTTTTTTTTTTGCATATATTCTCAGGAGCACATCCCATTACACATGGTTTAAGATTACATAGTCCTTGGAGGAGGCGAGAAAAAGATAAAAGGTGGAAGTTTAATTATAAAACTTACTTTTGACCCAGCTGATGAAGCTTTTAGTATCTGGGAGAAGAGGGGGCAGGAGACACAACTTGTTATTTTCTATACTAAGAGTGAAACCAAAATGGGTAAAAGATATAATCAAAGCCCACTACCATCCTATTTCAGCACAGCATGGAATTCTCAGTTAAAAACAAAAAGAGGTGTTTTTTTTTTTTTTTTTTTTGAGAAGGCATTTTAAGATAATGTACCCATGAGCCACTTCTGTGAAAAGCATGGAAGCTTAGGTTTTTCCTGAGAAATTGCTTTGCAATTGTGAAGGTCCAGACAGAGCAGGCTCCAGTCGGTGGACTGATCATGTGGGGCCTGTGGATGACATAATCTGCATGAAACATGAGAACACACTGTGGGCCCTCTGCCTTCTCCTCACAGCCAGGCCCTGTTGCCTTGGGGTGGGATAAAAATTTGGTTGCTGCTTTTAGGAAGTATCATTGTCAGGAGAATGGGGAAAAGCTGTAGTGCCTTTGCATAAGTCAACGGATAGAGCTGAAAGTGTCCTCTATTTTTGACTGAATCAGTGAACCTTGTAACCACCCCCTCTGCCCCGCCCCCAAGCCCTACAGAAACTGTAATGTTCTTTAACTATTTGTGTTTATTGTCTTGCTTGTTCCTTGACTATTTGCATCTATTGTATTTCTAGTTCCTCAACCTAGAACTGACCTTAATACTTGCATGTAATTAAAATGGTATAAAAGCAAAAAGGAGGAGGTGGGAAGGGATAGGGGGTTCTAGGGAGGGGAAATGGGGAAAGGGGATGACATCTGAAATGTAAATAAATAAAATATCCAATAAAAATAATAAATAAATAAATAAAAGCATAATTGAAAGTCAAAAAAAAAAAAAAAAAAGGACCACTAAGCCACATCTAGAGTGACAGCTTCTGTGTTCTGTCTCTGAGACCAATTCTCCCTGCTTCAGCGGAGTGGCTGGGAGAGGGTGCTTGGCATTGACATTCAAATAAATGTATCAAATATCTCTGTGGGCTACAGAATTTCTTTATCTGATGTTGCCACAACAAACAGCTCAGAGGTGTTTGTCTGAATCACTCTTGGCTTTTCATATTCTGACTGTTGAATAAAAGGAACCCTCTATGAAGACTTTCCTTTGAAAGCAGAAGTCCATTATGAGTGTCTTTGAAGCTCTGAAGTGTGTTCTTTCTAGTTGGATAAAGCACCACAATAGGCAGAAGGAAGCAAAGACAGCCTTATAAATTTTTGTGTGAGCATGCTGGCCTATTGTTGTCTTTATTAAAATGATGCCTCCAAGTGAGTAGTCCTATTCTGAGTGATATCTCCAGTAGGCTTGAAAGAAATCATCAGAAACTTCACATGTTGACCTTAAAACAACTAAGGCCGTCCTGAGAAATTTGAAAGGGGATGGTTTGTGGTGCTGAGTTGACAGCTATGTTGAACAAATATATTTTCAAATCTCAGACCTTGAAATTGGCAATTATATTAATAATGGTGTGGGGTTTGTGTAGAAATGGTCCCATAGACTCATGGGAGTGAATGCTTGGCCCATAGGGAGTGGCACTATATGGAGATGTGGCCTATTGGAGTAGGAGTGGCCTTGGAGAAAATGTGTCACTGTGGACACAGGCTTTGAAGTCTCTTATACTCAAGCTATGTCCAGTGTGGCACACAGTCTCCTTCTGCCTCAAGATTTAGCTCCTTCTCCAGCACCATGTCTGCCTGGATACTGCCATGTTTCCTGCCATACCATAATGAACTAAACCTCTGAACTGTATGTCAGCCCCAAATTAAATGTTTTTCTCTGTAAGAGTTCTCATGGCCATGGTGTCTCTTCACATCAATAAAACCCAAACTAAGACAAATGGTAAGCAAGTGCATTGACATTAACACATGTGTTCTCATTGTTCCTCCCAGAGAGGGCTTCCACTCAGGTTCCATACGTATTAAGACATAGGAGAGAATGGCATACACTTACCATTAGAACACATCAATTAAAGCAACAAGTGACACTTTAATGTAATGAAGCTCTCCAGCGGCTCAGTGTAAAACACTCCACAGTCAAGTTCTAATGGACTGGTGATGTATGTATGTTTGAAATATTATTTTGTTTTGAATTTCTGTTTTCATTATTTTCTGTGATGAGGATGGATACGGAGGCAGGGCATTCTTCTAGACAAATAATGAACCAATGAGGCCTGTCAGTGTACTGTCTGTAGGTTGTAGTCTCACGTGGAGTGTATCTTTGTCATTTTGCTTTCATTCAGCACTTGACAGCATGCTTGATATTTTCCATTTCTTCACCAGATGTGCTGGTTACTAGGACACAGGCAGTTCCTACCCTCCAGGACCCTACCTTTCTTTCATTTGATCCAAGCTGTTTTGCTGTTTCTTTTGAACTGTTGGAGAGTAAATTATCCTACCCTAAATATATTTCTTTGTCATATTTTGAGTTGGTTATCCAGAGAAATTGCTGACCTCTGTAGGCACAGGAGTAGCATGAAAGCACCACTCTTTTGAAAAGAAAAATTTCTATCGGCCCATGTTAGTAAACAATAGATACAGGCACTTCCCTTCGGCCCCTGCCTGGTCCCTTGGACTGGAGCAGACACA
>NW_021620456.1:1280784-1282064 GCF_004785775.1 Grammomys surdaster | reverse complement strand
GCTCCTGTCCTGTGGAGAAACTGAATCCTGAGTCATCCAGGAGCCACAGCACTCAGAGCAGCTGGAGCCACTACACTCAGAGCAGCTGAAACTGAATTCTGAGTCATCAGGGACCCACTGCACTCAGAGCAGCTGGAGCCACTGCACTCAGAGCAGCTGAAACTGAATCCTGAGTCATCGAGAACCCACTGCACTCAGAGCAGCCGAGGAGCCACTGCACTCAGAACAGAAGGATTACCAGATCCAAGAGGTGGCCTGAGTCCCAGGAGTTCTTCCACCCGGGAGATTAGGGGCATAAGACCACAGAGACCTCTGGACTCTGAGGAGCTCTGCAATAAGCAAGATAACTGGAAATACAGATTCCAATCTTACACAGAAAGGGCAGGTACCACTAGAGTTACCCAGATGGCGAAAGGCAAGCGCAAGAACATAAGCAACAGAAACCAAAGTTTCTTGGCATCATCAGTGCCCAGTTCTCCCAATATAGCAAGCCCTGAACACCCCTTCACACCTGAAAAGCAGGATTCAGAATTAAAATCACTTCTCATGATGATGATAGAGGATTATAAGAAGGAATTAAGTAACTCCCTTAAAGAAATACAGGAGAGTACAAGTAAACAGATAGAAGCCCTTAAAGAGGAATCACAGAAATCCCTTAAAGAAATGCAAGAAAACACAAAGAAGGAATTAAACAAAAACATTCAGGATCTGAAAATGGAAATAGAAACAATAAAGAAAGTTCAAAGGGAGACAACCATGGAGATAGAAAACCTAAGAAAGAGATCAGGAGTCACAGACGCAAGCATCACCAACCGAATACAAGAGATAGAAGAGAGAATCTCAAATGCAGAAGATACGGTGGAAAATATTGACACAGTTGTCAAAGAAAATGAAAAAAGTAAAAAACTCCTAACTCAAAACATCCAGGAAATCCAGGACACAATGAGAAGACCAAACCTAAGGATAATAGGTATAGATGAGAATGAAGATTCCCAACTTAAAGGGCCAGTAAATATCTTCAACAAAATCATTGAGGAAAATTTCCCTAACCTAAAGAACAAGATGCCCATAAACATACAAGAAGCCTACAGAACACCAAATAGACTAGACCAGAAAAGAAATACCTCCCGTCACATAATAATCAAAACATCAGATGCACAAAACAAAGAAAAAATACTAAAAGCAGTAAGGGAAAAAGGTCAAGTAACATATAAAGGCAGACCTATAAGAATTACACCAGACTTCTCACCAGAGACTATAAAAGCCAGAAGAGCCTGGAC
>NW_021620456.1:1258889-1260784 GCF_004785775.1 Grammomys surdaster | reverse complement strand
ACCCCTGTGTGATGAATTACGATTTGAGAAAAAATAAATTATAAAAAAAACAAACTCTCTGTCTCTCTGTCTCTCTCTGTCTCTCTCTGTCTCTCTCTCTCTCTCTCTCATTGTTCTTTTCTTGACTCAGAGACTTTCTCTCCTAATGTTCTTGTGGCTTACCCAACTGGGTTGGATTCTACATGTGGCTTTTTCTATAGCCCCATCTTTGACCCATACCTCTTTTGGAGCTGTGAACTCATCCCAAGTAAAACAGCAACTATCATCTCCTTAGTTTCATGGATGTTTCCCAAATCTGTAATATTCCAATCTCTTGGAAATCCCTGTCTGGAAAGTCTGCAGATAATTCTAATTTATTGTGTTCAAGCTGGGATCAACCTCCATCTCTCATTTGAACCCCTTCCATGCCCTGTCTTACTCAATGATATTTCTATCTACCCTTGATTCAAGTATGTGAGTATTTGTCTTTCACTGCTTTTGAGCAATAATTGTTGAGTTCCTATTGTGAGTCAGGCACTGTGTTAGACAGAAAGAATAAACGATCAGTAAAACAAGCATCATTATACTTTCCAGTGACTTATAATGTTGTAGCTGATGTTGATACTAATTTGTCTTATCATAAAAATATTAGAACCAGGACAAACGCTGTAAAGAAAAGTACAGGATGCCCTGTGAGCTGTCATGAAAGGAAATAGCTTATCCTCAGGATTTGAGCAGCTTCCATTAGCAAATGGCATTTGATATGCAATGGAGCGAATGATCGGAGTGAGTTAGGAGAGGGGGGTACTTTCTTCCTTATCGTTATGTATCCTAGTCACCAGATTCCATCAAATCCACCCATTCTTCAACTTTATGTTCTCACTGAGGACCACCGCAATGTCCATTTCCACCCTAAAATTCCATTCTCATCTGCTAACTTTAAGTTGATGCCAGAGTTCCTTAACAGAACACAATCCCATGACATATTTTCTCCTACCAATAACTTAAAACTCTTAGCAGATCCCCATGTTTTCAAAGTCAAATCCCAACCCTCTGTCATGGTGCCAACAACTTTGAAAGTCTGGCTTTCATCTCCTGTCGCTCAACATCATGCTGCCCGTTCCCTGGCCACTATGGACTTTTTGTACTTGGCTGAAGACACAATGCCCTTGAAAGCTTTTATGCTTTGTCTTTATTCATTTACCAGCTTTAAATTCCTCTATCCTCCTGTTGTATCTGACCAGTCCCTGCTGATCATCTTAGACTCTGCATAATTGTCACATCCTCCGCAAGACTTTCCTTGATATCTTGAATCTGTACATCTGTCATGAGAACTTTGTCTGATTTTCTCAATGCTATGTGTTCTATAAAATATTTTCAAAGGTGTTTCCATATGTCTTTTCTTGTTTGAGAGTCTTACAGGAATGGGATCATTACTTAGTATTTTAGTGATGAGAGTCGTGGTACTCAGAGGGCTGTATGTCTTAATCTCCCAGCTGTCTGTGGTCCTTTGTCTTCCAATTCTTTTCCTCTTCACACTTCTACCTTCCTGCCTAGACCATTTTTTTATGATTCTTTTCTATACCTGCAGTCTTTATGCATTTTAAACTTCCCTTTTTCTTATGCCCCTCTAATCTGTCTCTTATCTGTTGAATGTTAAATGTGTGATGTACTCCTCTGTCTCATGCCCTCCCACCAACTCAGAGAGGTGCAGAGAAAACTAAACATTTGTGCTTCTCAGCCTCACCGTTATTCTCCCCAGTTTCTATAGACAGAGATTGTGGGAAACAGTGCATGTGCTCAGGATGCAGAGAACAAGGGAAGCAGTACATGCACTCAAGATTCAGAGACAGTGGGAAGCAGTGCATACACTCAGGATGCAGAGACAGTGGGAAGCAGTGCATGTGCTAAGGATG
>NW_021620456.1:1184586-1258879 GCF_004785775.1 Grammomys surdaster | reverse complement strand
GCAGAGACAGTGGGAAGCAGTGCATGTGCTAAGGATGCAGAGACAGTAGGAAGCAGTGCATGTGCTAAGAATGTGGAGACAGTGGGAAGCAGTGCATGTGCTAAAGATGCAGAGACAGTGGGAATGCGCTAGGATGCAGAGACAGCACTAAGAATGGCTTTTGTACTTGCCTTCTTTGGAAATGAGCTCTGAATACAGATTGGTTGACTTCTTAGGGAATTGTAAAAAAGTAGAATTGAAAATTTTACACAGTATCACATGGACTCAGTTGAGGATGATTTTTCATTTAAATTTAAGTTTTAAGTCATGGAAGTCATGAGTGACAAAACAAGGGTCAAGGGTTGCCTGATCCTGCAAACAGAAACTTTTTAAAAAAATCTTTTTGAGTAAAAATATATATATATATATATATTTAAAAAAATACTTAGGTCAAAAGACAAGACAACAAGTTTAGCTTAAAGATTAATTTTCATAGCTATTCTTAAATATAGTAGTGAGATGCTTCATATGAAGGAGATTAAAGGACAGAAAAGTTCAGTAACTTGCTTAGAATCACACAGCTAATTAGTAGCCAAGCCAGAATTCAACTAGGTGTCATGTCTGAAACCCTCATTTCAACTATGACTTTCTTACACAGTCCGATCCCCACAAAGCCTAGTAAAGAGGGAATTAATGTGAATCTGAGAAAGCAGAAGGGGGAAGGGAATATATGTTAGAAGGTAATTTATGTAAACTAAGATTTGATTCATATGCCAAGCCAGGGGCCAATAAACTTGTTGTTGTTGTTTTGTTTGTGTTTTTTTTTTTTTTTTTGTGAGGGAGCAGTTAATAAATGTTGTAGGCTTTACAGGTTATATAGTCAACCCTACAGTAAATATGAAATAACTAGATTCCAATAAAACTCCTTTTTAAAAAAGTGAGGTTGGGGAATCTTATTAGGGTTTTTATTTGGAATTCTAGATTTGTATGACACCTCATTTTATAAAATAGAATGAGCATTTGGATAAACTGAGCAGCAAAGTTGGCTTTATAGAAAAAATGTTGGAAGAAACCAGGGACAGAGCAAAAGGCACAGTGATTATCTCATTTGTCTTTCTTGTAGTGCCAAGACAGAGACAATCTGTGCCTCGAATGGTCTGCCTGCAGGGGCTACTGAGTGCAGAGGGATGGTCTGACACACAGGCCTCCCCTTTGCCTTACCATCCCCTGGTGGGCACTTCCTCCTCGGGGTTCTTGTAGCATTTCTTTGCATCAGTTTTCCATGCTTGTAGCACCTCTTGTCCCATGTTTTAGTTTCTGATGTTAGCTTCCCCATTGCTATAGACTGGGAACTTTTGAGACTAAGGCAGTTCCATGGCACCTCTAGCATACAATTTAGGATGGAATGCTTAACAAATTCCCGTTCTCTGGGATTTCCAGAGACTTGTACTTCCTCCTTTATGCAATACTGTTTCATTTGAATATTTTACAGTAATCTTGCATTACTGTGCAATCAAGGGAAAAGGTAAAGATATAGTGTCTTTGAATGACTAAGTGGATGAGTGAGTGATTAAGAATTCAGTGTTGCTAAGGAAATTCAAGAGCAAGGTATCATTTACTGAACAACCAAATCTCTGGTTTTCCAAGAAATATAACATTTCTCACACTTACTACTCTAATTGCTTTTTAGCATCTTGATGAAATGGAAAGGCATAGACAGGCCCAAAGTAGCCGGGATATACATCATTTGAGACAGTTACCTCTTTATTCTACATACTTGCCTCAAGCCATGGAAAGAACTTGCTTCTGGAATTTGGTCTTGCTCATCTATCCCCAGATGATTTTAAGGAATCAAGAGCTTTTAATGTGGCTGGGTTTGAGTGGCCCTTCATCCCCATGCAATCTCTCGCTATTCACAGCAGTGTTACTATCTCAGGTCACACAGAACCAGAGCCCAAACCAGCTCAAAAAGAATGTTTGCGTTTAGATAACCACATCACCTGGCAGTCTCCTCACTACTGATAACCATAATTGTTTCAACATTAGCAGACTCTTATTTAGCAATGACATGGTTTGAATGTTTGCTCATTTGCCTCTCCTAGATTGGCATCCATCTTCACGTCACATGACGCAATGTGTCACATAGGAACCCCCACAACATACCTGGAACACACAAAGGCAGCCAAGATTCCCAGTTCAATATTCGATTGTAGCATATCACAGTGTTTTTTAATTCAAGGGCATTGTTTATTCACAGTTACTGAGCAATGTGGCACTCTGAGGAAACTGCAGATAATCTTGTATGGCATGATGTATAGGGTGCACACAATTCCGCAGTGCCTTCTTGGGCCTCCTCTTGTGCCCACCTTCTGGTTGATGTGGGCTGTAGCTATTGGAGCATGTATCAGGTCCATAGTTATCCATCACCGAAAACCTTTCTAGTAACTTTGAAGTAGAGCACCGGAGAGGAAGGAAAACAGGTAGCTGATAACCCTGAATTCCCAGAATAAACATTGGTGATTGAGAAGAAAAAGGTGTTTTTCTCTTCAAGTTAAGTGTTTCCTTCTTGACTAGCCTGTATAGTGTATTAGTCTTTTAAATCTTAAAACATTGGTTGAAATATTAGCAGTGCAGGGATTGGAATCAACAAGCCAAAGAGGACTTGAATGGTAGCAGCCTCCATGTTTTGGATGTTCTTTGCTTTGGCACACTCAAAGACCACTCAACTAGAGCATGCCTACATAAAACCTTGTGGATTGAGACACTGCTGTGAGATTTGTGTGGCTAGTAGAATAATTGCAAGTCTATTTGGACTCTGAAGATGTTGTGGCCTGTATGTAGTTGAAAGTTAAGCAGTGTGGAGCAGAGTGCCTATGTCCCTTGAATTTCTCCCACTTGCCTTGCATTATATTAGACTGTGTAACTTAACCCCCTCAAATGTCTCAAAGACTTTTACCTTCATCTCTCACCACAATTGAACTTATGACCGAGTGTGGTGGAGTATGCCTTTCACACAACACTTGGGAGGCAGATACAGGTAGATCTCTGTAAGTTTGAAGCCAGTCTAGTTTAGGTAGCAAGTTCCAGAACAACCAAGACTACATAGCAAGACCCTGTCTCAAAATAAAGAAAAAAAAAACTCAATAAATCCTTGGAAAACTAAGTTTAATATGTAGTATCTTTTCATGCAGACTTTGTTGTCTTAACAAAGCCCCTTTCATAATCATCAAACCACAGTCTTTTAGATCATCTGCTATGTGTTTGGCAAAGCAGAAAATATAAAGAGTTTTTTTTTAAATAATTAAAATGTATTAATTTATTTTTATGAATATGTGTATTTTGGCTATATGTAAGTCTTCACACCATGTACATGCAGTGTCTGTAGAAGCCAGAAGAGGGTATAAGATTCCCTGGGATTGAATTTATAGACAGTTGTGAACTGCCATGTCCATGCTGATAATAAAGGCCAGTCCTCTTGAGGACTGCAAATGCTCTCAATCACTCTAGCCATCTCTTTAGCCCCTAAAGAGGTATTCTATAAAAAACCTTACTGAACACTTATGGTCCTCATTATCTGTTAATTTTCAAGTAACCAATCTCTTGTTTATTGTGATTATTGCAGAAAGGATTTTGTGTGTATATTAATTAATTATTTTGGTGTCTATATCCATATGTTTTGTGCCTGTTTATGTCTGTAGGTATGGGTACACCATGCTCAGCACATGTGTGGGGGCCAGAAGACATGTTTTAAGGTTGGTCCTTGCCTTCCAGCCTCTTTGCATATGTTCTCTTAGCTGCTGTGCTAGTCCAGCTAGCTGTGGACTTCTAGAAATTCTCCTGTCTCCACCCCTACCCCCCATAAGATACACTGGCATTACATGTACAGCACATTGGTGCCACTATAGATGGCTTTTAAGTGTTCCAGGGATATAAACTGAAGCCATCAGGCTTGAGCAGTGAGAATTTTTACCCACCACCACCTCTCCCCAGTTCTACATGGTGTTTTATTTATTAACTTTTTTATTAAGCTTTTATTTACTTATTTATTTATTCATTTCTTTATTGCCATGTAGAAGTTTGAGGTACTTATTTTACCTACAGGTCTTCTATGTCAACTTTTTCCAAGGCAGTTATATTGGATCATATCTCAGATCATATTTAAGTAGAAGAACAAAATATCCTGCTTGATGTCAGGCAGGGCCTTGACTGACAGGCTCCACCACCTTCCAGTGCTGTAGAAAGCGGTATTTGGTCTGCCTGCTTCTGCCTTGCTGGCCTCACTTAGTTGTCTACTCACAAGGCAAGGCCTCAGAAGGAACCCCAGTAGAGACTCCATCAGGACTCTGTGTCACTCTCACTGTCACGCCACCCAGGGGTCCGCCTTCACCTATTCTGTGTTGGCTAGTTGCCTCCAGGCCCACCGCTGCTATCTGTCCCTTTCTGATGCTTTCCCCTGCGTTTCTCTCAGTTCAGAAGCCTTGTTCCCAGGAACTTGGAGGAGAGCTTTTCCCTTCACCTTCCTCAGATCTTTTTCTAGAGAGCCAGCTGAGACACTGTGGGAGCTCGCTCCCTCCTGTTTTCCCACGACTCACCAGTTCCCTGACTCTGCTGCTTCCCACAGCGCCCATCATCCTCTCACATGCTAAATATTTCACTAGTTAATTTTATTTTATTGTGTGTCTTCCTCAATTAAAGAGAAGTTATGGAAGACGTGAAGATAAGCCTTTTGTTTTTGTTTTCTGTCTTGATCACTGCTGGCTCCCATTGCTTACAATGGTGTTTGACTGAAGTCAATGTCTGTTAAATATTTGACCAAAGATGAAGTGAAGATATAGCTGCGAGACTCATGCATTCCATAAATGCCACATTCAACTCTTGGAACATTATGGACTTTAATGATTTACTCATTCAATAAATACTTCTTGAGTGCTTGCTGTATGGCGAATTACGAGCTGTGCCCTTGAGTATAGTGGCTCTCCTGGAGTTTACTATTTACATGGAGAGACTACTGCCATGAAACATAAATAAGTGTGTAATGATCCGGGGCTTCCCTCGTGACCTGTGAGCTGAGACAACAGGGAACCTGCCTCAGAGGAATTGTTATGAATGGGACCAGGAGTAAGGGTGGAGGCAGGCAGCACACTACTGCTTCTGTAGATCCAGAGGCTCTGCATATAACCTTTTGAAGAACCTGTGGTTTTCACACTTCTATGAGAATCACCTTCAGACCCATGAGAACAGGTTCTTTTATCCCATCTGTAGAATCTCTGCTCTGCTAGGCCTGGGGTAGGTCCTGGCATCCGTGTGTCTGTGCTGCTGATGCTGATGTTACTGGCCCACCCAGTGGTCACAGTTTGGGAGTCAATGGGATGCAATGTGAGTGGCATCACTTTAAATAACAGTGAGGGCTTGTTCTCAGGCATGGGCCCCAGAAGGGCTTTGGTCTCAGAAAAGAAGGCCATCCTCAAATGCCAAGGGAAGCTGGAGTGGACATGGGAGCTGGAGAGAATGTCTTATCCACCCCACAGATACATCCACAGAGTTGAAAGCTCAGTCCATTCATTATTGCTATTTTCTTTGCAAGAAGCCAAAGCTGTTTGGCCTGTAATGCTAAAAGTTTTGCTTTCTGGAGTCAGGTAGAACTGGGTTTAATCTCTCTCACTCTTGTCCCGTTAGAGACTGAACAGATGCATAGCTCTGGTAAACTAAAGATGGGGGAGCATTTCTTTGGATGGAAGCCTGTTCTGCAGAAATGGTACTTTTCTGTCTTTGTATACATGTTGTTGTGAGTATATGTCTGTGTGTATATGTACATGTTGGTGTGAGTATATGTCTGTGTGTATATGTACATGCTGGTGTGAGTATATGTCTGTGTGTATATGTACATGGTGGTGTGAGTATATGTCTGTGTGTATATGTACATGCTGGTGTGAGTATATGTCTGTGTGTATATGTACATGCTGGTGTGAGTATATGTCTGTGTGTATATGTACATGTTGGTGTGCATATATGTCTGTGTGTATATGTACAAGTTGGTGTGAGTATATGTCTGCATGCATATGTACAAACTGATGTAAATAAATGCATGTATATAATTTGTGTGTACGTGTTGGTGTGTGTATAGGAGCATACATGTATGTTCATGTACCTTCATGTGGAGGCCAAAAGTTGGCCTCAGGTAATATTCCTCATGAGACAACCACCATTTCGCTGCTGTTGTTCGTTAGTTTTAAGACAGGGTTTTTGATAGGCCTGAGCTTGCCAAGTCACAGATCTCTAGGCCTCTTTCTTGCTTCACAACTCTGGGATTACAAACTCAAGTCACCATGACAAGCCTTTTACATATGCTCATTGAATCAGACTCTGGTCCTCATGATTGCCCAGCAAGCTCCTTACTAACCGAGCATTCCGCTCTTCACCTGGAGGGCCATAGTCTAAAGTGAAACATTTAATACACCTTCAGTCAGTCTAAAACGGACAGGTTCATTGCTCACACCTTAATTTGAAAAGGGAGATTATTTGGCAGAAAGAAGTTTTTTTTTTGTTAACTTTAGAATTTTTAGCTAACAGTACCCAACTGGAGCAAAGTATTGGAAGTCAATGATTTGATTTCAACAGTTAACAAATCTTTGCGTCTGGGTTCATGCTAATTGCTTATAGATGGACTGACTTCCCATTGGATTACTGAGGACTCTTTCCTGAGAATTACTATATATTTGAAAAAAACAAACAAACAAACCCCGAATTAAAACCACAAGAGTTTTTCCCTTGACTTTTCCTTTCAGTTTGCATTTGATTTGCTGGTCTGCTGGCTCTTACACTTTCAAGTATACTATGCTGAAAACGAGGCAGCTTTCGTCTCCTTACAGTAAAAATATTTTGATTGAATGGGTTAAAATACAAATGTGTTCATGTACTCAGATGTATTAATTTTTTTTGCTCTTTGTTCAGTAAAGAATAATCCTTTTTAAGTAAAAGTAATTTCTTATTCTTGTGTCTAAAGCCTTTTTCCTTGAAACATAGTTTTTTTTTCCAGTTTTTTGATTACTCTGAGGGGGAAACCCCCTCTCTTTTGTATCACATTAACCTCATACTGTATTTATATTAAACAATATTCTTCGGAGAAAGAAAGGTTTGGTATACTTAGTGAATTCGGCTCCCCCCTGCAGGCACTGCCGGCTGCTAATGCTCAGTGGAACCCAGCAGTCAGAACTGATGAAGCATCAGCATGGTGGCTATGAAATAAAAAAGAAGTAATTGGGGACATGTTGGGAGCTGGCAAATGGAAAACACTAGCAGATGTGGCGCTGAGAGAGAAAAGAAAGCTTCAAAATTCACATTCGCCACAAGAGCAACTGGCACAGACGCAGGATAGAAGCTGCCACCCCATTCAGAGCGAATGTGGACAAGAAATTGTCTCCCCTCCTTTGTCAAGTAATAAGCCAAGAAGAGAGTTGTCCAAGAAGCAAGCGCTGTATGTGACCCCCAAGAGAGCCCACTTTCTCTGGGAAGACAGGGTGTCGGTATGAACTTTCAGGACTTTCTACTTCAGAACCCACACCCTCCTGTTCACTGCAGCACTTGGGTCTGCCCCTGCTCAAGGAGTTCTTCCCCATTTCAAACAGGCAACTCACAGTGCACACAGGAATGATGACCTAATCTGGCCCTTTGGTCTGATAGTTTAGTGTGGGTTCTGTTGTGCCCTGTAGACAAGGACACAGGGACTCAGATTCTCTGAGGAGCTCAGGAAACAATAAGACAATTTCTCCCTTCACGTGTAAAGTAAAATACACTTCAGCATGTATGAGCACTGAAGTATTTAGTTAGCAGTCCAGTAATGACAGTTCCCTGTCAATTCCTTCTTCACAAGCACCCTGCACCTTTAACTTTAGCTGTTCGTTCCTGTGTTCTCCTCCTCATCCCTCTCTCTCCTCCCTTTCACCACCTTTGCCACTTGATCCTCCTGCTCCAGCCTCTTCATCTATAACTGTCTATTCTATTTCGCTTTCCTAACAAGCTGCCCCCAGTCCTTGACTCTATACCTAATCCCTGTGGTTCTAAGTATTGTAGCTTAGTTATCAATGACTTAAAAGCTAATATTCACATATAAGCAAAGACATCATATTTGTCTTACTGGGCTTTGGATATCTCACTCAAAATAATTTCTTTCTAGTTCTTTTTATTTACCTGCAAATTCCATGATTTCATTATTTTTAATGGCCAAGTAATACTCCATTGTGTAAAGACCACATTTTCTTTATCCATTCTTCAGTGTTGAGAGACATCCAGGTTGTTTCCAATTTCAGGTTTTTATGAATAGAGCAGTAACGAACATAGTTGAGAAAGTGTCTGTGGTAGGATGAAGCATCTTTTGGGAATATGCCCAACAGTGGTATAGCTGGCTCTTGAGGTAGATCAATTCTCATTATCCTGCGGCAACACCACACTGATTTCCATAATGGCTGTATAAGACTACAGTCCCACCAACAATGGAGGAGTGTTCTCCTTGCTCCACACCCCTGCCAGCATGAGCATGCTTGACTGATCTCAGCCATTCTGACAATGTAAGAGGAAATCTCAAAGTAGTTTTGATTTTTAGTTTGCATTTCCCTGATGGATAAGCATTTGTTTGTTTTTCAGCTATTTGAATTATTTTAAAAGAATTCTGTTTAGATCTGTAAGTGCTCATTTATTTATGTTTATTTATGTTTATTATTTATTTCTTCAACTTTTTATTGATTCTTTGTGTCACATCGTGTACCCCAGTCCCACTCTTCTCTCCATCCCCTTATATCTAACCCTCCTCCCCAAAAGAAAATGAAAAGCAAACAAAAACAAAACAAAATTAAAGCAAAAACAGAGCATAGAAAAGTCTTGTAGAAGCTGTAGTGTGTCACAGTGTGTCCCACAGCACGCTCCTCTGTCTACATACACTCACGTGCAAATGAGTCACTGGTCTGGTTTGAGGCCTCTGGCTTCTGCCACACCATCAATATTTGATCCTCACCTGGATTCCTCTAGGTCATCCTGTTGTTGTCCTGTGTCATGGAGATCCTATGACTTTGGGTGAGGACTGGCCTTTTCTGGCCTTCCAACAGTTCACGGATGATGCAGCTTTTGAAATGGGCAACTCAAAGCCCTGGATCTGGGCCTACATAGTAGCTGAGCTGGTCAGCCTGCTGGTTCTCCCACATCTCCACCACCATGGTGAGCTCTCCAGCACCGCCCCAGCTAGCCTACCCAATGCCACCACTGGCAGGAGGCAGGTCAACGCTCCTGCTCTCGTGTCCTCTGCCTGGCTCACCCACACCCATGCCTCCAGAGCCAGCTCCATTGTGCTGCCCAGTTGAAGGTCAGGGCCCACTCTCCTTAGTGCTATAACTGGCAAGCGGCTGGGACAGCTCTCCTGCTCTCAGACCCTTGGTGCTAGCCTGCAGTGCCTTTGCCACAAGGGCCAGCTTTATCGTGCTGCCCAGGTAAGGTGCAGACCCACTCTCAGCTGGTGAGAGGTGGAGCCAGCTCTCCAAAGTACCACAGCCAGTTGTGCACAGCCCTTGGACATCAGTGTGGTTTCAGACAGCTTCCCAAATGAGGGATGTCCACATAGTCTCTAGTGATAATGTGAGCCAAGGACGTAGACAGTGACCCCTGATGCTTCAAGGCCATGGACCCAGACATGGCTGTCAGTGGCAACATGGGCTGAGACTTCACAGTGGCCTCAGAGATGGGGCTGTCTACTCACCACAGGCTATCCCTCTCTACGTTCACATCTCCAATTCCATCTCTCTTCATAATGCTCTAGCTGTTCCACTTCTCTTCTTCTCCCATCTGTCCTCCACACATTTGCACTTTGTAGTGACACTGGCTGCAAATGGCCTCTGGGTGACTTCTTCTGCCCATGCCACATGGCATAGATGCAAGCAGGCCTATGGGTGTCTAGAGCCTGCCTGTGTGATTGGTGGGCCTTTGGATGTCTTTCTCCTTCTGGGCTGTGTTGCATGTTAGCTGGGTGGTCTCTGTGTGTCCTTTACTCACCAGTGACGTATGCTGTGGCTGCACGTGGGTACTCCAGTTTTTAGTTGGCTCTTTTGTTTTGTTTTTTTCTTTTAGTGTCTAGTTTTCTTAGTTTGTATATTTTGGATATTAGCCCTCTATCAGATGTAGAGTTGGTAGAAAAAAAATGTTCCCATTGTGTAGGCTGCTGCTTTAATAGTATGATAGATGGTATCCTTTCCTTACAGAAGCTATTCAGTGTCATGAGGTCTCATTTATTAATTGTTGATTCTAATGCCTGTGCTATTGGTCTTTTGTTCAGAAAGCTGTCTCCTATGCCAATTCATTCAAAGCTATTCCCCAGTTTCTCTTCTGTCAGGTTGAGTGTGTCTGGTTTTAGGTTAAGGCCTCTGATCCACCTGGACTTCATTTTTGTGTGGTGTGACAAGTGTGAATCTAGTTGCATACTCTTACATGCAGCCATCCAGTTTAACCAGTACCATTTATTGAAGATGCTGTCTTTTTCCCAGTGTGATTTCTGGCATCTTTATTAAAAATCAGGTGTCCTCAGGTATCTGGATTTATGTTTAGGTCTTCATGTTGATTCCATTGATCAACATGTCTGTTTATGTGCCAATACCATGCTGGTTTTATTACAATAGGTCTGTAATACAACTCAAAATCAGGGATGGTGATGTCTTTAGCAATTTTTATTATTCAGGATTGTTTTAGCTATTCTGGGTTTTTTTTTTTTTTTGTGTGTGTGTTACCATATGAAACTGAATTGTCTTTTCAAGATCATTAAGAAGTGTGTTGGAATTTTGATAGAGATTGCATTGCATCTTTGGATTGCTTTTGGTAGGCTGACCATTTTTATCATATTCATTCTTCTCATCCATGAACATGGAGATCTTTCCATCTTCTTATATCTTCTTCAATTTCTTAAAGTTTTTATCATACAAGTCTTTCACTTGCTTGGATAGAGTTTATATTTTATATTATTTGAAGATATTGTAAAAGGTGTTGTTTACCTGATTTCTTTATTAGTCCATTTGCCATTTGTGTATAGGAGAGCTACTTATTTTGGGGTCAATCTTGTATCTAAGTTACTTTGCTGAAAGTGTTTATCAGTTATAGGAGTTCCCTGGTGGAATTTTTAAGGTATACTGTTGTTTCATCTACAAGTAAAGATGCTTTCACTTCTTCCTTTCCAATTTGAATCTCTTTGGTCTGCTTAGTGTTATTTTAATTTTTTTGAAATTTATTTTTAACGATGGTTTTTAAATGTTTTAATCCTATGACCGATCAAATGGAGTAATTCTCAATCTGTGTTGTCTGGAAATCTGCAGATTAGTTTATGGCTCAGTAGTGGCAGCTCAATCTATTTGTAAATAGTTTGGCAGAGTTGGGATAGTAAATAAGAATCAGTAATGGTGGCATTATCTAGTAGAGAGAGCCAGGCCTCAGCCTGGGCATGAGTCAGTTGAAGGGACCAGCAGAAATGTCAGGACAAGTTTTCTGTTGTCTCTCAAAAAAGCAAAGATCAGTGAAGACGTGAGACTAATGTGTTCTATAGTTAGTTCTATAAGTCAAGCTCAGCCTTTGTCATCGTCTGTTGAGTCTTATTTATATCTTTTTAAATAATATGTGTCTTCTACAGGTCTTGTCTCAGTATGTAAGTTTGTCTCAGCTGACATCATTTTGTTAATTAGCCCAAGTCCTTGGAAGTAGAACGAAATTGTAGCATACCACCGGAAGATTTTTGGTGTGTTTCTCTCTATGGAGCTCTGACAAATGGAGCTTAGCTATACAATGTAAGGCAGACCAATATATGTGTGTCAGTAGTGCAGAATACATCACATGTCCTTTCATGTGCTTGCTTTAGCAGAACATCCTGTCTCTTTGGTCTGCTTTAGGGAAATGTTCCTTCATGAGTCTGCCTTAGCCTTTCACCTATGTCCACTTCAGGAAAACACTCCTTCACATGTTTGCTGCAGCAAAACACCTTCCAGCACAATTGCCTTTCCAAAGAACCCTTAAGTTTCTACTTCACCTTAGGTTACCTTATTGCTCTAGCTAAAACTATTGAATAGGTATGCAAAGAATGAATAACCTTGTCTTCCTGATTTAAGCAGAATTGTTTTGAGTTTCACTCAATTTAAGTTCATGTGGGCTATGGGCTTGCTCTAAACTGCTTTTATGTTGATGTATATCTTTTGTATTCATAATCTCTCCAAGACTTTTACCCTGGAGGGGTGTTGGGTTTTAACAAAGATCTTTTCTCCATCTAATGAGATGATCACGTGGGTTATGTCTTTCAATTTATTAATATGGTCAATTACATTTATCAATTTATGTATATTGAACAATCTCTACATTGCTGGGATGAAGCATACTTGATCATAGTGGGTGAACTTTTTGATGTGTTCTTGTATTTGGTTTGCAAGTAATTTATTGATTTTTTTTGCACCTTTGTTCATAAGGGAAATTAGTCTGTAATCTCTTTGTCATGTCTTTATGTGATTTGGGTATCAAGGGAACTGTGACCTTGTAATATGAATTGGACAATGTTTCTTCTATGAAATTTTGGGGAATAATTTGTGGAGTACTGGCATTAACTTTTCTTTGAAAGTCTGTGCTAAAACCATTTGGCCCTGGGCTTTTTGGGGGGTGGTGAGAGTTTTAATGACTGCTTCTATTAGGGGTTATAGGTCTGTTTAAATTGCATATCTGATCTTGATTTAACTTTGGCTAGTGGTATGTATCAACTAAAATATCCATTTATTTTAGATTTTCTAATTTGGTAGAGTACATATTTTTAAATTCTGCCCTTATAATTTTCTGTTTATTCAGTGTCTGTTGCTATGTCCCACTTGTTTCTGACTTTGTTAATTTGAATATTCTCCTTCTGCCTTAGTTAATTTGGATTAAGATTTGCCAATCTTGTTGATTTTCTCAAAGAATAAACTCATTGTTTCTTTGACTGATTGTGGTGTTGTTTTTCTCCGATTTTTATTGATTTTAGCACGGACTTTGATTGTTCCTTGTCATCTCCTTCTTTTGGGTGTGGTTTTTTTTCTTTTTGTTCTGGAGCTTTCAGATGTGCTGTTAAGTTACTAACAAGATCTCTCCAGTATTTTTAGGTAGGTTTGTAGGGTATGAAATTACCTCATAGAACTGCCTTCATTGTGTCCCATAAGTTTTGAAATGTTGTGTTCATTTTCATTCAGTTCCAGAAAGACTTTAATTTCTGTCTCGATCCATTTTTCATGTAATAATGAGTTCTTCAGTTTCCATGGGTTTATAAGATTTCTTGATGTTGACATCCAGCTTTAATAAGTGGTGGTCATTGGGATACAGATACTTGTTTCACTTTTTTGTATCCATTAAGACTTGCTTTGTGATCCTACCTTTCCCTACCTCTTCTTTCTTTATTTGTTCATTTGTTTGTTTGTTTTCTCCTTTTCTTCTTTTCTGTAGGGATTTGGGGGACAGTGTCTTGCCCTGTGCCCTGGGCTTGTTGAACCCTCCCTCTGTTGTCTCAGATAGCTTAACACTTTCAGCAGCCACCCTCTTTCTCCCGCTAAAATGCTTGAAATTATAGGAGTACATTGTGACACATAGCTGCCACGCCTGCCTCCTATTAGTCACCGGCTTAATTTTTTTGTGTTAATGATTTACAATTTAATAAAATAGCTGATGACTTTCTAAGACATTTTGGTAAATATCATGTGTCTCAACATTTCAGGTAGGGTTAACTTTATAGGAATGCCAAAAAAGGATGTACTAACTCATCTACAATTGTTCATTTGATGTTGAATGAGTATTTTTCCGTAGTCTGTGATTCAAATATAATTTTTACTTTGCTTGAGGACTTGACCTGTTGATTGCCTTTTCATGATGACCATAGAATATGACTTCTAGTGCTTATATCCCTAAGATATATCTGAATATAATATTGTATACTTACTGATAATTTTCTATGAATGTAGTTTTATAAGCAATTAGTTTTATAAGTAACTCTTAGTGTTATGAAATCTTTAAGACAATTTTTTTGCGTTTGCTTTTATTAGTTTTAGAGGGTGATTGAGACTTTGTGTGAAAAGTAGCATGGGTATCTCATAACAGAACCCAACATTTAATCTAGATGCTTTGAGTTCTTAGCCATCCCTTGTAAACCAGAAGCTGTATTGTATTAGTCAGGCTTTTTCAGAAACAGCTCAAACAGATTTATATGGAGAAGTTGGTTTAAATGATTATGGATGCTGAGAATTCATGGAGATGCAAGGGAGCCAAGAGTCTAATTTCTACAGCCTGAAGGTGTGAGAATGAGGAATAGCAGTGGTGAGAGTTTTCATCCAGGTATAAAGCCTAAAAAGACTAGTCTAAGTTCTAGTCCCAAAGCCAGAGAAGACCAGTGTTCTGCCACAGAACAGAGATCACATTTCCTTTCTGTATCTATTTTCTGGTGGTTCTTGGTGGATTAAATGATGCTTCCCCAGTAAGAATGCACTGAATCCAAAACCAATATCTTCTATAAGCACCCTCCAAGATATCCTCAGAAGTAATGTTTTCCAGCTATCTGTATATCTCTCAGTTCACTCTCATTGACACATAACGAGTAGTCAACTCAGTACCTGTAAGAAGTTAAGCTCTCGAGAGTGACTTTGCTGATCATCCATGACCCCGGTCTAGTGAAGAGAGCCAGTGCCAGAAAAGTGTGTTGAGGCATCACTGTAGTGGAGACCGGTAAGTTGAAGGTATCTGCCAATTAAATGCAAAAACAGATATAGAACTGGGAGCACCAACTCATGTGGCCTCCGAAGGGCTGACTGAAGCTTTCCAATGAGAAGTCTTTTTCTGGTCACTGCTTTTTACATTTAATTGCCTGTTTGAAAACTGGTAAAAAAATTTTTTATCTTCAGTACTATTAGTAGGTTTGGCATATTTGAGCAAAGTTATCATTAATGATATGAATTAAAATATTCTTATAAATGAGATGTCCAAGATGATGGTGTAAATAACAGGAATGAATAGAAACCACACACTACCATGGAGAACGTAGCATATAAAAGATACAATTTCCTGTACTTGCATTTCATTTTTGAATTGCTGTTAAAGGAGGTGTAATAAATTCTACTTTAATCCATGTGATAATTGATATAGAGGCTTAAATTGTTTTTTGTTTTGCTCAGAGTTATAAGTGATAAAGCTGAGGACTGAGCCTATATAATCTGGAGCTGGAAGAGCTGTCACCCTAAAAGTGTACAATAGACTACACTGAGAAATGATGTACCTGCGGTACAGATGCCGACCAGCATGGACCAGAAAACTTTTCCTTCTTACTTTTGGCTCCAAAGAGAGTATGACCTGTAGATGGTTTGAGTTTAAATTCTAGGACCCCAAACCAGGCTCATCTGTTGTAGCTGCAGTTCCAAGGGAAAAAGAGCCTTTCTTGCTGTGCACATTTCTTAAACTGCAGGTGCTGTCCACTGAGGCCAACTTTCCTGGGAATCTTCAGGAAATAGAAATAAGCAGGGGAAAATGAACAGTAATTACCTGGCATTAAGCTGAGACCTTTTTGTGTGAAAGGCATGCAAAGATAGGTCTTTCAGCAACTTAATGAGCCTTATCACAGGCCTTCAGCTTTTCTGAATAGATTTGGAGGTAATAAAACGTTGGGCCCTGCTTTCCAACCAAATTATACTACAACATTATTTTGAAAGACCTTCAGAACAAGTGGCTAAAAGACCCCCCTCCCCACAACCTTCTTAAAGATAGACTAAATCTCTCCTTATTAATAAGAACCCAGAGTAATTTCAAATGATGACTAGTAAATAAAATTATTTAATGAAATGAAATAGAACCTGATTTGTAAAAATGAACTCAAAGAAACACTTCATCCTGTGTGACAGTCACAGCTGTGCCTTCATCTAGCAAACGCTTTGTGGTCTCTCTTTATTGGAGACAGGCACTGAGCTAGGCACCAGGACACTGAGAAGAACAAGACAGACAGAGGGAACCTGGTCAATGAGCAAGTGTACAGACAAAGAAAATACATTGAGAGCTTTTGAAAAGCCCTGTGAAGGAAGTTGTAGGGAACCATGTTGGGGAGTAGCAGCCTATGCTAGCTATGATGGGGAAAAGCTGAATGGTCACGTAGCACTGAGGCTACATCAGGAGTGTACACAGGATAAAAGGAAGCAGCCACAGATGTTCATGTCTATGGAAGAAAAGTGATACATGAGTCTTTCTGTGTTGTTCCAGATCACAGCCTCACTATGGTATGTAGGGTCAGCCAGGGACTTTGTACTATAGACTATAGAGACAGTCGTTGCGGAATGTATATTTACTCTTCCAAATCAATTTCTGGCATCATTTCTCATGGCTCATTTGTTGCAAAAGTAAGATGACTTTAGTTAATGCAGGACAAATTCCAGGACAGGGATGTGTCCTGTTTTCTACTCCATGATACATCTGATTGAGCAGGCTGATTTTATACAGAAGGGACCTGCACTTTTAGTAAGATGGATGACCTCTCAGGTGAAGTAAATCATGCCTGGGGTTGCTTAAAAGATGTGAGTCACTTAGATAAGGACAAGTGACTCATAGGCAGAGTCATAGTGACCTGTCCCCTGAACCTTCACCCAGCCGATACCCTGTTCTGAAAGATATCTGTATTCCCCCTGAACACCCACGCCCCGGTGTCATCCCCTTCCCCACATCCTGCCTTTTTGTGTTTATAAACCCTGTGTGAATAAGTAAAAATTATGATTTTATTTAAAAAAATAAATAAAAATATAAAAAAACAGATGATACAGAAAAAAAAAGTAGATGTGAGTCTAGCGAAATGTTCAGAGACAAAAATTGTAATGGTACCACTTCCCCATTTTCTAGTTCATCTCTTAAAACAATTGAAGGGAGTCATTTGCTGTTTAAGAAAAGTTTAAGAAAAAATTATTGGGAAGTTCCTTTAAAGTTGACTTATTTTTTAAAATGATGTGGTAAATCTAATTTAAATGCAATTTTTGTTCAATAATTCATGATGATACTCATTTACTTAGTAACACCTGACTTTCTGTACCCAAGATATTCAATTTGCCCGTGGATATTATTTCCGTTAAGTAAAATTGTATTTGGGATAATAAATCTTCTTCCCCCATGTTTGAGGCCAATCTTCTAGTTTTTATCCTTGATTGACACCAAGAATAATCCCTAAGCAAGGTTGGTATGATGAGTGTTGCTAACGTGTACCAGGGAAAATGGCAGTAGATGCTATGAAACTTTCTGGGCTCAAATCATGGCACCTGCTTCATGAACTTTTGGACTTGGGAGAGGTACTTTAAGTCTGGTTTTCTGTATTCTCATCTTTAAATTGATACCTACACTGTTTCACCAATGCCCCCATAGGAGCCATAGCAACCACCTCCCATGTGAGAGCATGAATTTTAAACGCGCCTTTTAATTTTAGTATTATGTTATTATTAATAGATGAAGAAATGAAGTGTGACTTCCAGTGGTCATGACTATAGTCCTCACCCTGATTAATTGCATGGTTTCTGATGCAGCTAATGAGTCCAGCCCTTCATGTGGGGCTGTGGGCGAGGGCATTCCCAAAGTAACAGGCTAACAGAAGCTCGCCCACTGCACATTGTTTTTGCTTCAGTATATGAGGGAGAGAAAACTACATGCAAATACTAAAAGCAACATAATTGTATTATGCAGCAGCTTACAAAATTTGCATGAATTTATGAAAGCATTATAATAGACTTCAAAAACCGCTTACAATGTGTAAAAGGAAATTTAAGCTTCTATCTTCTCTACTCCAGGACACTATGCTCATTCTCCTTTGTTATTGCAGGGATTTCACTGGATATTGTTGAGAGCACTAGGAAAGTTGATGGATCATTGACATGTTGCCATGTTCCTGTAAGAAAATTTCAGGATTTTCTTCAGTCACACCTCAAATCTAGGAATTTCAAGGAGGAGGGGCAAGTTTGCGATGCCAGGTAGTTTGGCAGACATGTTCGAAGCCTGTTTATGGGCTCACATTGTTCCTGAAGAAAAATGCTTCGTGGCTGGTTTTAGAATTTAGGTATTGCTTTATTTTTGCATCTTATTCGTCTTATTACAAATATGTTGATACATGGCTTGGAGAGATATTCTAGAAGCTAAGAACACTTGCTGCTCTGGCAAGGGATTAGTGTTCAATCCCCAGCAGCCATATGTGTCTATAACTGCTGTTCCAGGGGATCCTATGCCCTATTCTGAGTTCCGTGATATTAGGCATGAACATGGTGTGCAGACACACACATATAGCCAAAACATTCATACATACATACATACATACATATATATATATATATATGTAAATCTTGAACAGTTAAAACAACAAAATATATTTAATGCACTTCTTTCCAGACTCCATGCTTTTCATAGGCATGAAGACCAGATAGACCTGTTCTCTAAACTGTGTGAACTCACAGGAAGATGTTTCCTTGCCATCATCACTTGAATGTCTCAAAGCATTGTTAAGAACAAGATTAGTAAATAGCTAATCTATCTACTTGCATGAAAACCATAAAGTTGATCAGACTTGGGACTGGCCTCACGACTTGTAAAAGTCACATTTTATTTTTCCAAACATTAATAATAATGTTAATATTAAATTTAAAAGTGAGCTTGGAATTTATACGTGAGTGGTGGTTGCTATATGGCTTTTATGGGGTGTATTAAGACAAGGTAGGTATCAATTTAATGATGAGAGCACAGGCAACAAGACCAAAGTCCAACATCTCACAAAGCAGGTGCCATGGTTTCAGCCCAGAAAGTTGCATGTGAGCTACTACCATCTTCTCTACTAAACGATGCTACTCTCATCCTGAGAGTGCCTGCTGAAGGTTTGTGATTAGCATCAAGAATAGAACTAAGTCATTCATTTACTTAATTACTAACACTTGAATTTATGTACCCACAATATCCAATGTGCTCGTGAATATTATTTGAGTTGAGTAAAATTGTATTTGTGACAGCTAAATCCCACCCTCCCATGTTTGAAGCATGCTTTTCTCATGGCTATATCTTATCACTAAAAAAAATGCTCAATACTTCTGACTGAAAAAAAAATAGGTGATTGGTCAAGGCAAAACTAAAGAAGTTCACAAATAGATGGAAATGGAGTATGTTGATGAGTTATTGGAGTAAATTCTTATTCTTAATGGAAAGACTTTTTTAACCATGAATTGAAGACAAAACCATCGGAACCAGATGTTGGGCCTCAAGTTGTAAGCTTAGGACTTTAAACTTTGTGTTACAAACATTGAGGCATCAGAGCAGGCTAAAGTCCCCAGCCCCGTCATCTCAGAGCTCATAGGCTCCAGGGATGGGGCAAAGAACAGTGTGTGTTCCAGTATTCACTAGGACTAGCAGAACCACTTGGTCCTTGAGAGAGGCAAGACTCTTCTGTATGCATAATGTTTTTATTTTTAAGTGAAATAAATATCATCAATAAAACTCATGTCCCACAGCCTCACATTGATGTAAAGGGAACCAGTGTCCAAAGCAGGTATACACCATTCACAGCTGACTGCATAATGGTGAGGTAGAAGACAATGGGGATGGAACCACTAACTGATGTTTTTCTTTCCGTGTCAATGACAAGTTCTACACCAGGTAGTTATATAAATTATTATCTTTATGAGTGAACAAGGAGGTTGACATTGCATAATTTGGCCCATGAATAACAGAATTGAAATTATTAACCTGGGATTAGAATCTAGGTCTGATAATGCCCAAAGTATAGACTTGTGGCTGCCAATGGTCACAGTACGACAAAAGTTGTTAGTAAGTGTTGTTATTGATAGTATTTTAGTATATGTCAAGCAGAATTTACACTTGTCCATTTATTTTCCCCTTTCATTCTCTATAAGCCAGAAATGAAAACAGTTGTTGCTAGGCTTTAATGGTTGAGAAATCTGTGTTTCTCCTGACCAGTATCCTTTGGGTTCTAAACATTCAGGTACCACAGTAATAACAAAGATGATACAGTGTAGCAAATGGAAAGAGACAGGTAGAAAGACTCTTCATGGGCTCAAAGCTTTTCTTTGTGCCTACTAGCTTTTACTCTGCAATGAGTCCTTACTTCAGTAGTGAAGAAGAGTCCTATTTGTCGTCTCATATCTCTCATTCCTGTGGCTTGTTCTCTGCTGTTCTGATGTAGAAAGCTATCTAACCTAGAGAGCTTGTCCTGTGGGTCCACAGGCTCAGGAGGCTAAGGTCAAATGTGGCATATGCTAATTGTCTGCAATATAACTAGGGTCATTGCTTAACTTCTCTATGTTTCAATTATTCATTTATCAAATGTTTTTAAAACAGCTTCTGCAATCCTGTGTGTGTTAAAGCTGGGGTTATAGCACCACAGTAAAGTACATGTGGACCTTGTTATTATAGCTTGTGAACCTCACAACTTGAGACACAGTTGTCAAAAGATAAACAAGTTTGTGATGACCTTAGTGACAGAATGGTATTGGTGTTTTGGGGTCATGGATAGGGAATTGACCAAAGCTTAGACTACATGGTTGTTAGCTAATGAGTGAAAGCACTCAGCATGGTGCTTTGTGTATCCTAATTGCTTAGTGATGATATCTGTTGTTATTATTAGTTCTTATTTCTCAAAGACCTATAGATGTAAAAACACTTAGTAGAAAGTAATTAATAAGGGTGACTCTCATCAGTACTTGGATTTTATACCAATACTTTAATCCCGTTGACCTTTTTTATTTTACTTAGAAATGGAGGCATTATGGTTAATTGAAAGAATTGTTTAAATATAGGCCATTAAATGCCAAGGGAAAAGGCAAGTACTATACTTCCTGATGATCAGAGTGCTATCCCATATGTGGGTTCCACAAATTGTCCTCTGACCTCCACACTCAAGCTATGGAAATCTCCTCCCCAAATAAATAAACACAATAAAAAGATTTAAATGTTGATGTATAAGTTGTTCATGCCACACTAGATGGCCATACACTCATGTGTATATGGGCATTACTGGTTGGTTTTGGGATTATTAATAACCACAAAAATGGGAACTGAATTGGGATGGCTATGGGTAGAAGGCACTACAGGGAGTTAGAAGGAGGTTGTAGTAAATGGGTATCAACACAATACATTGTATAAATAAATGACAACTTCAAAGAATAAAAAAAATTATTTACAACACTTGCCAGCAAGACAGATATTTAGCATGGTCATTTTGTTTTATATTTGGTGCCAAGATAAAGTGAAACAGAGGCAAATTGAAGCCTGGGCCTTTAGGGATTGTTTATTTGGTAGGTTTTGATTCATAGTCTCATTAACGCTTCATCAACCTCTTGACCATTAGTCTAGGCAGGTAGCTCTGCACGAGGATCTTCATTCCCTGGCTGCTGAGATAGGGTCATCCTAATGATGATTGGTCTAAGTGTCTTGGTAACTGCTAGTCCCCAAATGCAAAGCACTGTGCATATCTAAACAAGTCCTCATCACTTTCAGCCCATGTGCAATTTAGCAGCAAGAGATTTCATATCTCACAGCATTTGATGGTTCCACTTAATTAGGATCTGCTTCCAAAGCAAGCCAGCTGATGGCTGTAATGACTGAAGCAAACATGTTTGTCCCCAGAAGGAGAGAAAATGAAAATGTTCCAAGAGTTGTTGGTTAACAGAGACAGGACTGGAGCCTTGTTTAGGGAGTGTGTCTTCTCATTTCTCACTCCAGAGCTGCTCTACAGGTGAGGACCAGAGTTAGACCATACAAGTAGGGGACAAGGTGGGAAACAAGATATTAAAAATGTGTCTTCCTATGCTTGTCCCATTGCTTGACTTTTTCTTATTCTCAGCATAGATACATATGTGCTGGGGAAAAAAAGACATTGAGGCAAATGTTGGTAGAATGTTAAACAAATTGTTGAAACAAAACAAAACTACTGATATTATTCAGTGTACATCCTCAGTTATGTATTATATATGGTGAAGGGCGTGGTCTTTGAAGGCAGTGGAATCTTGATTGTACTACCTAGTAACTGTGATCTTGGAGCAGCTTCTTTGAGTCTATATTATTTGAAAAATGCTACACAGATGCTGGCAGGAGCTAAATGATGAGTGACAGCTGGCCCCTGTGTGGGTTTTGTGGACTCAGTTTCTGACTTTTTCTGGCAAGAACTTATTCCTAAGATGAGATAGTCCATCTGACTCAAATTTGACTATACAGAGAAAGATTCTATTTTTCTCCCTTGAACATCATAAGGTTTCAATAAATAGTTTCCTTCTAGTTCTGAGCTAGTACTGTATAAGACAGCCATTGCTAAAGTGGGCAAATGTCAAGCAGATATTCGATCATAGTTGGTAACGTGAAGACTTTGGGAGTTAAAAATGCTCTTTCAACATGTCTCGCTTTAGAACATTTTTAGAATTTTTGTCATTACCATCTTTCATCCCTACAGTAATTGTGGCAGGTGGGACGGTGGTAAAGCTTGGGTTTTGTTTTATTTTATTATTTGAATCATCTTTCATATAGCGTTACCTTCATATAATCAACCACTACACACTGGTACCTGTGATGTTCCTCATGTACTGCTCATCCCAGTGAACCAGAGCCAAGCTCCCTATCTACACAATCTTTACTCAGGAGGTCCAGTCCTCCATCTGTAGCTTAAGATCCTGAAAGGACTGGGTAAAGTCAGTATTAAGAGTAATAAATATATCATACATGAAAAGTATTAGTGGTGAATGATGAATCCAAGTCTGAAACGTCAAACCCCAAATTCTTGCCACTGGACCCTATGATTTGCCTTGCTGAATATGGAGTTTGTGACAAATGCCAGAGATAGCCTGGTATAGCTATTCATTTCACAGATCAAGCTGAAATTTAAGTGGATGAATGATATGCTTCGGGTAATCTCTCCTTAAGGATAGCTATCAGTTTCCGATAAGGAAAGCTTGGACAGTTACAGCTTATTCTATAGTAATGTGATAATTGCATTTAAAAAAAACCCTCATGTTGTCACAGATTGGCTATAAAACATTTGTTTCAGGAGACTTAACTAAAGGCCATTGGAGAGCTTTAGGTTGGAAAAATCGGCGCTGCTTGTGGCCCAACCCCTATCCCAGCAAGAATTTAAAACCTAAGCATACAGTTCTATAGCTACACAACTACCAGGAACACATGCAGCATTTGATAACATCCACATTTCCTCCTAGAGCAAAAGGCTTTTACTGTCTATCGCTCAGCACTATCTTTATGTGTTTAAGACCTTGATATCCTGCTGTTACAGGAGGCTGAGCCCAACTCACTCAAGCAGAGTGGCTGCACTTTGAGATGCAAGGGCTTCTTCCTCCTGTGGTGTGGTTTCCGCGGTGGCTAAGGTTTTATCAGAGCAGGTGGTGTGCCTACTTTAAACTGGGCACTATTCTAGGCACAGGAACAAACAGAACAAATCATGCCCTTAAGCAGATGGTGCTTATATATTCTAGGAACAAAAGGAATGTTCCTTCTCCACTCTGAAGGGTCACTAATTGGAGTCCATGAAGTAGAAAATAGACAGCTTAACAGTAGAAAATATAAACAAATTTGAAGCACGCATCTACATGGTAGGGAATATTGAAAAGTATAATGCTTGAAGAGCAGGCCAGAATTTGAAGCTTAAATATTGTTCTAAAATGCAGAATAAAATAAGGGGTTGGGATATTTATAGGATGGTGGTCACAGGTTATGGGAGGATGAACTGTTTTGTTATGCAGATAAAGTATCAGGTGTCAGCCTTTAAAAGGAAAGGGAATAGGCTGCACCAGATTCTCTCTGAGGGAGGTGGGCATTGATTCTTCTTCTCTTTTTATGTGGTATGAACTAATTTTCTCTGGAAAGAGAGTTAATGAAAATTGACTTCAACTATAGGAACTGCTTTCAGTCAGATAAGGAAAATTGAGAAAGTCCTTCTCTATGTTTGTGGGGAGAAAGGAGTTACAGACAGGAAGTCAGGTAGATCTTGATTTTCTTTTACTTCGAAATACTTAGTATGCCAAAGTGCAATACTTAGGGGTGTTGTTTTTTGGTCCCCAACATATTCTGCCAACAATGGTTATGGAAAGAAAAGAAGGAACAAGAAAGAAAAAAACTGGAGGGGAGAGATGGAAGAGTAAGTCTCAGGGTGCCAATGTCACAAGGAAATATCCAAGTGAAGCAGAGCAGAGAGTGTGGAAGTGGAGCTGAGCTTCCCGCCATTCTAGAAAAAGTGATCTAGGACTTTATCAAACACGGGGTTGGAGAGTGGAAGCAGCCATGTGGGTTCTTGGAGAAGAAGTCCCCCAGCTAGAGGGAGCAGAAGTGAAAAAGTCTGGAAACAGAAACACTCCAGCCTGTTGGAGTCAATTACAGAACACTGCGGGGCTGATGGAACAAAGGGCAAGAGGCCCAAGGCATGGTTGGAGAGGTCTGTAAAGGAACTTGTGGGGTTTTACTATATGTGAGATGGGAAAGTGTTGGTAGTCCTTGAACAAATAGGGATGTGATCTAACTTAGGTTTTCAGGAGCCTCTGAACACCTAAGGCATCCTGAGTAGGATGTACAGTCAGGGGTCCAACAGAAGATGAGACTCTTAAAGATTCTTGAAGTCCTTCCAACCAAGACTTGGTAGTGGTTTGATTTGGGAAATTCTGGTAGAGTTGATGAGAAGTGCTTATATTCTGTTAACGTTTTTTGGAGACTGGACCGAAGAAATTTACTAATGGACCCCAAGGTGATATTTTGAACACTGGAAGACCACAAAGGCCATTTGTCAGCAGTGTGGTTTATGGGTTCAGACACATGTCTGTGTATATAAATAAGGAACATGGAAGGCACTTATTTTTTCATATCAGAGGTCTGGAAATGACTTATTACACATACTCAGATCTGAATGTGTGTGGAATCCAAAAACCAGTCCTCCCTCTCATGCATATTCAGCCCCCCTCCACATACTTGCCACTCCTTTATAAGAGGTACACTTGAGAGAGATGAATAATTTACTCCCTGCTATGATTTTGAATGAGTATCTTACTTTTCTAGTTATGTTGAAGCCTTAGTAGGAACTCTAAGGCAACAATAGATTTCATTTCTTATACTGACTTTACTTACTGGCATGCTTGTTAGAAAACTGTGCTGAAAATCTGCATAAAGTTGGTTTTCAGGTTTAGTAAGAAAAGGAAAACTTGATCATATCTGCTATTCTAGAGTCTAGGAAAGGTATATTGTATGGGCTTGGTGTTTGAATACCTAGTACTGGCTAATGCACATGCATAGACACAGACACATTGACACACAAACAGACAGACAGACAGACAGACACACACGCACACACACACACTCACATCCTTAATATCTCACATACAGAGACAGCCACCTGCACATATCTCCACCCAATACACACAAATTTTATACACACAGTTGTTCAGACCTTCCTCTCTTACAATGATTTTAAGTTTGTGTAAACAGAGAATAGAACTATTTTTTTCTCTCACTTTTATGTGTCCCACTTGCCTCTGAAATTACATCAAGGAGAACATGGACCCAAAAATCAGATTGTAATATCTAAAGGTCTTGATGAGTTGTGTGATACTAAGTTCAAGTAATCTGGGGCCTAAGTTCTTTACCATAATGACTAATGCCTTTGCCTGCTCATAGTCTACTTTTTTTCTGTGGCATTTGTTACTGCCAAACATTCTGTAATTAAAATTCATTTATTATCTATACTCCTTCATTTCACCAGAATGTAAGCCAAAGGGTGTGGAATTTGTTCTGTTATTCAATGCTGTTTCTCTGGTTCTCAATAGTATATGTTAAATAAATATTGAACAAATAATCACAAAAGAAATACTCTAGAACTAAAGTCAATAATAATTTGAGGTGAAAGGGTCTTTTGAGAAGCAGAAAGCTCCTGTGATAATAAAAAATCCATATCATTAGTAAATAAAACTGTAAAAAAATAACAAAAGGCATTTCTTTAAACAATATGTAAAAATGGCCTGCAGGTATATATTTCTTAAGAAGCTTAACATCATTAGTCATTGCAAAATGCGTATTAAAATCTGACTTAGGAAGCAGAAGAAGATGGCAGACTAGTAACTCCTTTTGTATGATCCTACAAAGGTGAAGTGTTAGAATAAGGACAAACAGAGTATCCCAAAGACAGAAAGGAAGGAAGAACATTGGGAATGGTAGGAATGACAGGACAGTGAGGAGTATGTAGGAACAGAAGGGCAACATCAGGGAAGACATCTCTGGTAGACATGAAGAAATCCTAGGAAGGAAAGGAGTCTGTAAGATCAGCTGTAAGGTCAAAACCACATACAGTAGGCAGTATTTGCTCTTCCTCTGCACTTCATCCTTCCCTCATTTATCTGTCACTTCTCCTCTCCTCCCACCTCCTCTCATCCCTTTCCTCCTCTCTTTTTCTTCCCTCCCTTTCCTTCATTTTCTCTCCCCCTCTTCTTCTGTCTCTCTTCTTCTCTCCTCCCCCTCCTCTCTCCCTTGCCTCTTCTTCCTCTCCTCTTTTCTTCCTCTTTCTTGACCCTTCTCTTTTTCCTTTTTTCCATTCTGACTCCCCTTTTTTCGTCTTACTATACCTCTAGTAAAAGAATTTTTTTTCTAATTTTGTTTAATATTTTATTGAGTAATGTCTCCTTTTTTCTGTCTTTTATACTTTTAATAGTAATTTGGGTTTCTCTTATAGGGTTTTAAATGTTTCTTTCCTCTTTTTAAAAGAGTAAGTTTACATGTTTTAGGTTTTGAGTCTCCCTTCTTGCATTTGTCTACTGTTGGTTACAAATTTTCTTATTACTGGATTTTTTCCAATCCTTTTTTATTTTCTCCTTCATAGTGTTCTTTGTTCTTTCCTTTCGGTTATTTGATTTTGGTTTGCTCTGTTTCCCCCTTCTGTCTTCTCACTCATGTTCTATTTCTATACTTACTCAGATAATAGCTGGTCCCATGATCCATTCTACAAGAGCTTGGCTGTTTTCTACTTTATGATCATTGGTGGTAAATTAGGGGCAGGGTTGGAGCTATATTGACTTAAAGAATGTTTTTAGAAGTTGTAAGGTTTGATGTTGCTGCTGTTACACGAGCTTGTTTTATCTTCTCTGAGTAGTACTAGGAAGTAAATGCACAAGGGTAAGTTATTCAATAACATAATCTTCAAGTAAAACCAGAAATGGTATTCAAACATACGGATACATATTCTGCAGTATAGCAGTGCAAGAGACAGGCAGAAGATTGTTAACGTGAAGCTACAAGATCGAAGATGAAAATTGTCAGGTGCAGAGTTCAGAATTTACCAGTAAAAATGATTAATAATCTGAAGGAGGATACAAAGAAGTAGATGGCTGAGAGGAATTCATATTGATTCTGGGGAAGAAAGAAAGGGAAAATTAGCAAAAAGTTTACAAAATTAGCACTTCTTTTCTTGTTGAAACAGTCAGAAAGAAAATCGAAGTTTTGAAAAAAAAAGAATTAATAACTCACTGAATCAAATAAAAAGCACCGTGGGTGGAATATATCAGATAGATTTGACCAAGCAGAAGATAGAATATAATGTCGTGATAATAAAGTTAATGAAATACTGTATCCAAACCCCAATAATTAAAAAGAAAAACAAAACAATAACATTAATAAGTCATGATTACAATATCTAAGAACTCAATTCTGACCAATAGACCAAACCTAAGAATAGTGGGTACTTCAGATAAAGATATGGATAGTACACTTATTGAAATTATCATAGAACAAATTTCAAACATGAAGAAAAATGGACATTTAAACATAAAAGGCATTAGGTCTCAAATAGAAATGGCTGGAGAAGACCCTCCTTTATGGCATATTCAACATGCTGAAAACACATAGCAAAAGAACAATTTAGAATCTATAAGGGAAAAACATTAACTCACATACAAACACAGACAATCAGGAAAGCATCAGATTTCTTATCAGCAACCTTAAAGGCTAGAAAAGAGTGGAATGAGCCATTTAAAGCCCTGAAGTAAACAACTGTCTAGCAAGATTGCTATCCCCAGCAAAGCTCTATTTTATAAGTAATGGAGAAATAGAACAGTTCAAAATAAATACAGAGTAAGGAAGCTTATGACCTCTAAGTAAGCACTGCTGAAGATATATAAATGCATGCTATACACTGAGGAGAAAAAAAAGACAATCTCAACTACAAGAGCACAGAGGTAATACATGTCGTAAGAGGAACTGATAAACAGCAGTGTAGGAAGGACTGAATTGCATCTAATACAGTAAACCTGAATACTAATTAGGAGAAATAAAAAAAAATCAAACCGTGCAGCTAAGTGTTATGGTGTGCACCTGTTCTCGCATGTGGGAGGCATATGTAGAAGGATCACTAGAAGTTCAAGAAAAGTTTGGTAAGTTATAGACACACTAACAGATAGTGACATTGTCTCAAAAACAAAACAACAAAACAAAACCAATAGCTGGCTGTGGTGGCACACATTTTTATGCTCAGCACTCAGGAGGCATAGGCAGTGGACCTCTATGAGTTTGAGGCAATCCTGGTCTACAGAGCTCGTTCTAAGACAGCCAAGGCTACATACACAAAGAAATCTTGTCTCAAAAGGAAAAAAAATCTTAAAAACAACCAACCAAACAAAACACAAATAATCCAACCAATCTTGAAAAACAATCAAGACCACTATAGGAATTAAAAATGTCTCTCAAAAAGAACGCTAATTATAAATGACTTCAGCTCACCAATGAAAGGATGAAAATTTGTTGGGTGGATTAAACCACAATATCCAACTATCCATTGTCTCAAGAAAAACACACCTCATTGGCAAAGACACAGACTTAACGTCAAAGGATGAAAATCAGTTTGCTGAGCAAATGGAAGCTGACAATAAGCTTATTTAACTATCCCATCTGATAAAATAGACAAGTAGATTTCTAACCATAGTTCAAAGAGATAAAGAAGAATGCTGCATATAAATGTAGAATTCACTGAGAAGATATAACAGTGGTAAATATATGTGCACCTAAAATTGGGGTTCCCAATACTATAAAAGAAAAACTAATGGCTGTTTAAAAGGTCAACAAATTCTCAAATAGATAGCAAATAATACATTTCATGTCTTAGAAACCACAGAATAAACTGAACCCCAAAGTAGTGTGTAGGAAGAGATAATGACATTAATCAGATTAAGACTATATGTAATTGAGATTGAGACTAAGAATAATACATATAACCAATCAATGAAAGAGCTTTTGTGTTATTGTTTTATTTGTTTGTTTTTAGAAAATATAGGAGAATAGAAAATCCTAGCTTATTTAACTGAAAGAGAAAGAAAACTCAAATTAGTAAACTTAGACAGAAAATGGGAGCTATCACAAGGGGACTATTAGGGAATAATTTTAAAAAAAATTATGTTAAAATAATGGAAACTATAGAAGAAATGAGTCAATTCTAAGACATGGTTGAAAATTAAATTAAGATGATATAAACAACCTAGACAGATGTGTAGCAAGCCGTGAGGCTGAAGCTGTGACAGACTCCCCCATCAAGAAAATAGACGCTAAGTCAATATAGCACAGAGTTCCTTGCATGGTCATGCATGGTACTGGCCACAATATAGGAACAGACAAGATATATATTAGCATAAGAATGGATAATGAAGATGTTACACATATGCACAATGTACTTTTAATCACTGTAAAGAAAGATGAAATTATGGCATTTGTAGGAAAGTGGTTTAAACTGGAAATCATACATTAAACAAAATAAATGAAACAGATGTTTGTGCAATCTAGATGTTATTTCATGTATGTACATATGTATGTGAATACACACACACACACACACACACACATGTGAAAGTTCAAAGGGGACTCAGAAAAAGGATATCCTAGAGAGGGAGGTGGTAACGAGATATAAGAAGACAGGAACACTGTTTGTGTGGAGCAAGGGGTCTAGCAACAGAAAGAAAAGGGAGACAGTGGGCAGTGGGGATGAGTGTAGGCAAAGTCTAATGATTTGTACATAGAAAAATATCATGATGAACCTCGCTTCTTTGTGTGCTAACAACAACAGCCCCGAAATCAAACATCTCATACCTTTGGAATTGTCTATTTCTAAAAGCTAACAAGGGCTTCTGAAATGTGGAGAACACATGGCCTTGAATACTGTGGAGGATACAAATCATTATGACCTTTATGGAATACAGTGTGGAGGTTGCTCAGAAAGCTAAAGGCAGAATTATGGTAGAAGTCAGCAATCTTCTATGTATACACTCAAATGAAGTGAGATCAATACGTTTCACACCCATGTTCCTGTACTGTTATTCACAGCAGCCTACATACAGATCCAACATGTGTCTACTGAGAGAAGGCACAAAGAAAATATTAAACATATGTCTCACTAATATGTATATATGTATATCTGGTGGAACATTACTACATTATTTATCATTAAAAAGGAAGATAATCCTTTGTAAAAATTTTTTAATTTTTTAAAATTTGTTTTAAATTTGTTTTATATTTTTATTTATTTTTTAAAATCAAATCATAATTTTTACTTATTCACACAGGAGTTATAAACACAAAAAGGCAGGATGTGGGGAAGGGGATGACACCGGAGCATGGATGTTCAGGGGGAGTATAGATATCTTTCAGAACATGGTTTCAGCTGGGTGAAGGTTCAGAGGACAGATCACTATGACTCTGCCTATGATTCACTTGTCCTTATCTAAGTTGGTATTATCCGCCAAGGCTACCTATTTACAAGGTCTATGACTACTCAGGCTTGTAAGTTTCCACAAAAGCTGCCTGTTTATGTTAGCTTATAGCCATCTGTTTCAATGTTTTTCCACAGAGACCCAAACTTGGTGTTAGTATATGTGTATGACAGGCCTATTGCTGATTTTAGGCCTATGGCTGATTTTAGGCCTTCAGTGTATAAGCAGGGCTGCTCCCGACATCTCCTCCCTTCTCTAAGTTTAGAAGGACTGTGGTGATTCTAATCTTGTGAAGGCGGGGATAGAGGCCTGACCTCCAGTAATTGAAGGGGACTTTGTAATGGCTCCAGTCCCCCTTTGTCCAGTGAGGCATGAGGGCCGTACCCGTCCCTTTTCCTGGAGAGGGGATACTTTTGACATCAACCCCTATGCAGTCAGGCTTGTCCCTCAGGGAACCCAGAGAGATGTTTTTAACTATTATTTATATTCCCTTGCAGTGTTTAGCCTCGCAGCCTAAGCAAGAATTCAGATTGCCAGTTAGAGGGGGTTCTGGGTGGCCCCTCTCTGCTTGGTCTAAGGACGGAAGTCCCCTCTTTTAGGTTGGGTGGAGATGGGTCAGAGAAGGCCCTGAGAAAAGACAGAGAGAGAAAGAGAAAGATTAGAACTGGTACAAGAATTGGCTTTCAACCTCTCCATGGTTGTCGACCCTACTTCCTCCCATCTTGGGACCATTAATTGGGTTATTTTTGCTTATTTCTTTTGGTCTCTGGGCCTTAAATAGACTGACTAACTTTGTGAAACAACAGATAAATAATTTGGTAGCAAAACCTATTCAAATACATTATCATAAGTTAGCTATGGAGGACCACGAGACTGAAGATGAGGTTGTTACTCTATCCAGGGTGTTCCCGAAACCCATCTCCACCCAACCTATAAGGAAGATAATCCTTATTTCATTATTTATCATTAAAAATGAAGATAATCCTTATTTCATTATTTATCATTAAAAGGAAGATAATCCTATTATTGGATCAGTAATTGTGGACTAACATAGAAGACGATATAAGCAAGCACTGAATGATCTCATTTATGTATGGAATCTGAGGAAGTCAGACTCAGAGAAGCAGACAGAAGGATAAAGGTTATCAAAGACAGGAGGGTCAATAAGGTGGCAGTTAGAGAAATACAGATCCAAGTGTACAATATCGGATGAAAGGTATTAATCACATTATTATATCATATACAAACTACAGTTAGTTATAATGCATTATATATTTAAAGTTGCTGTAACTATAGATTTGAAATATGTTATGGAAGTAAAAAGTTGGGGAACTGACGGAGATGGCAGCTTCTCATAGCAACTTAAAACTTTGAGACACATTTCAGCAAGCAATCTTCAGCCTCCTTGTTACATATCACTGATTAGTTAACATGATGCTTTTGAGTCTCTAAACTGACCACAAGTGTGAAGGGTACTTTTGCTAGTAACCATCATCAGTTGTGCATTCCTGACATGACACTAATAAGAGGAAAACAGAAGTTGCATGTTTAGCTTATCTATCTCCTCTCTCATCAACCATCCTGAGTTTGGGCCTACACGGAACAAAGTTAGACAAACAGAAATGGAATGTGCAGAATGATTCGTTCCTCTTCTGGTCTCTGGAGGCAAAACACCTCACACCATCCTTGACAGAACATGGTTTTTATGCCCACCCCAATAAAAGGCTCAGTAGATGGAATTTTAAGTGAGCATCTCTCTCCGTCTCCTCTCACCCTCTATTGGGTGCTTTGGCCTCATTCTGCCTCCACTTCCATTAAACTTGCTTCATTTGTCTTCTGGTTTCTTTTTGTTCTTCATCTGGGACTATGGTCTTAGGTGATGGATCCTCACTCCAGGAAGAAAGTGGCTCTTCAGATGTACAGTAACAACATGGCCCAGTTCATCTGCTCAAGTTGTCTATTTTACAGTATTTTCCTGTTTCATATTATTTGGTATATAATAGGAACTTACAGTTTTCCTTTAATTAAAAATAAAATTTACAAAAAAGAAAAAAGGAAATTTATAAGAAGCAGAGAGTAGAACACTGGTTGCCAAGAACTTTGGTAGTGGTGGGGAAGAAGTTGGGTATGTCTTGTCAAGTGATATGAAGTTTTGGGTGGATGGGAAAATAGATTAAAGAAACATTTAGCATGACAAAGTGGTAAATAAGTAGTGCTGAGCTGTTGTGAATTGCCAGGATAATGACTCTTTTATTTTTCTCACAATAACTAGGAAAAAACTATGAGATGAAGGACATATTAGTTAGCTCAAGGTGGGAGCCTTTTCAAATTGTATATGGTACCACAACAAATTAATAATAGTATCTGTTCTTGGGCACTTGTGGACATCTGACCTTTGAAAATCTGCTGAGTGACTGAGACAACTGTCTTCACATTCTCTAAGTGTAGGTGGTACTCAGGGTCTACACAAGTGCTCAGGGATGTAATACAAGCTAATACATGGGGAGGACATGAATTAGAAAAAAACACAAAGATTTTACTATATAGGAGACTTGGCCTTTTAGCCATGAAATTGGCTCATTTTCTTTGAGAACCATTCAAGACCAATAGAAAGAGCAGACAGACAACACCTCTGGGCATCAGGGGCATCAGTTGCCTGTTACTATTGTTACAACCCAAAAGGATTCTGCAAGGGCTTTGCTAGGTTTCTTTTTTTGCCTCCCCACTTCCCCCCTTTTTAAATTGCTTAGTCTTCAGTGAGAGACAAACAGACCTTTACCACACAGACAACCTTTTCCAACATAGATTGGCTAGTGCATTGTGAAAGATTACCAGTGTTTGTCAGGATAGTGGAGAGGTACAGGACTTTTACCTCTGATGGAAAAGAGGTCCATGGGAAGAGCAGAAGCGTAAGGGGAGCTGATACTATGTTCACTGCACACCAACACCACATGCCACCTTTCTTATTTCATGCTGGTGCTTTTGTAAGCAGTTCACATCCATTTACATAAATTAATTTGTTAAAACAATTTGTAGACTGCCACCATGAATAGAAGACCACTAATGTTTATCATAAATGGAAACTGACAATATAAGGTGAAAATAAGCTGCTATTACGACTTAGGATTAAAGAATCAGAATGAATAATGAAGAGGTTGATGCTCTAAGCCTACAGCAGTGTTCTTGCCTGGCGTGCACAAGGTTGAGCAGTCCTGTGCTTTGGGAAAATAGAAAATCAAGGGTTGGGAGTATAGTTTGTGAAACACTTGCCACACAGTCCTGAGGACCAGAGTTTTTCCAGAATCCATGCTAAAAATAATATTAAAAGTTCAGGTATAGTGGCATACATTTGTAGTTCCAGGCCGGGGCAGGCAGAGACAGCAGATGCCTGGGGCTTACTGGCCGGCCAGCTCAGCCTTATTCATTGGTTCCAGACCCTGACAAAACACAAACAAACAAACAAACAAGGTGGATAGACTGTAAGCAACAATACTTGAGTTTGAACTCTGATCTCCACTTATATGTTCACACACATGTGCAAATTCCTGATACACACACATAGTAAAAAAAAAAAAGTAAAAATGAAAAAAAAATCTAATTGATTTTACAATACATACCTGAAAATTTTTCTATGAGTAGAATGAAAATATGTTGAATTAGTTATCAATAAAGGTAAATTTAGCCACTTGTCAGTTTAAAAAATTTGCAAGGATGGTCCTATTTCAGTTTTGATATTAGTACTAAGAATCCCAACACATGTGCAGATATATGTATATATGAAAATATATGGTATGTATAGAATATATACATAGAGGTACTGTGTATATGAAATACACAGTAATTTTATGGTTAGATGGTAATTTAATTATTTTTAAAATTTTCATTATTGTTTTTATTATTATTACTTTTACCTACAATTATGCATGTGTGGGAGCATGTACACACTGAGTGTAGGTACCCCAGAGGCTAGAAGTGTAAGATACCGCTGGAGCTTGAGTTACAGATGCTTGTCAGATGGGTTGTGCGTGCTGGGAGTTAAACTTGGGTCTTTTGGAAGAGCAGTACGTACACTTAACTGATGAGCCATTTCTGAAGTGCTGGTAATTTAACCCCCTAGTAGTGGTTGGTGGTTCTCCAGTTACAGGGATCTGGAAGAAGCAGAAAATGAGGTCACCAGTTTCCATCTGGCTCGTTCCAGCATGCCTGCTGGATGCTCCGTTTAGAAAAGTGGACTTGAAAAAGTTTGTGTCAGCCAGCTGCTCCTGTTTCCTCCACTTAGGTCTATTCAAACTCTTCTGTATCGGAGCACAAGGGGAGCGGATGCTAAGTTTGCTGCACACCAATACCACGGACCACTTTTCTTATTGTACGTTGATGCTTTTGTACAAGCAGTTCACATTCATTTACATAAAATTAATTTGTGAAAACAATTTGGAGACTGCCACCATGAATAGAAGACTATTAATGTTTATCAAAAATGGAAACTGACAATATAAGGTGAAAATAAAATTCTATTTACACACTCAGTGTCCTATTTGTAAGTAGAAGAGGTTTTGTTTATCTTTCATGATTTAGACCCAGGCAGGGAGAAATCCTGTCTCAAAAAGCAAAATAAAAAAAAAATTATACATTTTTAAAGATTTTCTGTACATTTGTGTTTTGCCTGCATGTATGTCTATCTGTGTGGCTGCAAGGACCTCTGGAACTGGAATTATAGACAGTTGTGAGCTGCCCTGTGGGTGATGGGAATTGAACTTGGGTCCTCTTGAAAGAGCAGCCAGTGCTCTTAACTGCTGAGCCATCTCTGCCATTTTCAGGAAAAATGACACCGAGCAAAATCCAAGCCTCGAAAGCAGTGTCACCCATCATCACTTCCCAGCATGAGTCCTGGCTGAACATCCTAGAGGCAAAAGCAGCCTAGAAGGCAGGCTTTCTCCACACTGGATAGGTTTTCCTCCATTCACTGTACTTCTGGAGCACCACGTCAACTTATTTCCTGCCTCTTTGATCTCTGTGTGGCCCCAGCTTGGCATTGCTTTAAGTAACTATAGTACACTTAGTTCAGTCTTGCCCACCTGCATCCCAGGTCATCTGTCACACTGCCACGAGGAAGTTCCTCTGTGCAAAATTGAAATTGGTCCTTAGGAGCACTGACCTTGGCATATTGGAGGAATCGTCTTTGTCAGATTGTGGCAGGATCTTTATGCTACTGTCACACAGTCAATAAGACATTTGTAAGGTGGAGGCATTATTAGTGTCTCAGGCAGATGGTGAAATGTTACTCCATCCTTCTGTGCCTGCTTTAACTTCCTTGCACATCATTTCAGGGGTGTTCTTTACAAATTGCAGTTTATTTGGTAAAGATTTAAAGCCCTGAGGGTTGGCGAGAAGCTGTTCCTTATGAGCACATCTCCTTTGTCTGTCAGCTGTGCAAAGGGCACTCTGATTAATTTTGATGTCACTCCGTGCACACTTAAGTGTAGTAACTTCCCCCTGCACACACACACAGGTGCAGTAACTTCTACCTTCACATAGACAGGAACAGCAGCTTCTACCTGCACACACACAAGCACAGTGGCTTCCCCCAGTACATGCAAGTGCAGTGATTTCACTCTCCCAACACACACACAAGCATAGTGAAGTGATGTTTCTTCAGTAGCATTTTAGAGTGAGAAGACCTTAGAAGGCAGTCTTTGCAAGGTCATTAAAGCACCATGCAGTCCTTGGAAGAAGCTTCAATGGACCCTGAGGCAGGGAGAAAGATATTTGTGTTGGCTTGGCTGAAGAAGGTGATGGAGAATTCCTTTCCCAACATTCTAAAGGGGTACTTCAAAAGAGAGAGAGACATCCAGGTCAGTCTGTACTTGATGAGTAGATGCGTTATTTGAGAGGTGAGCTTAGGATATGCACACTAATGAACAAACAAGCCATTCTTGTGTTTTATGCACCAAAGAGTTCCGGGGGCTTTCTAGACTAGGGAGTTTCAATGAGACTTTTAGATGTGAAAGTTTGAGGTTAGTCACAGCAGTTTGTCTCATTGGCTTTGACATGCCGCATTGGTTCTGTTACCTGGGCATGTGTCAGGATCAGTGAACCTCCTGGCTGAGCTGGTAGCAGATAGATTAGTTGGTAAATTCCTACAATTCCTTTGATAGTGTTTGTTATATGCAGTTAGAGAAAGCTAAAGCCATCTACTGCCAACTGGATGTAAAGTCTGTAAGCCGGCCCTCAGAGTCCTCATCTTTAGTGAGTATGCATCATGTATTGGGCATTGCACAAAGTCCTTCCATGATGTTTCACTTTACTATTCTAAGATCCTCCTAGGCCAGTGTTTTCAACCTGTGGGTGATGACCCTTTCACAGGGGCCACCTAAGGCCATCAGATGGCACGAGTACAGTCGTGAAGTAGCAACAAAAATAATTTTATAGTTGGGGTTCTACATAACATGAGGTAATGTATTAAAGGGTTTCACCATTAGGAAGGTTGAGAACCACTGGTCTAGGCAGATTCTCTTGAGTGTTGCAACTTTGCAGGCTCAAAGTACTTTTCTGAGCCATATCACTGGCTCATAGATTGGAGTTCATAACTACTACCAGATACTACACTGTGTAAACTTTACACTGGTCTTTTCTGAAGTCCTGTGTCTTGGTTACTTATTGGGAAAAAAGTAAATCATTGATCTTTAACCATTTTTACATAATCATCAAAGAAACACACACACATTTGTACATATGTGGGTATATATGACTATATGACCACATGACCATGTATGTGTACCTATATGTGTATGTACCTATATCCTCCACTACAGATGGGAATATATATATATATATAAAGTATTTTGAGGCTCTCAGGCTGATAAGAATCTCCCTATAGTAAAGATTAATTTGAATTTAAAATCTGGATGTTGATTTCTTCTTGCCAAGGAGCTAAGAACCCACCTAAGTACAAATATGTCCCATGAAACCCAATACCATATTAAAATTGACTGTATGTTTATCATCCATTAAGAACAGTAACTGCATATAGTGGTACACACACTGGTCCACATCTACTGCTTATAGGCAGTGGGTAACCATAATGATTTGGTGATGGGTGATTGTCAGGTCCACTGACAGACTGTTAGGTTGGTGATATTTTATCCACTTACAAATGAGAGCCTTGAGACTTACAGGGCTTATCCAAGAGATTTTATGTGCCAGTATAATTCTCAATTTGCTGCTGTGAATTCTTCTTCTGTTCTGGCCCTGGGTATACTTCCTCTTCCAAGTCTGTCACAAGTTCTGCACTGCTATGTATCAACTCCTGCCCATTCCATCTCTGTCTCCCTCTTTCACCTTTGATATTGTCATTTTGACTCAGTATTTTACCAATTAGTAACATGCTTAGAGTCACCAGGCTGGTATGGGTGGAGCTGAGCTGTCTCAGCCCTGTGTGATTGCAAGACCCAGGGCTTTATGAGACATATTTTCACTGAACTCAGTAGATGTTCAGACTCCAAATTAATCAGCCTCTGTGTGTTTCATTGTTTGGGATTTGTTCAGCTAGTAAGCTGGAAGAAAATATTAATGGAATTATGGGTCATATAGCCCATTATTATTTATCATTATTCTTACATCATTGGTTTTTATTGTTAATCCTTTCACATTGAGGACCCATCCACAAAGTTTATCAAAACACAATTTTGCATTTAACTTTAATCTCTGAGCATAATTATCATCTTACTCAACATTAAAAAGTAAAATATATTTTTACAAGACTGTTTATTTAAAATAACTTTTTCAATGGACACTTTATATGTTTGTTTTTTGTTGTAGCATAAACTATGCTAAATAATTTGACTTTCCTGGAAATGCTATCAGAAAGCTTTCAAAAACATAATTTCTTTATAACATGGATCAAATTTTTATAAAAATGGTGCATAAACACTTTAGAACATCAGAGTCTTTAATTTTTTTCAAAATACTTTCAATTGCAATTTAAAGTTGTGACATATATTAAAATCCTAATTATCAAATAAAGAGACAGATGAGAAGAGAAGAGGATAGAGCCCTAGCTGCATTTCATCCAGTTGGTTCTCAGGCTATGGTGCAGCAGTTGCTGGTGTTTGTGCCTGCTCAGTGTCTGTGCTTTCCTTCTGTGCATGTGGATTTTTCCTTAGAGGAATATATCCCCTACCCTACCACAGCAATATCGGGACTGTCAAACAATTTTTTTCTCCCCTTGACAAGAAGTAGTGTGTGATTGAAGCATGCCTCATTTTTCTGGCTTCTTTGCTGTTTTCTTCCAGAAATCCCAATCTCAAATACATTGACTCACGGACAAGAATTTGTTACAACTGACACTTCTGTTTCCTGTTGTCTAAATGTTTTCCTTAGCAGTACTTCAGTTTGCCCTGCATACAATCAGGCAATTCATTTTCTTTGCCTTTAACATTCAGGAGAGTGATTTATGTTATTTGCCCTTTAAGACCCTTAAATGACATCACTGGATGAGGACAGTGGGTGGTTTATGAGGAGCAGGATGATAAATATAATAGCAGCTAACAGTTTTTAATTACGTAATTTTTTTCTTAGATAAAATTTTCTGTAGATCTTGGTACAGATACCCATTTTACAGATCAGGAACATCAGACTTAGAAGAAAATGTGTTTTGCCTGTGGTTATGCAAGGACAAAGCTAGGATTTGAATTTAACGGTAATTTGCTATCTCAGACCCCCATCCACTGTTCTACAATGTGGACAGGAGGTCCCAGAAGCACACAATCTTACAGGGCTTGTTTTTCAATGTAGTGAGTTTTTTGTATCTCAAAAGTGGGGACATTTCCTTTCTCTATGTTCCATGGTGAAAAACAAGCTGAAAAGGTGAATGTTTTTCCTTCCTTGTCTTCATGTGGTGAATTAGAATAATTATTGTTAGTTAAGGGATGTGAATGAAATGTCTTTATCAACCACCAAGTTGAACAGAGTTTCTCTTTTTAAAACACAGACACAATGCCATCCTGACAGCCTGTGAGTGACAGAAAGAGAAGTGTTTTCTATGAAATGCAAATGCAGATGTTGCAAGCTTTCTAAAGCATAAATAGTAGGATTCAAAAGCTGGGGTGTGGTGGTGGGGTTCTACAGAGTGATGTCATTGGTGCCCTTTTATTCTTTTGTCTCCTGACAATGAAGTTATTTGGTACCTTCACATTTTTCATTTAACTATAAAAGAGCAACAGAGAGAGAAGTATGAGCACACAGACAAGCTGTTGCTGCTGGCAATTAGAGGACAGAGGCGCTCATCTTTCAGGCTTATTTTGATTTATCATTAAATGATCTTGAATATAACTCTAAGTGAATATCTCCTCTTCTCCTCTTACCATGGTTATTGTCTCTACCTATATCTTCAATTCTTGACTCTTTTTCTTCATGAGCACACATATGAGTGCGAATACATACACATTCAGGTAACATTCATGTAAATGTTCTCTGCTGGATGAAAGGTGTACTGGGACTGAGGCCTTCACTGAAGGCCAGTGGTGTTTGGCATTTGCCTGTTTGCCTAAATATTGAATGTGGCTCAGCAATTCTAAAGCAAAGTTCTCTCTTTATCATTGATAAACATTCCTGAGAGTCTGAGGATATGATCTGTATTATTTGTGAAGGTAGAAGCTTTGGGGAAAGTTTTGCTAAGGTTACTTCACTCTACACAGGCAGTGGGAATATGGTTAAAAGGAACACAAGATGCAGCTTTAGATAAAAGCAACAGCCCTTGACCCTTAGTGATAGACCTTGACCCTTGGTGACAGCACCTTTTTATACTTGTTGGCTTCTTTTATCCTTGTAGCATCCTAAAGAAGGTGTAGATAAAAATACAATTGCCATTTCAGATGAGAGAGCTGAGGTTAAAAAAAAAATCAAGTAACATCCAAAGACTACAAAACCAAGTCTATGTGATTCTCAGACCTTCTGATTAGTGTGTTCTTCCTTCCTAACACTAAAGGCCAACCTGACTTTATTAAGTTTTTATCCCCAATCCACACAAAAGTCATGGAAAATGGCATCATAATTTGATATTGTTTCCAATGTGATCAGTCATTTTGCCCCATTGTAGAGAAGAAGGCATCATTTTAGGATTAAAGTTATCATATATTGAGCCTTATAAATTCCTCACAATTTTTTTCATCTCATCATATACTGAGAAGGAAGTTCTGCTGCATGTAGGACTCGCCTGTTAAGTGGTTTTTAGGAACCACTAATGTAGTCCAACCTTTATCCAATTCTGCTTCTGAAACTATCTCTTGTGAGAGAGAATATTTAATTTGTATTTGAATATTTCCAGAGAAATGAACTTACAGTGTAAATTTAAAAGTCTACCTTATATTTGGAGTGTACTGTTGAAAGTCCTTAAATCAAATGAAGTCTTTCTTTCATGACTATACTCCTCGGCTGTGCAGAGATTGTATGAGTTTAAATACAGCAAGGGTCGATGTATATTTATAGTGACTCTCGGAACTGACACTGCTGTCCAGTCCCTCTGACTTCATCCTCTTGGAGTAGGTCTTATAATATTGTCTGGATTATGTGATTTAAACATGTTATTATTTTAAAATTGTGGTGAAATATGCATAAGCATAATATGCAGTCACTCTACTGGTTTAAGAAATTCAAGCATAAGGCAACACCAAGGCCTTAAGTGTATTCACATTATTGAGCAAACCTCACTCACTGTTTGTTACCTATCTACAGAACTATTTTTTGTTCCTCAGTCAAATCCCTTGCCTGTCAAGGCATCCCACTGTCCCCTTCCTGGACTCTGTACAATGACAGTTGTGGCAACCTTGTCTAAGTCGAACACTGTAATATGGCTGGCTTATTTTATATGGAGTATCTTTGAGATTTATCATATTTTTATGTGTTAGAATACCTTTTAATAACCCATTAACTCCAAATTCCACTATCCATAAGCTTATAGATATGGAACAATCTATTGGCACATGGCCCACCTGCCAACAGCCACATCCTTAAAGGCTGGCTATTATTTTTGTCAAAACCAGCAACTGCCTATAAGGCTCCTCAGTAAGGTCTGGAGCTTATGAAACCCTGTCCACTCCATGCTAGAATGTTGACTGGATTTATTTTTTGAAGGTCTTGTGTAGTCAACCACAGCTTCTGTGAGTTTATTAGTAAAGCAGTCTGTCATGTCCAAAAGGCACAGTTTCCCTATGGTCCTTCCCAACTCCTGGCTATTTAAGTCATTCTGACCCCCCTTTCTCAATGGCTCTGAAGCCTTGTTGATGGGATGTGATATAAATGTCATGTTTAGGACTTTTCTCTTTGTCACTTATTCCCTGCAGTTTGATCAGATGTATATTTCTGCATTAGCAACCATTGATGACATGAGGAAGTATCTTTAATTTTGTCTGAGAGCTGTACAAATCTATAGGTAAAGAGTTATGGTTTGATACTATGTCCATTTAACAAACCAATAGTAGACTCACTCCGGGGCCCTGTGAGATCTCCAACAATAACATCTTGCTAGATTTGCAATACCAGGCACATGTTTCCTCCTGAAATCAGGTTATAAATCTGATCAGAAAGTTGTTGCTTACAAGCATAACATTTGTGGCACTATTTCTTCCTTTGGTGTATCTTGCTACATAGCTATTAATGCAGTCCACATGGTACACAGATGGTGAAGAGTACAGATAAGATCCTGCCATGTCTCTCCAGCAGCCTACACAGCAACTTCCAGCCCTGTGAGAGGTAACCAGCAGGGAGGAAGCTTCCTGGTCAGTATGAATTTGATTATTCCTTGTCTTCTGACCAGTATATGTGGTATTTTTAGCAATGGGGGTCCTACCATATAGTTCTGGTAGCCACTCAAGAGCAATAATCCTACATTATTTAGATGGTCTCCACAACACTGCTGACCAACAACTTGAAGAGAGACATTCCATATCTAGCATTAGGCTTTATAATTGGCAATTTACAGCTTCTTGGATGAACATAATCTCCTATGTAGGGTCTTTTGAGTTTTACACACACACACACACACACACACACACACACACACGAATGCACACACACAGAGCTTATAAAATAGTAGATTTCTGTATGGATTTGGTCAAACATTCTTAGTTTTAGAGTGTTGGTTATCACTACCCCAACCCTTTGTCTCGCCTTCCCATCCCTCTTCTCACTTAAAACTTCTCTCTCCATTATCACTTGTGTAGAATTTCTTTTAAGGCTGAATGTATAGATGTACCATAATTTGTTTATTTACTCATTTACTGATTGACACTGGGTTTCGCTAATTGTGTGCTTTCAAATAGGATTACTCCTATCACAACCCATTTCACAGAGCTGGTTGGAGCTATATCCAGTGCTTTCAGAATGGTTTGCCATTTGCGGTGGCAGAGATTTCTAATTTGGAAGTAGACAGTGGACAGTAGGTGTGTCAGAGATGGACATGTTCCTAGCACTGAGGGAGAATCACTGACTGTCTCCAGCTACTGGGATCCCATAACTCTTGGAGAGGTTCTGGCTCTTCAGCCATCTTTGATGGCTACAGGGAAACCATTCCAAGTACACAAGGCATCAAGTAGCAGAATGTGTAAAAGAGCCCATTCTATAGGTTGTCATTTGGTTGCTTGTTGAAATGCTTGTCTTGGCACATCTGTTGTCTTCATCTCTCTGTGATTGTTGAACTAGCCTTTGTTCTGAGATCCTGGGTGACTCTTATTTGGGGAGATTAAGTTAGCCTTTCTCTCCTTGAAAATGGTAGGGATAATACAGGATAATTTTATTAGCTTTAAATGTGGTGATTGGTGAAATTTGTATGCAGCCTAATCGTTCTGGCTGCTGTCTTTGTTTTCAATGTAGTTCTGGAATCTAAAGGTAAATGCTAGGAACATGAATCTTGCAAATGTCTATTAAAGACTGAAAGGAGAAAAGTAACAATGATAATGATAAGTGTTCGAAAAGTACTTGTGATGTGGAGGCAAGCTTTTATGGCTGCTGCCTCATTTAACTTCATAACAACATAATGGAGGCATAGATAAAAATGCTATCACTATTCTAGATAAGAAAACCTGGTAAGGCTGAAAAGGTGAACTAACCTCCAAAAGTCACACAACTAGTAAGCACCTGAGTAGGGAATCAAACTACTGGTCAACTGAAGACTCTTCTTCACCATGTGGTATCCCGTCCCATGGTGGTTTTATAAACATGAAATATAATTTTCTTGCTCCTGAAAACATGTCTAAGAAGCAGAGCTCATATTAACGATCTAGGAAGAAGATAATCCTGCAACAACAGATCAGGGGACATCCACTGATGCCAGGGATTCTGTGGGAATCATCGATTCTTGCTGACTTTCTTTTCTCCTCCTGATGCTATTCCCAAGTGTCCTTGGGTCTCAGCCACTCCAAACACATGGAGTGCTTCTCAGCTGACAACTCATTTTCAGCTTCCATCCCAGTTCCACACTTGTCTCCTGTATGCCTTTTCCTAGGTGCTGCAGCTCAAGATTCTCTGGAGGGTGACTCATGATTGAATGTTAGGAGGTCTAGGTTATGTTTTTGGTTTGCTAAAGTAGTATGTAAAAGCAACAGGAAGGAATTTTGAAATTAGAGGTTTCATTTCAAATTTGAGTCTGCAAAACATGAAACTTGACTCAGCATTGGTGAACTTCTTATTCTCTCACCAGTTTCCTGCAGGGTTTTTTATGAACTACAATATCTAAGAACATATCTTTCCGTAAATTTTGGTCTCATATATCTCAGTCTGTCCTTGAACTCACTTTGTAGCTATGGACAATCTCGAACTTACGATCTTCAGCCTTTACCTCTGACTGGGTTATAAATATTCACTACAATGCTTGATTTATAAGATACTAGGAAATGAACTCAGGGCATTCTGCATGCCACTCAGTAAGTGTTTCAACAACTACATTCTCAGCCCCTCCCTTAAATTTGGATGACTTCCCAATAAACATTTTTTCAACTGTATCTCTACACTTTAGAAATCTCACAAAAGCCTTCTGTTATCCTAGGAAGCAAGGGATTGAGCTTTGATTTGCAAAATTGATTCTACAAGGTAGCATGTTGTTATTCTATTTAGAGACTTGAAAGCATATTCAATGATTCAATTATATTTAATTTGTAATTAACTCCCTCCCAAGCAGCTAATGGTGCATAACTTGGTTGCTACTGTTCTGGATGAGCAAAGAGTAGAACAAAATGGCCCCTTTTAGAGAAAGCCTGCCTTAGATAGAGTCCCTAGGATTGTAGCTGTACAGTTTGCAATGACTTGCCTGTCATAAAAAAAATGCTTTTCTAGGAACTGTTCTCTGAGCCAGAGAGTGTGGCAAGTACCCTCATCTATGCCAAGCCCTGCCTCTAAGTATAGAGATGAGTAGGCCAGCGGTAGCAGGACCTTGTTTTTATGTTTTCCCTGTTGGAGATTTTAGATGCTGAACTAAGAGGAAATACAGATGCTAATGGTGGTTTAATCATTTGAGAGGTAGTATTCAGAGATGACACCTGTGAGCTCTTGCCTTCCCATTCTCTGGAGCTGCCTTGATTTCTATTCTTCAAGAAGTTTGCTTCTCAGTTCTCATTTCAGTTTTGTGAGATACTTCAGTACTTCCAATGGCTGGTCTGTATTTCTCAATACCAAATTTACCCAGTTTAGAACTCAAAGCAACCAAGTCTTTACAAAATCTGTTAATACAAGTGATGAAGGCTACATCCACTTGGTAGAAATTAATCACAATATTTAATTGTGTGTGCACACATGTCTGGGAGTTTGATTGAATGATTTAGTATTTACCAGATGCTTATTATTTCCATCATCATTATCATCATGAACAACATTGTCATCATAATAGCTCCTGTTTGCGAACAACTTTCTGTGACTCCGGCACTGTATTAAAGCATATTGTATGCAAAATACCATTTATTACATGATGTCAGCAATTCTATCAAATGGATATCAACTTTATCCCCATTGTCATTTGGGGAGTTGAGTCTGCATGACTATTTTGCATCATACACTATGAAAGTGATGTAGCAATGATTGGAATGCAGAGAAATTGGACTCTCCTTCTCTGTATTATACCATGTTCAAGCTGTTGTGGTCCTAAAGGCATGGCAGTCCCCACTGACTGTTTGCTTTATACTAAATGTGGAAATGGGGTCAGGTAGCATAGTGGGCTTTGAAATTTTCTGATTTCTGTATTATTATTATTATTATTATTATTATTATCATTTCTCTCATGGAGAGTCCATCATTTATGAGAATGTGGCAGGTGGAATACAAGATTAAATGAGTTTTCTTAAGAAGGCCTCATTTATATTTGACAGTGAAACCAATACCGAATGACATAAATCAGGTAGGCATGCAAAATCAGGGGCAGTGTTACCTGGAGAAGAGGCTACCATGCAAAAACATGGCCTTGAGACTTAACACAAACATGGCAGACTCAAAGAGCAGGATGTGGATGTCTGCTGCTGCAGAGGACTGGGCAGAGATGAAGAATGGACTGAGATGATTCAGGACACAGTGTGGGAGGGAGCTTCTTATGTGCACAAAGAATTTGCCACCAAGAAATTCAAAGAAAAAGAAGAAATATGATCTGGTTTATAAGAGATGAATTTCTGTATCAGTTAGTGATAGATTAGTCAACAAACATTCAACATAGTAAATAGAAAACACATGAAATGTATAGACTCTATCACTGTATTAAGCACTTTACATACAAAATAACACATGATAGGTACATGCAGAATAACAAAATAAATCATAGATACCAAGGGGTCCAAATTTTGGAAAAGAGGTACACAGAAAGTGACTTGCCAGTCACCCTTTTCTTCTCTTGAAAGCATTTGATGGATTGTGTGTGTGCGTATGGTATTTGTGTGCACATGTGGGTGCTGATGCACATGGAGGCCAGAGTGGATGCCAAGTCTCTTCCGAAGTCATGCACCACCTTATTTTTTGACATAGTGTCTTTTACTGAACCTGGGGTTTTCCAACTATATTGGCTGGCCAGTGAGCCCTGGGCAGCCACCTGTCAAAGTACAGTCATGAACCTGGCTTTTGATGGTCTTTTGCTTGCGTGGCAAGCACTTTACTGACTGAGTAACCCATCATTGTATCCCATATTTATTGGTTAAGTGGTAAAGTAGCAGAAGGATAATGTGGGCCAATAGAAAATAATAGCTAAACATGTCACTGAAATTAAACACATTTTAACAGTGTCAAGAAGGCACATATCATAAAGTAATAGTAAGCAGTATTTTTTTTAAAAAATATGTTACAATTTAATTGTTCCTGTGAGAGACACACGTGGCTGGGTATTGCTCAAACATTGGATGGTGTAATAATAGCAAAAAGGAAAGAAACTATAAGAATGTCTTATTATATATGAAAAAGTTTATGGTAGGATTAAACATCTAAGTCTCATAAAAAATTATATCAAAGTAAGACTGTAGACAAATATCATTAATAAACAGTATTCATTTAAAAAAAAACAACCATGGAAGTGAAGAGAGATACTGGAAGTCTTACCCAAGACTCACATTAGCATTAAGTGGGAGCTTTCATGCCCATAGTTGGGGAGCATCAAATTTGAAGTCCTGCAGAGTGAAAAGAGAGCTGCAGAGAAAGAAACAAGGTGGGTTATGGAGAAATGATAAAGTAGTATTTGAAAAGTATGAAGCTATAAAACTTTAGGCAATCAATTTAGCAATCTTACAAAGTTATGTAGAAAGAACCTGAATTTCTAGCTATCTGCCCCTCCCCAGTTCACAAAGTCTGCAAAGGTACTCACTAAAATCAGCCCAGTAGCACGTAGGTTGTACACTAATATAAACTGTATTTTCCAGAACCACAGAACAAAATAAATAGAACTGAATAATTATATACAGTAGCACCGAAGAGTCTCATGGAAAAGTGGGCTTTTAGTGTCACTAGAGAGATGCAAATCTGAAAGCAGGAAAGATACCGAATGTTCCTGTAACCATAAAGAAATTCTAATTCTTGCCCATTGGAGTGGCTTAACTGTATAGAAAATAAGTGCTTCACAGGAGAAACCAGAGGCTTAGCACATTGCTACTGGGGATGTAAATGATACTTGTGCTTTAGAAACTAGTTTAGAAAGATGTTTTTGAAGGCAAGTTATTATGTAATCCTGTGATTCCACATAGAGCCATTGAAAATCTTCTAGGAAAATGAAACTATATGAAAAGGTGTGTGTAGACTTTGTAGCAATGTTATTCATAATGAGCTGAAGCTGGATAGAGTTAATCCAAATCATCCAAGCAAGTATTTAGACCCAAAAGAATATCAGCTTTCGAAGGAGATGGGCCCCTAGTACATGGAAACTGAAATTACCCCCCAAAACACTACATAGAGGGAAGAATTCTGCACATAAGATGCTATGTTATTTGTTTGATGTATTATGATATAAAAGGAGTATTGTGTGATATGGAATACTGCTTAATTGCAAAGGGTACGGTGTGGCATTGTGGATTCACAGAGATATTCAAAACCTAAGTTGTGATAGTTGTTCACTGTGTAGACTTACAGGCTTTATCAAACTGCAGATTTGTATGTGTGAGGTACTCAACATGTATGTTTCCTATGGATAATACTCTTTAAGAAGTCATTGACTTATGAAAACTAGTTCAAACTTAGGACTTGGTAACGGTGTCTGGAAAAATCATGAGTATTAGCTTGCTGGGTGATCAGGGTCTTCTAAAATCTCGTGCTGATGAGAATTCAACTTGTGAGTGTATCAAATAGTTTTCAACTATACATTTTAAGTGAGTAGATTGGAAAATATGTAAACTAGAGCCCATAACTACTCTTGTGAACTAACAAAAAAAGACAAATGCATTAAAATGCAAAGTTGTTTTGTTGTTTGCTTGATTTGTAACAAAGTACTGTTAACTGAGAAAACAAGGCAGGCACTGGCAAAGATGCTAAACATAGTATACCTGACAAGGGAGTAGTACCTAGAAGATTTAATATACTTTGAAAAATCTGACAAAAGACAGGAGAACCCCACAGTAAAGCAAGCAGTACATTTAATGAACCCTTCTCATTTGGGGGGACTTCCATATGCCTACTAATCATATCAGTTTTCCTATAACTAGTTATTATTAAAATGTTAACTAAGAACAATATGATACCATTCCAGAATGTGCTAACATAAGCAAAGACCAATAACACTAAGTGTCAGCGAGGATGTGAAGCAAAAACTGTCTGTATTGCTGCAGGATGGAAAAATGCATATAATCACAATAGAAAACTGCTTGACCATCTTTAATGAAGATGACCAATTGTAAATGCAGCTATTGTAGATGTATGTTTGGAAATGCCTGAGTCTTCACAATCTCACCATAGTTAATAGTCCTCAAGTAGAAGACAATCTGAATGGTTACCAACAGCACAGTGTATCAATAAAACAAGTTATTCATATGATAAAATATTTATATCGTAACAAAATGAGCCAACTCTATTTGCAACAGTGAGGTTTAGTGTGACAAATAGAAAGTGGATAAAAAAATGACAAACTATATAATTCTACTCATTTGGAGTACAAACTATGTAAAACTAATCCATGGAAACAGGGCAGGCTGATGGTTACCTTGGCATTAAGCAGGGAGATATGGCGTAGAATTTGGAGTTGTTGCTACCATTGTTTAGATTGTCATTACACCTTTATGGCACTCTGAAAATTATCATCTATGAAATTCACATTTCAGTAAGTTTTCTGTTTTGTTTTGAAGTGGGTTAAAACGGTGTACAATTTAGAAGCAAAGTCAGGAAGCTTTGCAGTTCATATAAGGGGATATTCATATGGAATTCAGAGAATTTCAATGAAGAAGTGGACAGGTCTAAGTTATTTAGAAGGGAGTCTATGCTTGATCTAGAGACTGACTCTTTGTGGGAATTTTATTGATCATACAGTGTGTTCCCTTTCCACGGAAGAAATGTAGACTTTGATTTGATTCTGAGATATGGTCACTGCTAATGTAACTGGTTGAGATATAGTCAGAGCACAGAGGATGGACCCCCCCCCTAGTGCACAGACCACAGCTCTCACAGGAGAAGCAGCACAGGTGTGTTTCAGAGCCAACTATAAGTGACCATGACTTGAGAATGCAAATCCAAGTTGCACCAAATACTGTGCTCGACTGTGGTCAACAGTTTCACACTAATATGACAAAGAAAGCCCAAATCAAGATACGTCTCAAATACATTGTTGAGAACACCATTTACAGGGCTTACAGCAAAGGGAGTGAAGGTTTGCTATAAGCTTCAGACACCTTTGGAAGTTTTAGAATGGTGGAGTTTACCAGTTTGTTGTACATTCCAAAGGAGTTGTGCATAAATGAATGTCTAAGGGGCCAACTTAACCCAAGATAGTTTGGTGATAGACAAGTAACATTCCAACCTCTCCATACTTCATAAGCTCACGAGGGTGGGGAGAGACAGAGATCCAACAATGTGGGAAAATATGCCACATGTTAGGGGAGGGGATGAGTGGATCATCTCAAGTCCAGAGAACATGGGTCTCTGCCGTCCACAGGCAGACAGCCAGACAGTCAGACAGTCAGACAGTCAGACAGTCAGACAGGCAGACAGACAGACAGGCAGACAGGCAGACAGGCAGACAGGCAGACAGGCAGGCAGGCAGGCAGGCAGGCAGGCAGGCAGGCAGGCAGGCAGGCAGGCAGGCAGACAGAGAGGCAGACAGAAAATGTGTGAGGAAGGATTCCACCAGAGGTCTCAGAGGAAGGAACAGCTGGGAAGGATGCTGTACTAACCAAACTGACCAAACTGAGCAGTACATGGATCATCAAACCAGAATTCCCAATGTTAGTTAAACTTAGATGATGCTTTTGAACTCAAGGTAGAATGTAATGCATCAAGAATCGAGCATTTTGAGAGAGCAATTTGTTCTTTGTTCTGCTTTCACCCAGGAATTCACCTAAATCTCCTTGACAAATGAGGAAGGCATCTTAAAACATTTCAGAGAGGAGCACACAATCTCTTTGAATTATTGGAAGAGCAACAGCAGGAGAGGCAGGCTGGCGTGCACAGTTAACATGTCCCTTCTTGTTTTTTTCAGCTTGTGGGGCACAGCTGGAAGTGGAGCCCTGGAGACACAACCTCCTTATTTTATTATGCTTTGGGAGAGCTGAACAAGGAATCAGGGTTACTGTAAATTAGCTCCATTTCGCTCCCTGCCGCACAGTTCTGAGCACTTGATATTCACTGGGGTCCATATTCTTTTCATCTTTTCTGGGGAGTGGGAGGTGGATCTTCCTCAGAGCAGGAACCTGAGCTGGGAAGCAGCAGAGTTCTGTGAGTGGTCTCCTCCTCTTCCTGTTTGCAGTAAGTAGCGCCCAGATCATTCTTCTCTGCAGACTGCACTCGGCCGGCGCCATGCCTGTGTACCAAGCAAACTTTCCCATTGCTTTCCTTGACAGCTAGGAGGGAAAAGCCCACCAATTCATCACTTTTATAGCTGTCTTGGCTCTTTGTTGGCTCCCTAAGAAAAAGAGAGTTTAATCAAGCACCTTAAATTGTCAATATAATTAGTCAAAAATGAATGGATTTTTGTAAACTTCTATACTAAATTCTGCTTGTGAGTCTTGGATATAATTTTCAGAAATTTACATGTAAATGTAGTCATTAATACACTAATGTATTGAACATCTACTTTATCTATGGATAATTTTTCTTTTTGCACCAAAGTTATTTCTACTTATTAAAATAGTAATTGATTTTTTTAAAAGCTGTCTTTCTCAAATTTATTTTCATCTCTACATTTTGCCTCACAGATTCCAATACGGTTTATAAAAGTATCACAGTACACTCTAATAGTTCCGAGGTCAAAGGGGAGGAAGGGAGAATGTGCTATTACTGGAGATGCTGTGTTAACTGCAGTGGTACCCAAGCCAGACTTCAGAATGAGAAATAGGATAGCTCCACGCTAAGGATGTGATTATACAGTGTAAGCTTTTATCTTAATATCATAGATCTTATTTTACAATTAAGTGTTTGATAAAGCACTGACTTTATATAGTGCTGTTGCTGAAATGCAGCCTGTCAAACTCTAACACAATCAGCCAGACAGATCTGTTGTAATATGCTTGTTTTGTGTATTCTAAATGCTTATTTAATTTTTAGCCCAGGATGAATTCACTTAAGAAAAAAAATAAAATAGTTTAGGAGTTTGCAGCATTTAGTTTGAATTATTATATTTACTTGTATAATATACCATAAACTATACATTATGTTGGAAATGCATTATTTTACATATTTAAATATGATCTTGTAGGAAGACTATATTACTTTTGTTTCTATGGATATGGCCTCATGTATCCTAGAGGACTAGCAAATGAAGTCACTTGCTTTGTCATTTTGCGAGTCCTTGCTTTTGTGCTTTTAGAGCTTAGATAAGGACAAATTGATGTCCCTCTCTTTGGCTCTTTGACTATGGAAACAATGGTCCCAAGAACTTAAAGTTTCCCCAGGGATCTGATGCTAAGAGAAGATGCGAGCAAGGCCCACTGCCAGGCAGAAGAGGAACTTGTTTCCTGGAAAGAGACTTAACACAGTTCTGACAGTTTATCGCATGACCTTGTGGGAAGAACTGGATCCCAGACAAGGAATTATCAATGATAAACAGGACTGTGCCTTGTTAGGGACTTTTTAGTTATTCATACCCATAGCCTCATGCTTATATCAGTACCATAAAGGCTTAAGGGGTCATTGGATGTTTTTATAACTCATCTCAATGTGGTCACATTGTATAAACCTTTTTCTGATTTTTCTTAATAATTTCTTTCTTTAATCAGTTTATTGAGGATTTGTGACCTCACCTGGCTTGCCAGGATGGCAGGGGTGCAGGCTTTGATGCTAACACCCTCTGTAACCCTCACACCATCAGATAATTCTGATAGGAGCTGAAGATGTAAAAACTACATAATTGCAATAAAGCAGGGAAATGGAGATTTTGCAAATTAATTTTTTCCCTTACTTTCAATATTTAATTTGAGGTAAAATATCCTCATTTCATATGTTTCTAAAGCTAGCCTACACTCAATAACATGGCAGGTAAGTAGCTAGGTACCTGGGTTTTAAAAAACCTTCTTACCAAAAGCTGGGAACACAGATATGTTCTCAATATGAGGCTGAATTCTTACTTTGGATGTATTGCTTTGTAACATACAATGTTCACTAATTTGTTTAGTCATGATCCCTAAGTCCTGAGGCAATAGAGTGCTCAGAAATAAGGTGGTGGAGTCTAGCCTTCAGCACTGCTTGGATTCTCAATACCCATTCCCATCAACTTTGGTGATCTCCAACATCTTCCCATCTTCCTAAATGACACTATGCTTTAGTTTCCTTGTATACCAAAGAGAGAAAATTCTGATAAACACTAGAGTTTAGGGAAAGATTTTATACTTGTTAAAAGGGTATCTGGTATACAAGGAACTTAATATGAAAATAATTTAAAAACTGAAAAAACTTAATTGCTTGGCCTTATTAACTCTTTCTGCTGTGCTCCTGTTAACCTCCGTACTTGTGACAAAAGATAAGGAAAAAATGCATTTAAAAAGTGATGTGCACGGGCTATGGGGATGGCTCTGTGGTAAGTGCCTGCCAATCAATGTGGGGACGTGGGTTCAGATCCACAGAACCCACATAAAGGTAGATGTGACAATGCATGTCTATAGTCTCAAGGCTTATAACTGGAACTGGGAAACAGAGAGCAGAATCTCTGAAACTCAGGCCAGACAGGAGTACACAGCTGTGAGCAGTAAGACACCTTATCCCAAGGTGGAAGGTGAGGATCAACATCTATGTTTTTCAACTGACCTCCACATCCACCATGTGATACATACATGGCCACTGTCACTCATCATTCAGACATGCAAAGATTTTTATAATTATATGCATGCATTACAAGTATAGTTTTCAAAATTTATATTCAGATAATGATGAGTTGAAGAAACTCAACAAGTATACAGTTTTTCCTAGCTACAACTATATAAATTCTCATTGTTAATGAATTGTTCTTTTAAAAATTGAAGTTTTATTATGAAGAGCTTGCAGATTAAAAACCATCACACATCTAAATTAACCCTACCCAAAGTCTATACATCCTGATTAAGTCCTATATAGCTAGAGCAGCCGTTCTGAAGCTATGAAGCTTCACATTGAATTTACTCTTTCACTATCAAATCTATTTTTACACACTTATCCACCACCAAGCCCTGGCAAGTCCACAACAGAGTCAAAACTAGAAGAATACTTGGGTTTATATTCTCTTTCTTCACTCATCCATGACCTGTACATAGTCTGTCCTCATCACCTAATGTTTCCCTTTTCTGGCTCTCCTTACTGCATGCACATTATACATACATGCACCTTCGTTTACATGTGTTTATAGTCTAGACTGGTAGTAAACATACTAGTGAAGGTGTTACAATGCCTAACCTTAAATTATACTACAGAAGCAGACTGATAAAGTCAGCTTGGTACAGGCATAAAATAGAAAGTGGACCAATTGAATAGATTAGAGGACTTGGAAATTAAATTATACTATGTCCATTTAAAGCAAAAGTATGCATTGGAAAAATGATGCTGTAAACTGGATATCTGCCTGAAGAAGAAGCAAATTAGGTTTATATCTTCCACCTTCTGCAAAAATAAATTCAAAATAGACCAAATGCCTTAATTTAAAACCAGAAACACTGGAACATCTATAAGAAACAGGGAACATTTTTCAAGTTGATGGGCAAGAACTTTCTGAATAGAACTTCAATAGCATAGGAACCAGACCCAAGTATCAACAGAGGGATTACATGGAAATAAAAGCTTCTGAACAGAAAATGAAATTACCAGCAGAGCAAACAGCCCAGAGCATGAGAGGTCTTCATCAGCTATACTTCAGGCAAGGACCTAATATCCAGAATTACAAAGAATAGCAGAAATTAAGTGCCAAGGAAACAAATTGTTCTGATGTGAGTGAATTACAAATGTGAGACTGCAGAGAAAGCTGACGATAGCATTTTCAGCTTTTATGAGCATTGTTACTGGTTTAAAGTGAGGTCTTTGTGGTGTTTGAAACCAAGCTTCCAGAGTTATTTAATGAGAGTATTATTGGAGAAAGGAAGAGTGTGGTCCCACCAAATAATACAGTCTGTAAGACAAGCAACACAGATGTTACCCAGATTTCAGGAATGGGACTGAGTGCTGAGCTGGCAGGGAAGGATTGGAGATTGTTAGCTTCGTAGAAACGATGTCTATCACGTCCCTGTATGACATTCTTTGTGGTCACAGGGTGAATGAACACTGCCCATTTTGATGTAGTGAGGCAAAACTAAAGTGGTATTTCTAAGAGAAATGTTCTACAGAATGTGAGCAACTAACATCCCATCTATTGTTTATCCCACCGAGGTTTTCTGCCTCTCTAGTTAGAGCGATGGGTGAATAAAAATTAATTAGAAGCTGGAATCTGATTTTAAGATGGGATGTCAGACACATATATCAAGTTGTTAGGTTAGCTGTAAAGCATAACCTGGGATTTATATATTTAGAAGTTATAATAAATCTGTCTGTCATGAAAATCAGATTACCCAGTGTTGCATGCTAATGACTCTGCTCCCGTGGAACTGCACTCCCCTGACAACTGCCCCCTGGCTCTGCTACATTCTCAGTTGCTGCCTGCCTCACCCCACTTAGCCAGTGCCCACTGTTAATGTGAGCTTCTGGAACTTCATAAAGAGATGTTTTCCTCTACACGACGATACTGATCTCCCATGACCATTAAGGACTCCCTTTCCTCAAGATTAACCACTTAATGCAAGTATTTCTAATATATTTTGGGAGTGCTTTCTACATTCCAGGCTGTTTATAAAGTGCTCAGAACATAATAGCAATAGTGGCTGTCCCAGAAGGCAGCAACAGTGACAGGGCTCCACTGTCCCAGAGGGCAGCGACAGAATGACGGGGCTCCACTTCTCCTGAGAACAGTACAGGACATGAGGTTTGGGTAGACTGACAGACATCTAGGAAGGCTTCCTACAGACCACAGTCCTTGCTTTCCTTATTTTTGTCACTGTCACCATGGTTCTAGTCCTCTTCCTTGCCCTTCCTCCCTCCCTGTCCTCCTCATCTACTTTCTTCTTCCTTTTACATTAGTTTGGATGGTGGTTTAATATATAGTTCATGTTGGCCTGGAATTCATGATCCTGGTGCCTCAGACTCCCATACTGGGATTCCATGTATGTGCCACATATTGCAGAGGCAGTATTTTTTGACTGTGTGTTGAGATCTGGCCCAATGAATAGAGGTGAGATGGGATGAGCAGAAGGTGAAAGAGGAAGGAAAACTTTAGACTCAGCTCAGATGACAAAGAATGACGGGAGAGTTATGCTGTGGGATGCTTCCCATGGTTGCCACAAGATGTCTGTTGCTGTATTTCTTCCATACTGGCTGCCTATGTTCCTTATTTGTGTCTTAGAGAATCTAGAAAGTGGTGTCATGTAACTTCTGTGACTATTGTTGTTACCAGTTACTTTCTCATCTTTCCTACACTCCAGGGAAGATCTACTTTCCAGATGTTCTCCGGACTTCTGTGCTTGTGTATCTGTGTCTACCATGGCACACTGAATTGCAGCCTGTTCCTAACCTGTCCATATCTCATAGACTCAGTCAGGTGCAAGTGGATGCTCTGGGAGATGCTCTTTGATTTACCCCAGGAGACAATCATCTTGCCTTGCATCCATTTATCTTTCGACGAGATGACTAGGTGAGACGTCTTTGTTCATCTTTCATTACACAAATGTTTGTTAGTTCTAGACTGTGTTCCAGATATGTGGTAGTGATCCACCAACCGAAGGACCCAGTGTCTTAGAATTGATCTGGAAAATGCAAATGCTTATCCTCCTTCATCCTGTCTGAAAGTCTGGCTAGGATTTGCAAATTTACTTTCTTGATTTTCCTATCAGAAACCTGTGGATCAGTATCATGTCCTTTGTATTTGCTGAATAAATTGATTTTGAGTGAATAAAGAAAAAAATAATCAAAAGTTCCAGCTGAAGTATTTACAGAGGTATAGGTGGTATAGCGGGAGTCTAGGTGGAGAGGAGTATTAATTGTGTAGTCATAGTTTTCCAGCTCAAATCATGATGTTATGACCTATTCCTCATGTACTCTTAGATTACTGAACCTCTCACAATCCACTGTTGTCCTACTCTATGGAGTTTTGCCTCAAGTTGATAAAAAGTTCCTAGTACATGGTCCATCCTTTCAATACCCTTGTCCCTGAGCCCTGTGATACATGTCCTGAGAAGACTTCCCTTTTCTTTTCCTCTGGTTCTAAGAGGTAGAGCCCAGGTTCTTCTCACAGCTAATCACAGCTGTACCTGCCACTCTGAGAGCTCACTTTATTTTTGACCAATACTATCTGCCAGGGCTGATCGATTCTTTACAAATTAAGAATTTAAAGGCCTTCCCTCTGCATAGCTTCAGTGTGTCTCCCTTGTGGCTGATATAGGTGGATGAAATAGATTAAGAGTTTGTCTGGCATGGGAAGAACAGCTGATGCTTCAAGCTCATGTCTTTCTTGTGGCCACATAATCTAAGTTATAGTTGACTTTTCTCCTCTGTAAACTAATCATATCAGTACTTGACACAGAGGGGACCAGTGAGCAACTAAATGCAAAGTCACATAACATGCTCAGCACTGTTCCTACCACACGGCAAGTATTCAGCAGATGACAGCTATTATTAAGCACTGTGTGATTGCTGTTATAGTTAACATTATATTTCCATCAGTGTTCGTTTATCTCCTTGTTTGACTTAAAATGTAAAAGTAGGAAAATTGTGTCTTTGATGGTTTCTCTGTAGAGATGTCTGACACAGTAAATAAATACTCATTTTATAAATGAGTAAACAAAAGCATAAAGTACTATTTATTAGCAAAATGTGTTAAAATCTTCATGTGTTTGTGCATAGTGGGAAATTAATGTACCATTGTTCTTTAACTGACTCCACTTAACTCTCTACTTGTATTAAATGATGTTTTTTTCTGAGATGTTTAGATTAAGGTTTAAAATGTTAGAAAGAGAAGAGTTACAGAAATAGATGAGTTGGAAATGTTCTTGCTTTGTAAGAATGAGAACCTAAGTTGCATCCTCAGACACACTGTTAAAAAAGAAAAAAAAGTGGGTGTGGTTGTATGAGTATATTCCCAGCACTGGGGAGGCAGACAGGTGGATTCCTGGGGCTTGGTGGTCAGCCAGCCTAGTGTACTCAGTGCGACATTCAAGCCAGTGAGAAACTATGTCCTAAAAGACTAGTGGGGCTCAAGAAATGCCACCCAAGGTTGTTCCCTAGCCCCCTTATGTCCTTCCACACCCCAGTCTTATTACAAGTGCACCTGTACATATGTGCACCCTCATCTTGTTACAAGTGCCCTTGTACATATGGGCACCCTCATCTTATTACAAGTGCCATGCTTGCTTTCTCAGCTCCCTCATCCATCCCTAATTTCCACTTGAATGCTCTCAGAGACTAAAGGATTTCTCCCTGGAGCAAAGAGATTCCATAAGGGAATCTTTTCTTCTACAAAGCATTATACTCTCTTCATTGTTTTCTGGACATTCTTGGTCCTCCCAGATCATCTTTAATTTTTTCCAATTGTGATCAAGATTCACCAGCACACAATATTTGTCTGGAGTCTTATGAAAAATAGTACCATAAATAAGAAGAAAGATGTAACCAACATTTGACCTTAAGTCCAGGGGCCTAAGTGAGTTGCATGATGAAACCAAACTGGAATCTTATGCTGACAGGACTGCCATGATAGAGGAGGTTATGGACATGGAGTCAGAGCTTCCAGTGTTTTCTGTGAAATCTCTCAATTTACGAATGTTGAAAAAAATTAGAACACTAAATTTGTCATTCTAGGGTGGTCCAAATGGAGCAGAGCAATGAGTTTGTCAGGACTAGAGGGGCCAGGTTCAGTCTCTGATGCAATGATATGGACATACAGTGAGTGCTTTCAGACATTCTGAATGAAGATAAGATTAAGGTTAGGGAGGCCTCACTTCCCTAAATCACTTGAATATCCATCCTTTCAAAAAAAGAAAACTGTGGCATTCTCTTCTGAGTCCCACAAACCTCTGAGCGGCTCCAGAGGATACATGGGTTGGTTTTTCACTTAGTATTAAGGCCCAAGGGGTTTGCGAGCTCTACCTTTTTTGGTTTTCCATTTGGCACATATTGCTTATGCCTTAAAAAAAAATTAAAGTGCCATGCATTGAGAAAAAGTTAATGGAGCCTGAAAGTTGGTTAATATCAATTACATTCTTGTATCTAACAGCCCATGCCTGGGTAACACAACTTGTTTGTTGTAAGTGCCCACTGCCAAATAAAGAATAAACAGCTGCTTTGCCTTTAGTTGGTATTTACAGCATTACTTTAACTACTTTGACCCTATTCAAGGAAGTAAAAGGAGAAGAGCTGGGTGCCAAAAATGTTGATAAACTATGACAGTCTCAGCATTGTGTCCTTAGAACTGCCTGCTTCAGCCTCCACTATTTAAACTGCTAGTCATTACAGCCATGCCATTAACTGGAGCTGTAGCAGGATGACACATAGGAATAGGCCAGGGGACACTGTTAACCCTTCTTATTGAGCGCCTTGTTCTGAGACAAATATGTATAAAAAGGGAACACAAAGCCTCCTCCAAAGGCTTGGCTACCCATGAATTCTTTGCAGTGCTCCTGGGGTGGTTTTGAGTTCTTGTTCACATGTAGTATCTATCTATCTATCTATCTATCTATCTATCTATCTATCTATCTATCTTTTGCATGGTAGACCAAAATCATAGATAATGTTCTGGCCTTTAGAAGTTCATGTTTTATTTTTTGTTGGAAGTAGAAAATATCAAAGTATATTAGAGGCAGTTTTATTCTTCCTCTTTAAAACAAGATGCAAAAAGCATATGAGAGAAGTAGGGTTGTGGGGAATGAATAAAGTCACTGTCCACTCACTTGAATCTTATCACTGTCATTTTTACAAAAGTACATACTCTATTACATAGAACCCCCATAGGCGAAGGAGCCTGTCAGTCTTCATTACTTGATTAAGACTCAAAGTTAATGTAGTCCATGCATATTCAAATAACAGATACTTTCTTTTGATCTAAGAACATATACACAATCCATCTTGATCCGTTGATCTTTGGAACCTCTTATATAAGCATGGCTTCTGGCCAGTTGTTCAAGACCTTCAGGAAGAAAGGATGGGAGAGGCCTTTGTTTTAGATTTTTATAAGACTTAGCATATCTTGTATGCAGGATATAATGGCAAGTCACTTCCTTTGGAAACCTTTGTTCACATTTAGAAGACTTTATTTTGCAATTAGAAAAACTAGACCCTTTGTGTATGAATTAGTAGGAATGGAAAAGTCTGATCACTCCCTTTGATGATAAGCAAGTATATATTATACAATTCATGTATACTGTGTATATGTATGTATGTGTGTATGTGTGTCTGTGAGAGAGAGAGGGGGGGGAGAGAGAGAGAGAGAGAGAGAGAGAGAGAGAGAGAGAGAGAGAGAGGGAGAGAGAGAGAGGGAGGGAGGGAGGGAGAGAGAGAGAGAGAGAGAGAGAGAGAGAGAGAGAGAGAGAGAGAGAGAGAGAGAGAGAGAAGGAGATGGTATCTATTTGTTGAAACCTTTCTGTTTTAGACTTGGCAATTTGCTTTCAATGTAAGGTAGAATGTCTTTAGATGGAGTCATAGAAATCTAGCTTAACCTATTATTCATGCTAAGAGGTTAACTGTAGATGAAAACAAAGGGCCATAGAAGAATTCACTGCAAATCCAGGACTCAGCCATGGTTTCTTACTGTGCTCTTTCAGGTATTATTTCCTTTATAGACTTGCTCTCTTTGCTCCAATCTGGCCACTGTGTTGCCCAACATCCTTATATTGCAGTATCTGAATGCAGAAATGAGAAAGAATACCCATCCTTCTACATATCCTTCATTTTCTTAAGTGAAATGGAACTTCCCCAGAAGACATTTAACAATTATTCCTACAGATGATTGGCCAGCATATCAAGCCAAACTGTAAAGTAGTTCTATCAATGGGACATAAATTGACCATATTCATCCTGTTACAGCAAAGTTGAAAACCCAAGGCTGGGAAGTACCTTCTTCCTATTCTGGGATAAGACTGTGAGCATTCAGTATTTGAACAGTCAGATCCTGTGAAGAAGAAGGGAAAGGAGAAGCAGTTGTCAGCAGGACTATTACATTTCCACTTAATTCTCCCATCCACTGTCTAATCCAGAAATCTGGAACACATTGAGAGGTGTTATCCAAAGCCTTAGAGCTAGATAGTAACAGGTCAGTGATTCATACTCCTAAACTGGGTCTCAGGAGATACTGAGGACAATGGAAATTACTAACAGCAGAAGGGTTACCTCACTCAAACACTCATAGAAGAACAGCAGCAGGGTCGATTCAAGAATACAGAATTTTAAGAAAGAAAATCCAAATCCTCATAATCCTACTCTCCAGTCATCACTACTAATAACATTCTAAAGAATGTCATAGTTTTCTCTATCTCTTTATGCACACTCCATTTAAACATCCAATAAAATTTATTAGCTACATTTTATATAGAGTAATATCCCAAATATAAAAGCATATTCAGAAACATAATCTAAATAGGATTCATATGCTATTTTACCTCTTACTGTTTCACTTTCTATCATGCATATTGCAGGGTAATTTCCTATAAGCTATATTTCTTTAGGGACACCATTTTTAATGACTGCATAGCTATCCATTTTATAGATAACAGAATACGTTAAATAAGGCTTGTATTAGCCACTTCTCTTTATGGGAAGTGATACTGTAAATGAGCATTCATGTATGCTATCTCTTTGGATATGCTTTTACCATTCTTTTGGGACACAAATTTTGGACAAAAAATGGGTCTTATGGTCTACCTTCCTCATAATGATGTGTGTTTGGCTCTTGTTTGTAGTTCTTGCCTGGTAATATATTTTCTTTTTCATTTGGAGTTGTTGTGGAAGTCCTATATTCAGGCATTGTATATAGGAGATAAATTATTGCTGTGTCTCATTTAAATTTCTTCAAAGGAATTGTTGAGGGTTTGTTATGCATTAGAAATCAACTGTTAGGGATAAAACAGAACTGTATACACCCTATGATAAAGGAAGGAGTCATAGCAACTTGTCCAGAGTGATATTTAACTTCATGGCTCTCTAAAAATGGAAGAAAAATCTCTATGAGTGCATTGTCTCAATTCCTAGAAATGATTTGGTATATCAATGAATAATCCTCAAGTCTCCAGTAGCCAAGAACAAGAGAATCATGAGTTAAATGATAGAATATTGGCTGATGGGATTTATCACCTCACCATGTGGTTCTTCTGCAGGATGCTCATAGCCTTAAGATTAAGAAGATGCCCAGCAATTTGATGCTGCTAACCCTGTGTTGCCAAGGAAGAGAAACCACTCTCACAGTGAGGTTGATTGGCAGTTCTTGTGGAACACCATATTGATGTCAAAACATCACTTCTGATCAGTTTTCCATTCTCTGCTCCCCACATAGGTACCTGATCCACTGACAGGTAAAGCATTTACTTTTATGCCCAAATTCACCCACTTATACATACAATAAATGTTGCTTCCTTTTGAAAGAGTTAATGTATCCCAGGCTGGCTTCAAATTCACTGTATAGCCAGTGATGTCCCTGAACTCCTGATTTTCCTGCTTTCACCTCCCAAGTGCTAGAATTACAGGCAAGAACCACCATTTTAATGCAGTGGCTGGTACTGTATTCTATGTGTGCTAGGTAAACACTCTAAGGGAGCCATAGCCCTAGCTCATGTCAAATGCTTTTTGTGTAATCGGAGATTTTTGGTATTGGTACCCACAGACAAATTTTGCCTACTTCCCATCTGTTTGTCTAGTTGTCTTAGGTGATTAGAATAGTATGTAACAAGGTCAGACTAAAGCTCAACTCTCTGAGGATCTACAGGAAGATGACGTATTTTTGCTTTATTCTTCACTGTGTTCCAGAGCACACCCTGTATGCATATCGTCTGTTAGTCCCTCTGCAACATTTGAGCATGTAAGGCTCAAGCCATGTAAGGATGGTAGGAAAGGTTGCTTTTGTTGAGTATGACCATAGCTCTTACCTGTTCTGGTACGGGTACTAACCAGAGGCCCTGTCAGGCCACCTCTTCTTTTTTAATTTTTCTTAGTGCTGAACATGAAACTTGGGGCCTCATTCATGCTAAGCAAGTGATCTACCACTGAGCTACACCCTGAGGCATCTATTCATTCTTGAAATTACTGCTGTTATTTGGTTGGGCAGAACGGAAAATAGAGAGAATTCTAGTTTTGTTTTGTTTTCCCACCATGTTAAGCTGCTACATCTTTAAAAATCAAAAACAAAATCAAGAAGACTTTCATCCTCTGTAGTAATGGGGCAGCATTATTTCATCATTGCTGCACATAAGAATCACACAGGACTGTGGGAAAATAGGCCCAATGTTTACATCATTCCTCAGACCAATCCCAGCAGTCCCCGGGGCATGGACCAAGGATGGACTTACCATCTTGCACTTAGGGAACCGTCTTCATCATTGTATTTCTGTATGCCCAGGGAATATGAAGGAAATGTTTTTTCTCTTTGCCTCCTAAATATTCTGAGAAGCCTTGGCATTAAGAGAAAGAAAGGAAGGAAGGAAGGAAGGATAGAAGGAAGGAAGGAAGGAAGGAAGGAAGGAAGGAAGGAAGGACGGAAGGAAGGAAGGAAGGAAGGAAGGAGAGAAAGAAAGAAATCATGTTGAATTTTCATAGAATTTCTATTATGTTTGATATAGGTTTGGCTTCTGACCTCTTACTCTCTCCATCAAGAATTTCACTGTCTATCTCCTGAGAAGTTGTGAGATTATCTGAGAGCTGATTACCAGCCTGGGGAATGCTTTTAGTTGTTGATTTGCCTTTCCACAGCTCCCTCTTCTGCACCTTTTCTCATTACTTTTTCAGTAGGAACAGGGTCCAGTGAAGAAGTAAAACTTCAGTCACTCTGTTCATTACCAGTTTTTGTGGACTGTCAAACAATGTAAATTAAGGACACGTAGTAGAAGAGTTTAGTAGTGTTACAGTTCTTGTGTAGTAGAACCCAGTGTAGTTTCTGAATTGGCAACATTGGAATGAAAAACTATTCAGGCAGAATTACTTTATCTCTCTATAAAGTTGCCTACAACCATACCCTGGAAGAATGTTATTAGACTTAGCAAAGAATGGCTTTCCAGTTGTGATTAAGATTATGCACCATGAGTTGGATTACCCAGCTGGACCCACTTGGTCACATGACCTCTTAAAACAAGAGCCTTTCCTAGCTGCAGACTTGACAGAGCCACTCTCACTGCTGACCTCAAAGTTGACAAAGAACTGGATAAAGGGAGAGGTTGCCAAATGTAGGCAGCCTTCAGGAGCAGGAATGTCTTTCAGGTGATAGGCAATAGGGGAACAGTACTTTCAACAGAATTATACCAACAGCCTTGTGGGACAAGGACACAAACCGATGTTCCTTGGAGCCTCAGAATGGAACATGGCCTGTTTATACCTTGGCTGTAGCCCGGAGACCTGAGTCAGCCTTCTTCCAAGTCATATGTACTCTCTGCTTTTATGTGACTGACTCCAAAAAGGACCACAGCCAATCCAGGCTCTGGTGAGCATCTCCTGTTGGTTGTAAATGATACATGTCATACAGAGTTTCTGGACTGATCAAGAACTGTCTGAAAGACTGTATAGGTCAAAGGCAACTGTGAATATGTTCGCTTTTAGGATTGTCCCTGCATATCAGTTTCTCTTACTGATTTTCTTCTGTATCCTCTCACTGTGACAAACCATATGCATGAACCTACAGATCTGACTAGAAGGGCCATTCAGAGTTGATGTACAGGCATAAGACATTTTATGAGTACCTTTCTGGACTAGTTCAAGTAGCCCCTACCTTCAAGTACCATGCCACTGAGGCATCATTTAATGGCAGTACTTGTGCTGCCAGAGGCCCTGTGTTTTGTTGTCTATTTCCTTTTCTGTCTCTGGCTCTGCTCAAAGCTGAAGAAGGCCTCCCTGCCTCTACATAAGCATAGGTACAGATGTGACACTTCTGGGGAAGAACAGGAGTTAGTGAGTTGTCAACTATTCTGTCAGTGATATGGCCCCCAGAGGTAAAACATTGCATGTGATGACTATTCCTGCTCTCCTTCAGTTCTCATCTTCTTCTCTCCAGGTTCCTGAAGTTACCTTCTCTGCATGCTCACTGGGCATTTGCCTTTGACCTATAGCTCAGGCTCTGCAGTCAAGGTATCTAAGCTAGGAGAATCCTTAAAGTGTTGGGTTTTCAGGGCTCTGTCCTTGCTGTCAGTTGGCAAGCAGATGTGATGGCTGGTTAACTACTGACAACCACAGTGAGGGATGCCACCCTTTTGGAATGGGGACATGGTAAGTTAAAAGGCATTGAGGTCTGTAATGAATTCATAAAACTACCATATCTGCCCCAAACCATAGACCTCCTAACTGGATAAATGAGAGACTAAGAGCATTCGTGTGTAGGCCATTGTTAATTTGCTAAGGGATGAGTAGATCAGGGTGGCTCACATATAAATTAACCTTATTCCCATGTACCGATACAGCTGGGGTGTCTGTATGGAGACTTTGATCTATAATGGGGATAAGCATATTTTGGTAGGGAGGGTACTTAAGCACATTATTTTTTCCTTGGAGTGAAACGACTGGGGTTCTGGAATTGCACTCAAGAGCTATGTCTCTTCAGTCCTTTTGGGTTGGACTTCCTCAACTTAGGGTCTCTCTAGACTTCTCAAGTCCATAATTCTATGGGCTTAAAGTATTAAAAATGGAGTTGCAGCTCTGTGAGGTAGTGATCCTGCTTATGTTTCCACTCAGAGATTTACCTTCTAACAAGATCATAAACTTATCTTACTTATGTGTGCATTAAAATATCTCAGGAAGTAAGAGCCCCTTGGGGCATTGTGCAAGCTGACCGTATCTTCACTGGAAAGTTCCTTGACTTTCAATGTTTACATAAGGCTGTCACCTGATAGTGATTCTTCTGGCTAAGTCTTTCCCTTGCCTGAATACGACAGATTGGTCTATATAATGAAACAGGACAAAGGGTAAGGAGTTACCCTCGGGGACAGTATGAGCTCCCTCATTTGGTGTTGCCTCCAGAAGCTACGATTGAGGCTGTGCTTGGGAATGATCGAATCTTGCAGGTAATGAGCCCAGGATTGCTGGAGAGCCCAGATCTATGCCTTGACCTTTGTTGGGTGGGAGGTTTCAAACTTGGTCACAAACATATCTGCATTGAGAAAGAGTTCCCCCACACACACACACCCTCTAGAAGAGTCAGGGGTCATAAATTTGGTCTCTAGGCAGCATATATGCAGTTGCCTGGCAACTGAGAGAACAGTTTAGTCCTTGTATGATATTGTAAGGAATTTTATCCATCTTTAAAAAAAAAGCTAGGAGCATAATTTAAATTTCTGAAGCCGAGTGTGGGTGTTCTCAAGTGGCAGAGCTTTATTGCACATCTAGTTAAGACTCTAACTGCGTAAACTTGATGCTGCTCAAGTTTTTCCACATTAGGGATGCTATAAACAGAAAGAACTCTGCGATATGAGGCCGAATGAACGGCCCTTCATTGGGATGGAGTCAGTATCAAGTATTCAAAAATGCAGCTAATAGTATTCTAAATGCAAGGACTGTTTTGTGTATGAGGTTCCTCAGGATAAGTAGTCTCTGTGTTGATGATGTAGCTATGCAACTAGGATCCCTCTGCATGTTTTGACCCCATCACTATCCATACTTTGGCTTGGATATCAGCTTTGTTGCCTCAAGCTCATAAAATTGTTGCTAAAACATTCAACGTTATTCTGTTCCATTAGCATTCAATACATGATAGTAGAGAGGAGAATAACAAAGGCATTGTTGTGATTCTCCCCTCTCCGTGTGTGTGTGTGTGTGTGTGTGTGTGTGCGCGCACGTGCACATACCCATGCCTGTCTGTCTGTTTGGTCTCCGCCTCTGTATCTGTCTCTCTCTGTGTCTTGGTCTCTGTCTATCATCATTCCTTAAAGTCTTGTAGAGTTAAATATGTTGAAATGAAGCAGAATGAGTTCTTCACTGCACATGTTAGGTCTTTGATCCACCCACAGAGGATCAGGTACATTAGTGGGGGATGAATAGTTGGCTGTCCCGGAAGCCTGTCCCTGTACTGCTTAGGTACACATATCAGAGATTGTATGCTTAGCCTCAAAATGTTTTTAGAACATTGACATTTATATCTGGGAATAGAGATATTTTACATTAAAAATGAAAATCTTCACTGCTCTTGAAACAGTTCAGTGATCTGGCACTATCTGAGCTTTGTACACAAAAGTCTCATTTATGAGCCTACAGGTTGTCCTCTTCAGATGGGTGCTAAGTTCATGACACTCATTACTATTCCCCCAGCATACACTTTGGCCCTCTTGGTTCATGACTGTTCCTTTCTGTCTCTCATAGACATTTGTACTTAGGAATGTTGGTCTGAATGCTTGAATTCACATATAGACATTGTGAAGCAAGAGACCTGTAATCAAGCAGATGTTCCATTATGCTCCAGTAAGCCCACTGTCATGTTGTCTGTTCCTCTTCCCACATTTGTGCTTCTGGTGCTCTTTGGGTGTATGATTCTTTGTTTTATGCCTGTACAATGCAATGATTATGAGTGCATCTTTGGACAAAATGCTGAAATAGTTTGAGATCCGGTAATGATACTTATTAATTTGTGGCCTTGTCTTCCCAGCTATGAGACCCAGGAAACACTTCACATGGTTCATTTGAGAATTGGCACAGTGCTTGGTTCACCCAATACTAATCTTGAGGAAGAGGATGATACCTCTGTTCGCATGCTAACTGTATCAGTTCATGCTTTGAAGGGTCAGTTTGGTAGAGAAAGCTCAGAATCGTCCACAGTCAGCTTGCTACTGGTAGTGTTGTATCCCATGGATTAGCTAGGAGTCCTTTGAGTAGTAGTGCTTGAGAGACACTAACCATCTGGAATCACTCTGCCTACTCCTTTCTAGATGGAATCAGTTCCACCTGGTTCATGCCTTGAGGCAATTTACCCAGCTCCCAGAAATTCATTTCTGCACTCAAGATTGCTCATTTCTATCTGACTGAGGCCTTCCTGCATTTATACTGTCAAAGGCAGCAGATATTTTAGTTTGTGCCTGGGGACAAAGGAGATAATTCTAATATCTCAAATGACCTTAGAGATTCATCATTTTTGTTTTATAACAGTCCTCTTATTCCTTTTCTTTTCCCTTTTGGTCTAGGCTCCATGAGGTCCATCCTTCTGTAGCAGCACTTGGAAAGGACAAGGTCAGGTTTGAGTTGTCTGGGTGAGACAAAGACATGTTAAATAGGTGCTGATTTTTTTTTCCATTTTAAACATTGGTCAAGTTGATCCTAGTAAGTCAGAAAACCTACAAAGAGCCCCAGGGATTTGTTAGAATTCCATGTTTTTATAATTTAATTTAAAACCATCTGGTCAGGATATTAACTACTGTGGACAAAATATATACATATACCCTTATCCTCAGGCATAAATCACTGTGGTAAACTTTGTGATAGTCAGGTTAGAATAGTCAACTGTAAGTTGAAATATTTTGATCTATAAATTCTTTGAAATGCCTAACAGTATATATTTGACAAAACATATAAAAAATTTATTTATATTGTTTTATGGTATGTTATGTTTATGTTTACTATGGCACTGCTCATACTGAAAATTTCAAGTATATTAAGTTTTCATTAAAATGACTTGTTAAATACGGGACCATGTGCCTACACACTGCAGACTATACACTACACACTTCACTTCATGTGTTACCCTGCAGATCATATAGTTTTATAAATTGGTACTAAATATGTTATACAGACAGGCATGACATGTATAGTAATGATTTCTCTGAGAAACATGTCCTGTGGAAGTTACAGACATGAGTTACAAAATGAAGCCATCGGGATTCTAGTGCTAGATGTGAGCAAGCCAGACGTTCAAGGAAGCCTGTGGATGGATTTCTCTAGGGTTTGCTTGTTTCCTGTGTAAAGGGAGGTTGTGATGGTTCCCTCAATAAGATCATTATGAATATTACACAAGTTACTGCTGGGCATGATGGTGTATGGTGTGTGACCCCATCATTCCAGAGGTCAAGGCAGGAAGACCACACACACATTCAAGGATAGTCTAGGTTACATTGCAAGACCTTTCTCAGAATAAAACAGTTTGTATGTACATTCCATCTTTCAGAAAAATTAGCAGTTATTATTAGTGGAAATGTACAGACAAAATAAAGAAAAAGGTTACATAAATTTAATTATGTAGCTTATGTAGCTTACGTTGTCTTAGGCTTCTGGAAGCTGGTGTGGGACTTTGACAAACATGAAATTCCTTGGATATGTATTTTGTAATGTACATGTATATTTAAAAGTTGTGAGAAGGGACAAGTGTCTAAGAATCTAAGCATATGAGAGGGGGCACAGAGGCCCTTTACTGTGACTGAGATTGAATTGTGCATGCAGTTCAACATAAACTGGTTGAATCCCGGCAAGATACCAAACAGCCTCTAAATACTTCAGAACCTCAGCATCTATAAGGTCTATTCCACAGTGTTCTACCAATTCTTCACCTTCAGCTCATCTCCCCTGACAGTGAGATTGGTGTGTTTCATCCAGATTTTATCTGGCTATGGGACAGTTGACATGACAGTAATTATTGTCCATTAAAGAATGTGAATGGAATATTAAACTGTTACCTGGAGATGGGAAGCTACATTCAGAGATGAATGTCCTCGAGGGAGACAGTGCTCATTGCAGCACCAATAGGAAGTGAGAATTCAGAGCGGACTCTTAGGATCCAGAAGAACATGGCTCTCAGTCTGAATCTTAGCTGAAGAGGGTGAGGGCTGAGGCACCGCCCACTGTGGCATAGTGAAAGAGGCAGGCAGCCTGTAAGAAGGGTGACTGATGCCAGTGGCCTTTCCACCAGAACGTAACTGTCCACACACACCTGGAACAGCTGTGTTTTGCAGAAGGTTCATATAATGTTTCTGAAGGTGAAACATCAAGCAAGAAACCAGAGTTCTTGTCATTAGTCCCACACCTGGGCCACAAGGCAATGCCTGGGCATGAACTTTTCTTCCACCTGGAGAAGAGGTGATGACTTGCAGTCTGTGCTATGGCTCCTAATCAAGAGCACAGACAGATGAGAGGTCCCAGTTGTAGAAGCAGAGTACCGTGGGAAGACAGCTCCCATCTGAGGCTATGTTCCTTTGGCTGCTGGGACTCCTTTGCAAGCTACAGAGAGATATTTCTCCCAGTGTCTATTTTTACTATTGCTTACAATAGAGCTAGAGCTTTCTTTCCAGCTATTGTAAAGGCCAGAGCTACCCAGCCCCTCCAGCCTTCCACACCTGACAGCTAATATTTCCTTGCTTTGAAGATAATTGTTGATTGTCTCACTTGAAACAGGTTGATGGACTCAAAAATCCCTTGAAACATTTAAAGTCTATGTATCCTCCAGCTTTAAGGAGAATGTATGTCTATTTACAAATGTAAATATTCCTTTGATTGGATAATTTTAAAACCAAGATAAAACATATAGATATTTTTCAAAAATAAGTACAGGTAGGGCCCCCACAATTAGCTGATTCTCTTCATTTTGAAGATATTCAAGGTGTTTCTCTACTTTCTGTGTCAAAAAAAAAAAGACCCAAAAAAGAATAAACAGCCTCATTGAACAAAACAGCTTTCATTATCTGAGGAAAGCAAAGCCTTCTCTCTCCCTTTGGACCATTCAGGCATGAATTAATATTTCTGTGCCCAGGATAGAATCTGGGGTCATGCCCATGTGAATATGTACACTATGACAAGCTCATAGCCACCCACATCCACATATGCATGCAAAATTAGCCACATGTAATAAAAAGTTAAACAAAATATGCTTCTCAATGAATGCCAGGCTAACTCTAAAAGGCATGTGAGGCTTATGAATCAGTAAATTCTTCCAACAGCCTCAAAGCATAGACATTATATGTTTAAATTTGTCCAGAATATCAAAGAACTTGCTGAGGTTGAGCTCTGTGGGAGGTTATTCTATAGCTACCACTGTTCTAACCTACCACTGTTAGGTTTATCAAGTTCTCTGACATAATCCCCTTTCCCAAAACTTAGAGTTGACTTCATTCTTGGTCACAATTTTTCTCACCACTTTTTTCACCACTAGAGCTGTGAGAGGAAACCATTCCTTGAAGATAAACTATGCTAAGATGTATTTGTTTTGCTGTGTGTGTGTGTGTGTGTGTGTGTGTGTGTGTGTATGTATGCCATGGCTGTGTGTATATGTGTGGGCATGTGCGTGGGTGTCTTCCTTCATCTTGAATTTGAGACCCAGTCTCTCAATGAATGTGGCAATCACTGTTTGGATTACAGACAGGAGCAAGTACAACCAGGTTTTTAGTGTGGGTCCTAGAGATCTGAACTCAGTTCTTTATTTTTATGGCAAAGACTACCTGATGAGCCATCTCCAAGTATAACTCAATACAACAACATCCCCCAAAACCAAGAAAACTAAAGACCAACCAAACAACCCTCCCCCCCCCAAAAAAAATCCCACAAAATTGTAACCAAATAAAAGCACATAAAAAAAAAAAAAACTGTGGAGTACATTATATGTTGATCAACTACTCCTGAACATGAGGCCTTCCCTGGAGTAGTTGACACATGTAGTGTTACTCCATTAGAGAAAACTGATTTTTCCCTCTTGCAGCAGGTGTGACAGTTGTTAACCTTACCCTAGTTGTTAGGTTCTCATTCATTCATTCAATTTATATATACATATACATATACATATACATATATATATATATATATATATATATATATATGTGTGTGTGTGTGTGTGTGTGTGTGTGTGTGTGTGTGTGTGTGTGTGTATAACAAAATAAAATATAATAAGATAAAAGAAAAATGACATATTAGATAAGACAAACCAACAGAAGGAAAAGAACCTAAGAGAAAGGACAAGAATCAGAGACCCACTTGTTTATATACTCAGGAATCCGATAAAAACACTGAGCAGGAAGCCATAATATCTACAATCGAGGACCTAGTGTAGGCCCTGTGCTTGCTGCTTCTGTCTCTATATGTTCATATGAAACTTTCTCATGGTAACTTAGAGGGCCTTATTTTCTTGGTGTCCTCCATACCCTCTGGCTTTTTCCCCATCCTATTCTGTGGGGGTGCTCTGAGCTCTGAGGGGAGGGATTTGATGAAGACATTCTATTTAGGGTGCAGTGTTATCAAGTCTCTCACTCTCTGTGTATTATCTGACTGTGGGTCTCTATATTTATTCCCATCTACTGAAGTAGGAAGGGCCTCTGATGATAGCCGAGCAAGGCACTGATCTATGAGGAGAGCAGAATGTCATAATGAGTCATTTTATCACATATATATTTTTCTTTCTTTTAGATCAGTATTATTTGATTTTACTGTAGGTAACTGGCCTATCTAGTCTCAGATGCTTGGTCACCTAAGTCCTGCCAGGTATAGGTTCCATTTTGTGGTGCTGTCCTTAAGTCAATCCAATTATTGGTTGGTTACTCCTACAAGCTTTGTACCACTACTGCCCTAGCATGTCTTACAGGTAGTACACTTTTGTAGATAAAGGGTTAGTGTCTCTATTTCTCTTTTGATAGCATGCAGAGTACCTTTCTGTACCAAAACCACTGGAATGTAGGGATGAAGGGTCTAAGTAGGTGCCAGCTGGGCCTCTCCATGTTCAATGAGTTGTGTTAATGTTGTCTTCAGCAATGGGGCCTGATTGTCAGTTTATGGAGAGCAAACTGTAGTCTTGGCAACAGCATGACTAGTTTGGGGATTCCCATAAGTCCCCTTTGGCCAAAAACTCAATTAGATGTAATTCAATCCTGGCATTGAAAGCTTCATTTGGTGACAAGAAATGGCCAGTTGGGACTCTATCTTCCTCATAATTTGGCAATTTCATTTCGATTGCCTTCATATATGTATATATTTTAGCCAGTTCCATGTCCTAAAGTTCCACTACTTACTACCTCTGCTTAGTTGTATTGCCCTTCCACAATCCCCCATTTTCCACTTGACCCTCCTGTTCCCTGTCCCATCCATTTATAAATATTCTATTTCCCTTTCCCAGGGAGTTCTTTCTGCACCTACTCCATTATTTCATACCTACTCTCCATGGCTCTATGGATTATTATTTGGTTATCATTGACTTTACAGCTAATATCCACATATAATTGCATGTTTGGAATTGGTTCTAATGCTATGAATTAATCTGTCCCCCAAATTCGCGAATCTACATGTACAAACACTGAAGGTCCTTTTCCCCAATTGGTTTTTGATTGTTCAATTAAGAGCTGATGACTAATGGATGGGCAGGTATACTGAAGCAGAACTTGGAGATTAGTGTGGTCTAGGAACCAGAAGAAAGAAAGGGAGGAAAGATCGCCATGAAGAGGAAGAAGAAAGACCAGACATAAAGGCCTGATGACATGTAAGAATCAGGGAAAGTGGTCACAAAAGCCACTTACCTAATTGTCTTTGGGGTAGTGGAGATTAAATATAAATTTTAAAGGATGTTAACTCAGGAGTACTGGAGGGGAGTGTTTGCTGGCAGCAGGAATGATTAGAACTGTCCAGCCTTTGAGATAGTCAAAGCATATCTGTGTGTGTGTGTATATGTGTGTGTGTGTGTGTGTGTGTGTGTGTGTGTCTTCCTTTCATAATTCAGAGAGATCCTGGGTGAGTACATTGCTTTAAATGTTTTTTTCCCAGCCATTTGAGTTTCCTCTATTAAGAATTCTATGTTTAGATTTATATTTCATTTTTTAAATTGGGTTATTTGTTTTCTTGATTTCTATTTTTTTTGAGTTCTTTATATGTTTTGGACATTAGCCCTTTATCAGGTATGTAGTTGGTAAAAATCTTCTCCTATTCTGCTGACTCCTACTTTGTTCAAAACCTCATCTTCTTTATTGTGCAGACGCCTTTCAGTTCTATGATGTTCCATCTATTAATTGTTCTTCTTCATGTCTGTGCTGCTAAGACAACTCTGGATAATGAAAGAACTGTTGGAGATATCACTATTCCAGAACTCAAGTTGTATTATAGAGCTGTTATAATAAAAACAGACAGCATGGTATTGGCACAAAACCAGACATGTTGATTGATAGAATAGGATTGAATACCCAGATATAAATCCACACATCCACACATCTACACATCTGTGGACATCACACACACACACGCACACACACACACACACACACACAGAGAGAGAGAGAGAGAGAGAGAGAGAGAGAGAGAGAGAGAGAGAGAGA
>NW_021620456.1:1171004-1184576 GCF_004785775.1 Grammomys surdaster | reverse complement strand
AGAGAGAGAGAGAGAGAGAGAGAGAGAGAGAGAGAGAGAGAGAGAGAAATAAACACTGGGAAATAAGACAGTGTCTTCTACAGATGGTGTTGCCCAAACTGAATGGCTGCATGTAAAAGAATACAAATAATTCCATACTTACCATCTTTAATGAAACTTAAGTTCAAGAGGATCAACAATGTCCACATTAAACCTCATACACTGAATATGTTAGAAGAGAAAGTGGGGAATAGCATGGATCTCATTATTATAGGAAAAGCCTTTCTGAACTGAACACTATTTAAACTTTTAAAAACCAGGTATGAATTTATATGTACAGTTTTTAAATGAATATTAAGCAAGAACACACTTACAAATTAAATGCAATCAAAATGTCAAAACCAAGTTCAAATTAGCAACATTAATTTAACATAATAAATAATATTGTTTTGGTAAACAGAATCATCCCTGGAAGTATCAGTATGGGGATGTCTGTTATGTCAAAGGTTTCAGGAAGCTCATCAGATCCATATTACCTAGAGCTGTGTGGTGACTGAATTTCCCTTCCACATCAGCCTATTACTACCCAAACAGTTCATTTGTTTCCACACTGCCTGGGGATTAGGTCCGGGAACAAATCACACTTCTTAATGCAAGTACAAGCCGACAAATGTCTAGTGTCCATGTCTCAGGTGGCGCGCATCTGTTTCAGCACATACCTGGAACTTACTTAATCCTATTTAAATAACTACAAATTATCAAAGGCACATTAGAAATATTGAGAGGTCATGTTGATATACTCCTATATGTACTTGGTAGACTAAGGCAAAGGATTATTAGTTCAAGGCTAGTGTGGGTTGTTATATACTGAGTTCTGGGACAACCTGAGTTTCATAGTAAGACTTATTTTCCCAATAAAACTGGAACCCAAAACAAAGTAAGAACAAAAAATTCAAGTCATGCAAGAACATGTATAAAGACTGCATTCTAAAATGTATGTGGCTCAGTACTCCCTTCTGTGTGTACAAGTGGGCTATTCTCTTGCTAGGAATGTTATTTTGATGGGGCTCTGCATGGCTCTCTCACTCTCTGCACTGAGAGCATTGTTTGAACTCATTGCCATAAGAAGTCCTCCCCCGAGAACCTTCTGTAGGGAGCACTCCTGCTAGCTCACCCTCTTATGCTGTCCCATGTTCCTCCAGCACACTTATCACCTCAGTATCAGGGCTTCTTTGCTTTTGTCTGTTTCCAATATTAAATGAAAGTTCAGCTGACAGTGGACATGGATTTGCATATTACAGAATTCCCACTGCTTCACACAGGAGCTGATAAAGATCTGTTGAACCATGAGGGAAAGGTCCTTGTTCTTTAAGCCAGTGTTTTTGTTTTTGCTCCAAGTGCAATCTACACATGAGAGGCCTATTTAAAACTTTTCCAACCCAAATCTGCTTCTCATTCTCTCATTGCAACACCTCTAGTCCTCACCAAGCCCTCAAGGCCCATTCTGCAGGCTACTATCAGGACTCTTGTTTTTTTTTTTTCTTTTTCATGTGTGTGTGTGTGTGTACATATATGCATGTCTATGTGTATATGCCATGGAGCATATGTGTAGGTCAGAGGACAACCTCAAGTGTTAGTCTGTGATTTGCTCCTTGTTTCAGAAAGGGTTTCTTTGTTGTACACTGCTATATATGCCAAGCCAGCTCTACCACAGACTTTAAGAGCCTCTCTTATCTCTGTTCACATCTTATCAAAAGAACACTAGGATTACAGATGTGTGCTACCATGTCCATAGGTGCTGGGGATTCAAACTCTGGTCTCATATTTGTGTAGCAAATACTTCACACTCTGAGTCAATCTCCAGTCCTGGACAACTTTTCTTCATTTGCTTATTTTCCAACTAGGCCTTGAGCTCCCCAAGGATGGCATCTATGTTTGAGTAATATGGAGCTGCAGTCATACATTCAGATCAACAAAGAAACTATAGGACACTTGGTCCTTAATATCCCCCCCCCACCCAGTATTCTGCCAGTGACCAAGACAGGAACTTGATGAGGGCCAGTGGATAGACAGCAGGTGATGTAAAAAGACACCATGAGCTTCAGGACTAAATTCCCTCTGGGGCAGCCTGAGGGTAATTCTAACCAGCAGTAAAAGAAATTCATTTTAGTTTATCTGAACTTGAACCTCTCTGTCATGTCAGGTAGTCTTCCCCCTCCATGTACACAGATGTTACGTGTCTACATGAAAAAAAAAATTGCTTTGATAGGGAGGACACATGCAAGGAAAGAAAAACACACGGGAATTTCATCCAGTCAGAAATCTGTTATTCTTCTCATTCATTAATTCTTCCTTCAGGTATGAAGTACTATCTGCTTTCTAGTAGAGTTTGAAATAATCTTATGCCAGTGGTATATAGTCAGTCCCTGTGGGAGAGAGTTACAACCATGGTTAGCACAAGAAAAGAACTGTGTGGCAGTGTCAGAACACACATGGACTATGCTTTAATGAGAGATAGGTAATCCTTGAGGAGGTGAGCTATTGAACCCTAAGAATGTGTGGGCCCTTACCTGTGGTCAGTGGCCAGAAGCTGGCATCCAGGAGGAGTCCAAAGGGTAACATCAGGATGATAATAGCTATGGTGGGAGTGGAGGCTTAGAAGAGTTTTTCTACCTGTGGTCTGAGAAAGAAGGGTTTTGTTTATTTCTTTTCTATCTTTAGAAGGGGGCTGTGGCTGTGGCTGTGGCTGTGGCTGTGGCTGTGACTTGAGGGACAATAGGTCACTCGCTGACAGGAAACATGGCAGAGGAGACATTTGACCTTCAGCAGAGAGGCCTTTTTTTCAGCCCAGAGATGCAAACATGGGGATCTTGTAGGGGAACTGTGCAGGGAAGGGCAGCTCTCCTGAGATTCTAGAGTAAGTATCTGTGGATGTGCATCACACATCCAAAACATTTGCTGGTTTGAAGCAAAAGCTTGTTATGTTTAAAAGGTTAATAGTATATGAAGAATCAGCTAAAATCATTCTTAGCTGATGTGACTATTAACGTGTCCATCAATTAATGATCTGTGTATTAGTAGTGTGTGTCAGCCTTTAAAACAACTTATCACATTGAATCACAGATACCATTTTTGCAGGGAAAAAAATGAGATAATTTACTAGTAAAACATTACAAATTACACTGAGTCGACATCACTCAATTACAGCCACATTACTGAATTACACCTGTTCAGCCCAGAGCCGAGGGAATTTATTAGCACAGCCTCCATTAGAGCTAATGGGAAGTTCAGTTCCAAAGCCTTTGGAAGACACTGCATATTCTGCAAGAGGTCCTTTTTCCCCCGTTGGGACTGTCCTCAGGCTTGTCAAAGCAGGTTGTGAGGACTTTATTGCTCACCAGATTTGGGAAGCCACACCAGTGATATTTACTCCTGCAGGCGATGACATAGAGTGCCTGGCTGGGCGGCAGAAGCATGTCCAGACTTGCCTTTTCCAGCTTCCTGATGGATGACCCCCTCCTCCGGCAGAGGGACACTGAGGAGTGCCTCATCCCGGGCTTTGCTTACCTGCAGTTTAGTCTCATTATTGGCCATTATGTTCACTGCCCACAGCCACCTCCGCTTATTGATTTGGGACCTGGGCCATTTTCTAATTGTTTCCTTCAAATTGGGTTTGCTCTGGATTGCTGACTCTCCATTGAGTAATTTCTCTCCTCCGTATTATGCCCTTCCTTCCCCTCCCTCATTAATTTCCTGAGTGGCCAGAGACTTTGTGGGCCTGACACACACAGACATCAACTCATACCAAGGCCACATGAGCTATGGCAGCTTACAAATAAAAAGACCAACTTGGAACTCTAGGGTACACTGAGAAGAAAAAAAATTGAAGATTCATCAACCCCCCTTTCCTCCCAGAGCATATTCGTGCAAGTGTATTGTGCATGCTATTTAAGTGAGAACTTCTCAGAAGGCTTGGCAGGATGAAGAATTCAATGTGTCATCTTCTATTTGAGATCTCTTATGTACTTTTCAGTTTCCCCAGCAGCTACTCACTTTTCAGGACTGATTTAAGAATCAGTGTTTCTCTGCAGAAAATGGGGAGGGGACAGCCCAGTACTTCTAGTCCCCTTTGACTTCCTTCACAATTACCAGTGTTCTCTGGGTGATAGAACATAGTACATGGCCCCCGAAACTCCCCACCCAGATACCACAGCAGTAACAATATGATCAGTACGCATTTCCAAAGTGCTCTGTGGTTATTGACTTTGGAACTCCTCTCTGGAATCAGACTGCATCTTGCTCTAAGCAATGTGAAACATTCAGGCTGTGACTTGCCTGCATCATTTTTAGTGCAAATCCAGAGGCAGAATAGACACCCACCTGCCCAGTACCACCTGTGAGGCACTGAGTGCTGTGTGCCTTCTCAAGGCTGCACCTATAAATGTGTGCAAGTGGCTTGGGCAGACATGGTCATACTGAGTCCAAGTTAGAAAAACCAGGCCCCAAAGTTACCAAATACACCCGACCAACAGAGGATGCTGAATCTTCACCTGGATAACATAAAATAAAACAAAACTATAGAGAGATCATTGCTGTTTCTACAGCCTCACCAACATGTCAACTGACCTCACCACGCATCTGTCCAGGGATCAAGAGAAGACTCTGGAAGGAGTCAGTTCAGCATGATCCCCACTGTTTGACATGGACCTCTTAAATTGCGATTATGATGATAATCAATCCAGCTGTTTGACCACCTATAGGGACCTTGTTTGTCTGTCCTGTCCTGGAAGATCCAGTGCAGACACAATTTGCCTCCTTCCCAAGACCCAGTCCTGCTGCCAGACTCTGCCTTGACTCCCTCATCAACCACCTGTCATGACTCTTTTGGCATTTGTATTGCCCTCAACCTTGCCTTCAATAAGGCCTTCTTGAGCTGTAACCTTTTAAACTCTGTGGACTGCAAACCTGTGTGTGTATGTGTGTGTGACTGTGTGTGCATGTGTGTGTGTCTGTGTATGTATGTATATGTATGACGAGTGTGTGTGTATGTATGTGAGGAGTGTGTGTGTATGTGTGTATGCATGTGAGGAGTGTGTGTGTATGTGTGTGATATGTATCTGTGTGGTGTATAATGTGTGGTCTCAGAGTTAGCATTAGTGTTTATGGATGGTATGAAGACTCTGTGATTACTAACAGCCACACTATTGAGGGGTATTGGGAATACCAGGTGTACTACTTTGCTTCTCTGCTGCCGGGATAATACGTAAGAACCTGAAGCAACTTGTGGGAGGAAATGGCTTCTTTGGCTCATACTTCCAAATCCCATTCTGTCTTTGTGAAAAGTCAGGGTAGGAATTAAAGGCCGGAATCTAGAAGCAAAAACTGAAGCAGAGGCCATGTAGGACTGCTTGGTTTTCATGGCTTGCTCAACCTGCCTTCTTATCTAACTCAGGACCACTTGCCCAGGGGTAGTTCTACTCACAGTGGGCTGTGCCTTCCCATAGTAATCATCAGTCAAGAAAATGCCTCCCCAGACATGACCACAGGCCCATCCGATAGAGGCAATGCCTCAACTAAAGTTCCCTGTTTACACACACAACTCCTCAAGTTAACACAAACTAACCTGCACACTTGGTAAGCTACACCAGTGAAACTGATTGGTTCTGAATGAATTCTGACATTATAGAAAGACAGAAACATGCCCATTTATATTTGCGACATAATATATTCAACATGGTATGCTCAGGTGGGGTGGTTTTTAGGATAGATATAAAAGCTAACAATCATGTTTTTCCCCCAAATAGGAGGTTAACTGGCATCTCCAGTATAATTAGCCTCTCAGTAGATGGGAGAGCCTGGGAACTTTGTGTAATCCATGGTTGCGCTGTGCATAGAGCTAACAATTTAACACAGCAAAGCATCACTGAAGCGGTTCCTGCCCTGGTGCCACTGTGTGACAAACTAAGCACAGAAACTGAGAAGGTTTAGAAACTAATATAGTTGAACAGAATACATGTGTCTACTGAATGTAACAACAGATTTGGACTTTTTTTTTCATGTTTTTCCAGAGACTCATTTTCTTTACATTTTAAAATTTTGTATCTTTTGTTTTGAAATTATAATATGATTGCATAGTTCTCCCTTCTCTTTCTTCCCTTCCAACCGTCACATGCAGTGCTTGATTTCTAAATTCATGACCTCCTTTTTAAGATTCTTGATATATGTATACATATGAACATATATATATATATATACACACACACACACACACATATATATATGTATTATACATATGTATGCATGCTGCTTATTGGCTTGATCCTCATGCTATTCTCAGTCTGCTTTCTTATACAGCTCAGGACCATTTGCTCATGGCAATATCACTCACAGTGGGCTGAGCCCTCCCACATGAATCATTAGCAATTATATATTATTACGTATTTGATTGCAACCATATACCAATTATATATGTATATATCTATATCTATCTCTATATATGTACAATGCACAAATACATGACACAACTAAATACATTAATACAACCTCCTCAGTCCATACAACATTACCTGTATGTGAATGATCTCAGGACTGACCACTTGGTAATGGATAATCAGTTGGAAAAGCTCCTCCATTTGCACTTTAATACAAATATGTTTGTGGTAGACTGGATATGTGTGTGAGGTGAGGTGTGTGTGTGTGTGTGTGTGTATGTGTGTGTGTGTGTGTGTGTATTTGTGTGCAACACTGTTGTATTTAGATTAAAAAGATAGGCTCCAGGATTGGCCTGTCATAGCCATCAGTATGAGCCTTAAATAAGCTATTGCCTGGGCTGGTACTGGTTACCAGGTTTGTACTCTTTATCCTGAGACTGTAAGGTAGCAGTTACTTTTACTTTGATGTGTTAGAGGGATAGCTTCAGGCCACTGCATCCACCAACTTTGACATCTCTGGGAAAAAGTCAAACGAGGTACTTGGAATATAATTAAAGTCCATAAATGATGAGTGATGCCTCAGTGCCACTTGTATGTCTTACATCACGTGAGGACGCAAAATACAAGGGTACTATCATTTAGTAGTATACTCATAAAACTCTCTCTGGACAGGGGTGTGAAGAAAAGCTATATTTAGGCTCAAAGATGACATACCTTCCCTTGCCTTCTCAGGCTTTTATCTTTTGATGGTATATGGAAATTACCAGACCCTTTGTATGGAGAGCAGCTCCACAGAGCAGATGTGCTTCTCACCCATCATTACATGCTGTATAACTTCCGCCTTGCCTCATGAATTTTGACTCTACTTTGGAAAAAGGGTCACACACAACTCCTTGATAAATTTTCCCAGACTAGCTTCCAAAAACTGTGTACAGAAGGGCTTTAGCCATTTTCCACCTCTTTGCATGTGTTATATTTCTTTTTTAGTTTGAGATTTGCATAATTCTTATTCATACAACAAACATCTATCAAAAACATCTTGAGGGCCCGTCATTTGTTAAATATGCAACTTGAAGTGAAAAAAAAATGCAAGCATTTTAGCCAGTGAAGCATGGAAGCTAAAAATAACTCAAGAGGAAGATGAGGCAAAGACACCTGTGGAGCAACAGGGATCTGGTGAAAAATCTCTTTCTGTCAACGTCCTTGTCGTAGGAACATTTCCTTATCCTTTTCCTTAGAGACATTTTCATATTTATGTGTCTGTAGAGGTATGCCAAGTGTGGTTGTGCCTCCGTGTGTGTGTATATGTGCACATGCGTACCTGCAGACGGTACTAGATCCTGGACCTGGAGTTATGCATGGTTATGAGCATGGATGTGAACCTAGGTCCTCTGCAAGAACAGCACTCACTCCTTACCCCAGAGCCATCTTTCCAGTCCCGTCTTCATAGATTTCTAAAGTGTACTTTTTATATTTTAAGCTTTGAGATTGGGGTGTATTGAAATTTGTGATCACAAAATCACCCTAGTTAGCTAAATGGAACAAAGTTTCTGTGGCTTGTGTATATAACAACGTCAAAAGGCCGAGCGTCAGATCCCTGAAATAGATGCCAGTGATTTGTGGGTGAAACTGGATAATTTGCTGTATGTAATGGATTGGGTATCAATATTTAGCTTTGCCTTTTTTAGGGTTAAGAATTATCTTTTCCTTTACATCTTAGGTTCATGGCTGAGGATTCTATACCAAAAGTTGCTTTATCAAGAAAAAAATTATACAGATTTACTTAATTTTTGTGAGGTATATAGCGGCTTCCAGTAAGGTTACCCTAGGGTAACCTGTGTATTGAGTGTTATTCTAGGTTTGCTAAAGAAGTAGATATTCGAAGAATGGCACGATGAGACAAAATGTTTATGATCAAGGTACACTGTGGGGAACTTAGCAGGGCCCATTTGTCTGTTCAATGTCTTCCTGTCCTCATGTCTTCAGTGATAAGGGGTCCTCCAGGGACTTGTCTTACATAAGAGTGCATGGCCTGTTTGAAGGAATGATAAGAATGTTCTATCTAGGTTTTATGAAATGCTTCAGAGCAGAAGGGTGGAGAGTAAAGAGACCTCCCTGCTTCAGTGTATTTTCAAATGTCAAGGTGGCAAGGGGATTGCATCCTTAGGTCCACTACCTCTTTATCTGGCATTTTGTCCATAGCTTGGATTAGTTTTTCTAGACATTTCTAAGCCAGACTTCATAATTGCTGCTTTGAATGTACTTTTCCATCACAGTACAAAAAATCACATAATGATGTATGTCCCTTTAAGTAAAATTATGGATTGGTAGATTCAGATGTTTTGAGCCCATTCTGATATCAAGTTCCCCATCTCACATGTATGGTCTCATGGTCTACCTGTTGTACTTACATGCAGCGTCTCACAATGTATCCATCTATATATATACATATGTGGCCTCATTGTCTATCCATCACACATACATGTGTGTTCTCACTAATCACCCATTATGCTTTCATATTTAACATATGGTCTGACTAGCCACTCATCATACTTGCATGTGTGATCACATTATCCAGCCATCATGCTTACCTGTGTTGTCATACTGTCTGGCCATCATCATTACATGCATGGCCTCATGACCATCAAAACAATGGCCTTATTCTGGGTGAAAGTCTTCTTCCAACAGAAGTTACAAAATGGCAGTTCTCTAATTCTTCATTTTTTTTTCATTTATTACATGGAATAATTATTCAGGAAGAACTTACTAAGCATCTGGTTACCCTGAAAGAAAGATCATTGATAGAATATTTGTTTCCTTATTATATTTACATTTTCAGGTGAATGGGAGTTTCATAAGATTGAAGTTACAATCAATGAAGTTTTTTTCCTTGAATTTTTAATTTTCCAGCATAAATAAATGTTTTGACTCGTTTTGTCATTAATCTTTGAACTTTCTCCAATTTCCCATTTTAGATCAGCAGGAATTTCTTGTCCTGTCCTCATTCACCGTCATCTTCGTCAATCACCACCACCATCATCTTATTTTTAATTGTTTAAAGTGTATCAACAAAATGTCAAAACTAAGCAGGATGGTGCCTTTTCTGAGCTCCAAGGGCACCACATATGCACACGGTGCACAAACATATATGCAGACAAAACACTCATATACATATAAACTATTATCTGATGGTCAGATTTGTTTCTTCTGTGTCTCCACTTCTCTCCATTCTCCCCTTTCTCATGGCTTCCTCTCTATATATTCAGGATTCAACCTCATTAGTCTTCAATTTCCATCCTTCCAGCATAACAGAATGTCCCAGGTAGGACATGGGATTCTTCTGTTTAACTTGCTTTGTTTATTAAGGTCTTCAGCACAGAGCCTGCAGAGTGTAATGCTGCCTAAACAGAACGGAGTTCATCTTCATTCATGTAGCAGCCTGGCGTTGTTGCTCCTGGTAATGGAGATTTCCTCTTGGGATGATTTAGGAATCCAGGTTTTTCTCATTTTGTATTTCTGCCTTCCCCTAGGCCCAAGATGCTATTTGCATCTAGATACAGAAGGGGAAGAAAGAGCAGGAAGGCACATGCACTTCGTAAGAGAATTAACTTTAATTGGCACAGATGCCATTAGCCTGATCTCAGTGACCACACAGTGGGTCTGTTCAATAAGAGTAAGTATCTGAAAAAAAGAAAATATGAACTTTGGTGACTAGTCTTTCTTACATACTCAAAAATCCTCAAATGCATCTTGAATTCTCATCAACATGATTCCCTTTGCTATGTTTTAAGAGAATTATTCTAGTTTATTATATAACTTTTCTTATATCAGATAAAACATACAAAAGCAAAAAAAAAGAAATGATAAGAAAAGAAAAAAAACCCAAACAAGACCCAGAACTTTCCATGGAAGGATGGGGAAGAGAATTGGTGACGAGGCTACCATTGAGGGCAGCCTTTAGTGATGGGTGAGCCTACCATTGAGCATACCATTGAGCATACTTTTTTTCTTATTTCCTCTTTAGGAAATCATGCTTTTCTATAACTTAGGTGGATGTTTTCAGTCTTTTAGAAAAAACATAGACAGCAGAAGCTGTGAGTTTGCCAGATTCCTGAAAAACTGAAGATCATATCTGGAACAGGAAAAGGCTGGTTAATATTCATGATAGAGCCCAGGCAAAGAAGGTTTTACAGTGTTCCTCAGTAAACCAAGAGGCTCAAGAGGGCAAGCATCTCACACAGACTGAGTATCTGTCTCTCAGGAGGTGTATATTCTAAATAGCACTGTCAGTTGTAACACAATGGCATCAAACCTTGATGAGGTGAATGCTAAATTGAACCGTCATACAGTGTTCAGGGAGTGTGTATGCCAAGGCAGAGAACGGATACCTGCAGTAGAGAGATAGGGATAGGGAAGGACTATGTAAGAGAGGAGGCCCCATCTCTGAATTATACTGCTGATTTGTGCTACCTCCTGGCCTGGGCCCTGGGCTTGCATAGGCTATCTGTCTAGAATGGTACTCAGAGTTGGTACAGGTAGTCCCTGCTATTCTTTGGCATCTGATTTCAGGGATGATCACTTCATGTGTAGATATCGTACATGTAGTTCATGAACTGGAGGGCACATGAGTCCCTACCCCCTCCACGTCTACATACACTGTCTGAGTTCTGGCTACTGTATAGAAATTGTTATAGCTAAAGAATAAGAGGCTGTGTGTTTTCATTTGGTTCTGAGCCCATCTCATTATGTAGCTGAACTCACATTCAGATTTTATAATCATAAATATTTTGTATATTTTCTCTCTTGTTTTCCCCGTCTCTTTCCTTTCTCTCTTCTGAGGTATTTCAAACTAAATTGCAGCCATCAGTTCACCTTTCCCTGTTGTTTACAGAAAGTGGGTTAAAACTCTGGCCAAAAGTGCTGTTGCCACATACAGTAAATGCACCAATTCTTTCCTTTTACCTACTCTTGGTCCACAGTGCTGCTTCCCCGGCTCCCTGGAAAATGCCCTTGTTCAGTCCTCTCCTCCCCATGAGCCTCCTTTCCTTCCTTCCTTCTTCAAATTCAGACAAGGTCTAATTCTTTGTATTAAATATGCTCTGGAAGTTTCTTATTCTAAAATAACCCCACTGCTATTTCTGCTGTAGACCTGTCGCAGAGGCAGAGCACACTGTCCTGTGGGAGACCACACGGCCTGCTATTATCTGTTGTCACCTGGCTGTTTTCTCCGTTCACTTCATTGCTTGGAATGAAGTGGAAGTCATCTCTAGATTTGACCTAAGTAAGTGAGCGTGAGAGCTCCTCAGATGGGTGCTTTCTGTGCTGTCACCATCAGGACACACCTGCTATTTTGACCTTCCGTTAGTGAAGCTTCAAGTCATCTGTAGGTTTGGCAGGTGACAATTTGATCATTCCACTTTAAAGTTCCTCAGCTGTATTTAGTGAGTTGGTCTCTTCACTGATGCTTGTTATGGAAGTTGATGCCTTTTCTAATTGTTGTTGCTTTTTCCTTTATTACCTAGACTACTATTCTACAGAGAACTTTTTTTCCCTATGGAGTGCTGCTTAAAATTCACTTTTTCATTCCCTTAACGGGAACTCCTCCTAACTAATGATGTTCTTTAGCTGTGTATGGTTGCTACGTGTATTTTAATATTCTTGGAATTAAATGTGCAGTTCTTGAAAGAGAGAGCCTGCTCGTATGTCATCCAATATCATCCAATTCTCCCAGTGTTATTTGTTCTAGGATTTTGGAAACACTACTGTGTTCTCTGTTTCACAGATTCATAATCAGGAAGATTAAGGTCAAGTTATAGTCCCTGAAGGTGGATCTTAGGGTGGAACCATGTGCCCTACAGCAGACGATAACCACTTTTCTTTTATTAAAATTATGTTCTATTGATGATGTCATACATGTGTACAATGACATGTGCGCCTATCCACTCTCATTTCTGTTCTCCAGCACCCCTCCTATCATCCCAACATGTTCCCCTCTCTGTTCCCTATTTCTTCCACCCCTCTCTCTTTTTCCTCTCTTCTCTCTTTTGTTCTTTCTCTTTAACCTCCTAAGACAGGTGAATGATGCACATGTGTTCATGGAGTTCATGGATAGGAAGCAGTCCACTGGAGTGCAGGACAGCTACCTTGGTGACATCACTTCGCCAGCAGCTGTCATTAGGCAATAGTTTCTCAGTAAGAAGGAGGATCCAGAGAGCTCCTCCGCTGTCTAATCATAGCTGGCTTGATCATATTCAATTAGCCAGGTTGCTGTGGCTTCCTGAGTACAATGACCATGTCATATCCAGAAGATGGCACTTCATAGCACCCCTCCAATTGTCACAGAGCATTTGGTGTGTAGTCACAGTTGTGTGTGTGTGTGTGTGTGTGTGTATGAGAGAGAGGGGGGGGAGAGAGAGAGAGAGAAGATTTTTGGAGTCAAGTGATTTTATAAAAAGCAAGCCTGGAGGAAGTGTAAAACTCCCTTAACTGATGTGTCTTCTCATTTTGAGCTGGAGCTGCCTCCCTGGCTGCTCTGATTTATTGTGCTTACAGGTATAGATCAATAATTTGAGAATATTAGAGCCCAGATTGACTTAATAAACTTCACAAATTTTCCCAACAATACTTTTGTACTTCTCGATGAAACATTTAAATCCTTTCCTCTTTTCTTTATTAGTCTTAATAATTTAAAACTGCTGTTTAGACAATACATGGAAACCATGGCTTCTGCTTTTAGGAAGGGAAAGCTGTTACATAACAGCATAGTCCAGGCAAAGAGCCAGGCTTTGTTTGGGCAAATATTGCCCAGCCCTCTGAATCATAAAAGGAATTCTGAAGTGCCTCCCACAGCCCCGATGTTTGCTCAGAGTCAACTTAAAAAACTGTAATGCTGTTTCCCACCCTGTCATTTGCTTTGCTTTTGGTGATGAGAAATGAATCCTTCGAGAGATTTAAGCCATTGTCACAAGCATGCTGGGCAGCTCCTAGGGCCTAGAGGATCCAGAGGAGAGAAACCGAAGCTATCTAGTGGCTGCCTTGAACTTCCTGTTTACTTGAAAATTACGAGCCAGTCATCAGATATTTTATATACATATATATATATATATCTCATCATCTACACACACACCCACACACACACCACACACACACACCACACACACAC
>NW_021620456.1:1139725-1170604 GCF_004785775.1 Grammomys surdaster | reverse complement strand
CACACACACACACCACACACGCACACACGCACACACCACACACACACTCACACACACACACCACACACGCACGCACACACTCACACACGCACACTCACACACACATGCACACACACACACGCACACACCACACACGCACACACTCGCACACACGCACACACGCACACACGCACACACACACAGTCATCATATCCACGTACACATACAGGTATAATACTAGACAAATGATCTATAAGAGCAATATCTCCAGTTTTACTTAGATAATATTAAGAAAATATATTAGTTATTTTATGCCATTCCTAAAAATTTAAGCCCTTAGGAACAAGTTAAACTAATCTTTACAATTGATATATGAGGAAGGTGGTGTCCACCTCATTTAACTAAGTTTTCCAGAGATAAATGGCTTACCGCATATAGATATAAAAGGACAGCTTAGGCTTCTTGGACTTCCTAACTAGCTTACAAAGTTATCATAATCAAATCACTGCATTTGACTCATTTCATCATAAGTGATGCATATAAGGTGGGTTCTGGGCATTTTTGCAAGTTCGTTGTCAGTTTTCTCATAATTCAGAAGAACAGACATAGTAACAGTAGATGGCTAGCTAGCGGAAGCTAGCATGGCTGTGTACACCAAGAGCTGCAACACTCTAGTAAACCTAGGCATAGCAGTCGGGGCCAGCCTGGGTAGCAGAGACTCTATCTCCAACAAATTACAAAGCAATAAAAAGGAATACCCTAAACAACAACAACAACAGCAAAAACATTGATTGAGGAGACGGCTCACCTGGTAAAGTGCTTATTGCACAATCATGAGGACCTAAGTTCAGATTCCAGCCCCATGTGAAAAGCTAGGATATCTGAGCTTCTAATCCCAGCATTTGGGAAGTGGAGGGAGGAAGATCCCTAGAGCTCTCTGACCTCAGATTCAATAAGAAATCCTATCTCAAAAGATTATAAAGGTATAGAGTAATTGAGGGAGACATCTGTCATTGATCTCTGAGTGTTCATGTGCATGTGCACACGCACACATGCATGCTCATGAGAATATATACATAGAGTAAGATCCAAAATGGTAAAAATATATGATGTAAAAAATTTATGCATTGTTCTGAAGGAGCCATGAGTCGGTGAATACTTCAACTATGCCACACAGACTTGAATATTTTCAGCACAAGACCCAGCTCTTGACTAGGGAAGGTCCTTGGTGTGTACTTGTACTTGTTGAATGAATGAATGAATGAATGAATGAATGACAAAATGAACAAAAGAAGGTCAGATCACCCCTGGGATGGGGCTCCCAGCATTCAACTGATAATTGATAATTGGTTGTGAAGACCTCCCTCCGATAATCAGTAGCTCAAGAATCCTGTGTCCAGATTCATGAAAAGGATGTTTCTCACTGTACTCACCTGCTATGAGCATCTGAACTGTTAGTTCCCAGTGACCGGGCATGCCTTGATTTACTGTGCGGTTGATTTAATTCACTGAAGGTGACCTCGCTGCAGTTTTCTGCATGAACTGTGGCAGGATCACAGTTGGTGGTGGTCCCCAGGGAATAAACTGCTGCAGGTGAAGGCTCTCAGTCTTTTTAGGACTGTGAGTTGGCTATAACTCTCGAAGGGCTGTCTTCACGCACACTGGCCTTGGGGCTGATGATGACATTTTATACACAGGCTATGGTGACCTGCAGTTCATGGGGCTGTAGCTGAATTACCTGTAAGATAAGAACATTCTCCCTTGGTAAAGTATGTCCTTGTTTCCTGGAGCTCTGAAAAATAACCCTTAGATGTACTTGCATCCAGGTCTCTAAAGCTCTAGCATTGAATTGACAGCGTACATAGAACAGATTCAAACCTTAAAAATTGGTAAAGAAAAGAAAATGAAGATAGGGTGAATGCTCAGCTGATAAAGTACTTGTCACGTGAGCATCTGGAGCTGTGTTTGACCCTTAACTCCCGTGGAAAACTATGGGTACAGGGACACATGTCTGTATTCTCCAGCTTGGAAGTGGTGACAGAAGATATCTGGGATCAACCTCCCTCACCTAATCTGAAAGCCCCAGATTCTAGTGAGAGAGCCTGTTTCAAAGCACATGGTAGAAGGCTCCTGAAGAATGACATCCAAGGTTGATATCTGGCTTCAACATGTGTGCACACAAAAGAGCACCTGCACATATGTGTATGCATACACACAGAGAAACTTTGGAAACTAATAGTTTTCTATTCTCTAGAATGTATCTGAAACTTAGTATCAAGGTAATTGGCAGGTTTTGAGGACAAGATGCCTCCTTTCAGTCAAGTGAACAACTTTAACTTGTATTGCTCAGAATTGTCTAGAGGTGCTTGTCACAAGCATGATTGTAGATTCTGTATAGAAAATCCGAAGATCTAGAGATAACTACACATGTTACTGGAGCCTAAGAGGTGCTTGAATGTTATAGTGATAAATTTTAATGACTTAATTCTGTGTATCACACATTAAGATATTTCAGGTGGTTGCGTATGCCTTTAATTCCAGCACTTGGGAGGCAGAGGCAGGTGGATTTCTGAGTTCCAGGACAGCCAGGGCTACACAGAGAAACCCCATCTTGAAAAACCAGAAAAAAAAAAAGATACTTCAGGTGGATACTGAAACCTGTTGTAAGTCCTCTTGCAAGGACATTTGCATAGGCACATTTTCAATCAAACAATAACTTTTCATGAAAATGAGCAAACATTGCTTGCTTGTCCATTTTTGCTGAACTAGAATTACTGTTAAGTCAGATCATGTTTCTCTTCTACTCCTAATGTTGCAATGACTCTGACTTTCATTTGAAGCAAAATTCCAAATCCCTGATGTAGGGAAGAAGGCCCCTTTCCCTACCAAGTTTCCTTCTCCCCATCCCTCCTTCTTCCTTCCTCTTGTTTCACTTTTCTCTTAATATTTCATAGGCTTGTGACCCTTGCTTTTTCCCAAGAATGCTGGATGTTTATACAGACACTGTCTTTTTCTCTTTCAGTGAGGCCACAAACCCCCCTGATCTCTCTTCTTTGTTTAGCATTTAAATATCCATATATAGATAAATAGATATAATAGTCACTTATTTTGTTTATTGTTCCTCAGAGTTTCTATATCTAGAACCTAAACTTTATCAGCATAAGTTTCTTCATCCTATTTGTTCAATGACATGTCTTTTATTGAAGTTTCTATGGTGACGGAGAAGCCACTAATGCTAATTGAACACTTAAAATGTGGCTCATGTAAATGCATTTTAGTTTTATTTTATTTAAATTTTAATACTTGCATGTGACTCCCCTTTACTGGACACTGAAGATCATAAAGGTTTATTTTTTGTATTAATGAATAACTATAAGAACATTCACTGCTCTTTATACCTCACAGGAATTAGCTGGGGATTTTGTTTAAAATACAGATTCTGGTTAGGGATGCCGAGTGTGGTTCAGGAGTCTATTCTAACAAGATCCCAGGCAATGCTTTTGTAGTTTAGAAAACAAAGTTCTACAATATCAACACTGCCTTGCATTTACTTCTGTGATTTCTAATTCTGGCCAGGAGTTCTTAGTTTCCTGGACAAGAAAGATTAATAAAACTTACCTGTTAGATCCAAATATTTGACTGTAGGTACAAAGAACCAAAGAAAGAAAACATTTCTCTTTTATCTGTTTCAATGTAATTCTACTGGTATCTTGAATCCAATTGTGGTTAATTTAAGGTGTTTTTTTTTATTAAGTTCTAATTTTCATGTCATCTTATAGTGGTTCAAAATATCCTATTTGACTTGCAGTTCATTTTCTAGGTCACTGAAGATGTATACCATTACCACCCACAAAGAATTTTCTGGTTGGGCTAGACCACTTGGGTTGGGCTAGACCACTTGGGTTGGGCATTCATTTGTTACCTGATGCAGCTGGGCTAAATCAAGCTCCTACAGTAAGAAAAAAAATCTCATTAGTCATTGCCATTGTTCATCTACAGAATAAGCATCACCAGTTATTCCCTTGGGGGAGTTTAAATCTCGTTCATCAGCCTTCTGTTGTCACAAGTCTGTGGTCGCTCCCCTTAATTACTATGCATACTTTCCAGGTGGATGTTTGTCACAGCGGTAAATCTTGGAGCAGATCAATTTTAGGTGTTGTTAGGATTTAACAACAATTAAGGGACTGATAAATATATGAATATTGCCTGATTTATCATTCCCTTATAGGCTTTTCACAAATATATTAGAAGCACAATTTACACTACCTGTCAGAATCAAAAACAGAAGAGTGACTACTTTGAAGATTCAATTCAATTTGTTCTTTTCAGAAGAAAGTGAGGAATGGGTGTGTGTTTGAACTCATAAAGCAAATGCCTACCCTGTCTTCTTTAGTCCTGCCAGACCTGGACTTCCTGAAATGTTCTTGAAATCTTGCTACTACCGTATTAGGTCTTTCTGTTTATTGAGTATTTTCTTCTCTTTGCCTGAAGTGTCCTTGATCCTATTTCCACACTGTAGAAAGCTCTGAAAGATACCTTTTGAGATTCTTCATCCTTAAGGTCTGACTACCCAATGCACCCTTCCAGTGACAAGGACCTCCAGTGTCTGTTATACAGCCACACAACCCTCTTCAGTTACAGCTTTTTGCCTTCCCTTTCTTTCCCCATTACTCAGTGTCATGGCCACTGTGAAATCCTTAGATGTCGTCTCTGCTATGGTTGCTGTCAGATTGCTCCTGTGGCTTTGGCTCACTGCTGGTCTTCCTGCTTTGCTCTTGCTGTTACAGCTGCTGCCACCCCGGCTACTGCTTCACTGGCACAGCTCTGATGCTGTGCTTCCTGCCACCACTGCTCTTAGAGCCAGTGCTTTTTCTTCCTTTGTGTGGCCACCTCAGTTCATCTTGGGAACGGTAGAGATCAACATTAAGAAAGAAAAGACCACAAGAAGCCTTTCATTGGGTGTAGCATTTCAATCCTGATGGACGGGGTGTATGCAGTGTTGGATACTCCTGGCTGTTTACAAAGTGAGCCAGCAGCCTACATAGCCAGAAATGTCTGCACCATTCACAGCTGACCTTTGTACAAATGAAGGCCTGTGTTTGTAGCATCGTAGCACTGTCCTTTTGTACTTTTGCAGTAGCCACAGCGATCCCTCTGCTAGGTCACCAGGAGAAGGACTCTTCCAGTGGCCTTGGTAGGAATGGTTTCAGGGAAAAGAGCCACACATACCAGTTATTTGAACATGTATACCACCATGACAGCTCTAGTGGCAACTCCAGAATCCAGGAGTTATGCTTTAGTACCAAGCAGCTATTATTGTTACATTGCTTCCTTAAGATGCCCAGATATTCAAAACAACTGATGCTGACAGAAAGGTGGTGGTTTTGCAGGCTGGCTAACTGACAGTTCTTGGGTCAAGGCAATCATAGCACCAGGGAAGATCCTAATGGCAGGAAGTCAGTCGTCCTCCATTTTTGTTAATTTGTTTGTTTTTGTTGTTGTTGTTGCTTACTTCCTTGCAAAAACCTCAGAAGTGATTAGAATAATTTCTTATCATTAATAATTATAGTAATTTTAATAGTATTTACTAGCACTTTAACAATGAACAACATCCTGTGCAGCGTTCCCTTAATCTACATCAATCCCACAGGACGTTTTGCTTTAGTGTGACAGTGACATTTCTTGTATGTCAGAGATTCATGTGTTTGTCTTCCTTGTTCAGCCACTTTGGATTCACAGAGGAGGCATGGCTTATTTGTTTGTTTTTTGTTTGTTTGTTTGTTTTCTCTTCATGGTTTTTCTGAATTGTAGAAGGTTATTTTATATTTCTATACAGAAAACACTTCCACAATAGTGAGCTCGAAACCATGAGCATTTTTGGTTGCTATGAAGAATGGGAATACTCAAGCTCAGTGTATTTCAGTTTAATAAAATTGGGGGCACTTGGCTGAAGCTAAACATAACATCTAACTTTAGTGTTTTAAAGATGGGCCCAAGGCTCTGCCAAAAGCTTCTAGGCTCTTCTTTGTTTAAAACAATAGTTTAATGGTATATTGAAAACTGTGTACAAATGATCTCTCTAGGAAAAATACACATGTATGCATATATATACACTTACTATAAATTTACCCGATATAAAGTATGTGTAGCATATAGCTTATAAGTAACAATCACAGTTTCAGTATGAATTCCACCTACCTTACTGATTCTCATGTAATGTGCTAGTTAATTTTTGCCAAATTATTTCTCTAGCCAGTCTATGTTTGAAATTGATGAACAAGTGCTTCCCGTTATCAGTGTTGTGTAATGGGTTCAAACACTTGAAAATCATATTTATTTCCTTTTGTGATGTTCAGTATGTAACAGCTACAGACATATAACATATTGATTTGTCTGTCTTTAACCCTTGCCAATCAACAAAATACCAAGTCTCAATGTAGCCTTTACTGATTTGGCTGATTTCAGTCTAGAAAGGTGACTGAAGAGAAGGCTGTGGCTTTCCACATGCAGTTAGTGCATATGATCATTTTAAAAATTGCTTCTACTACATTTAGTTTATTTCAGTGTGTGTGTGTGTGCGTGTGTGTGCGCGCACGTTCCCTTGTGTTTGTGTCATGCACAGCTGTATAGTTTAGAGCACAAGTTATGAGAATCAGTTTTCTGCTTTCCATATTTGACTCCTAGGGATTGAAGTCAGGTCTTCAAGCTTGGCAAATGCACATTTACCGCTGAGCCATCTCACTCACCCTAGTGCAGATAATCTTAGTAATAAAAAGAGTAGAATTAGTTCAATGTAAGCATTGCACATAAAATATTTTTATTTGCCTGTCATGTCTTATCAGTTTTATAGCTACATTGGTTAATTTTAAATGAACGTGCTTAACAATTGACTGCCAAAGCTTCAAAAATTTAACAGGTACATGGGCAGTTACAGGCAACAGGTAAAGGGTACAACTGGGTCTACCGATGCTGCTTGGTTCTCAGGCTCAGTGTGGGACAGCAAGGCTCAGAATTCCACCTCTGCTTTTGGCTTTCAGCTTAGCTTACAAATTAGATTTCTTACTGTTTGTTAAGGCTTATTGTAAGCTGTGAATCTGACTGGTGTGAAGAGTTCCAAGATCAGCTGAGACTGGTTGCAATGGTATAGTGTTGGTACATGCTCTCTGTTTGAGTCAGGCCCATGCTAAGCAGATATTAACCTGCTTCTTAAGTGTTTTGCACTACTATTATGTTTGCTCTGTAGAGGGGGAAACCAAGGCTTAAGTGAAGTTAAGGAAACATTGGGCATGGTTGAGACAGAGCTCAAATCCAGATCCCAGAAGTAATCATGGCTTCCTTAGAGGAATGTGCAGCCCAGAGGAATGGGAAGTGGCAGGCACAGACATTAAAGCCATGCTTTCTGTGACAGCAGACTTATGTTTTCCTCATTTTTTCTGAGCGAGATATGGGAAGAAGTCCCTTTCTCTCCACCAGGTAGAAAAGCAGCCTGTTACAGATTAAGACAAAATGCATAGATTTACAGGGGTGGGGGAAGGAAAAGAGTGGGGAACAGATAGCTTTCAGCTCCAGAGGGTGAAGTCCACTATAACAGGAGGGGGTGGCAGCAGCTTATGATGGGCACGAAGCACACAGAGAGATACAGTAAGTGGTCATGATAAATCTTCAAATATCTGCTCTGAGTGACCTGCTTCCTCCAACTCTTAACTCTTACTTTCTAAAACCTAATAGCTTCCCCAAAGGGCATCATGAAATATGGACCAAGCATTCCAAACATGGGAAAAATTTCATATTGAATTCATATGATCTATAGATGGTCAAAAAATTAATAAAAGATATTTACCAATAATGTATCTATAACTTAAAAATAGAAATAATATTTAATGGGCTAAACACCAGCTTACTTGTTTATTCATAGATTTCCATTGTTCTTCCTTATGTTTAGGATGTGAACTGCTTCCTCTAAGTACAGCCATTTAGTATTTAGAAAGTAACACTTAGAGGCTGTAACTACAGAAATCTTAGAGATAAAGCCATAGAATACCAAAGTCATAACCTGCTTCTTACAGCTATCCGCACAGAAGTGGTCCTGGGCACATTGTTAGTGTTATGTGGGATAGTTTGAGCTCAGCTCCCATTTCGTGCTCTTACTTGTCTCTTCATAGGTGACAATTGACAGGGTCAAAATTTGTATGACTCTTAAATTCAGCTCTAGTTTCCTGGATAATCTGAGGCTATAGCAAACATTGAGAATTCTTTCTGTGTTTTCATGTCTGTTCTATATGTCTGAATTCTGTTGCTGTCTTGCTGATGAGGTAGAAGGATGAGATTTTTCCTGACCAAAGTACTTATCATTCCCAAAGGTGGCAGCAATCTAAAATTTATACCTTGGTGCAGGCTACATTTTCATACATCCAGCACCTTGGAGACATTGCCCATGAAGAACAAAATCATCTGGAATGACATTTGGTCACTGACCTAAATAAGGGCACTTCTGGGGCCTTTAATCTATAGCAGCAACAATCATATTTGACCACAGCCAGTAGAATGTGTCCCCCTTTACATTCAGTTATGTGACCAGTGAAATTATTTAATAAGTTCTGTCTTGCAGCCATAATATATAAGTCCTGGGTGGTTGGACTAATAAATCTTTATCCTTGTCTTGACATTCAAATGACTAACTGGTTATGTACCTTGAAAAAGTAGTTCTGGGTTTTGCGCCCAAGAATATGTTAGTCAGATCTGGGAAGACAGTTCAATTCACAAAGTGCTTACAGAGCAAGGTTGATGTCTGACCCCCAACGTGGACTGCATAAGTGTATACCTGTACACACACACACACACACACACACACACACACACACACACACACACCATACTGATCACTTTCCATTTAGGATGGCCAAGTTTTGTAAATGGTAAGTGTAGCGGGTAATAGACAGTGGGTAATAGACGTGCTATTCTGGCCACACACAGAACAGGTAGACACAGAACAGGTGACATCTATAACATCGTCATCTACACAGCTTTTATAAATGCTGTTTATAAAGATCGCTGGCATATTGTATGAAGAAAGACCGTCCTTGCTCATGTTTGCTGTGAGGAATGCTTCTTCAGAGATCTAGTGGTTATTAACTGAAGCAATGCTTGGAGTGCTTTATTTTGTAGTGTATTGGTAATAGCACTGGTAATGTCTCATTTTAAAGATGAATTTTAAAAACACAAATTTGTTCTCTTTTGAGTATTTTAATAGCTTGATTTAAATTACAGTTTTGTTACAGTATATATGCACCTGGCATCATTGGTCTACTCCTTTTTATACATCCAGGGATAACCAGATTCTTGATGATGTTTTTCTTTCTTTACACATTCTTTGTTCCCCACATGTAACCATAAGCCTATAATTACAGCTTCTTTTTCTTCTTCTTCTTCTTCTTCTTCTTCTTTTTTTTAGAAAAGCCAATGTGAAGCTCATCCCTTAAGAAATAAAACCCAGCCCTAGCAGAGAATTTGAAGCACACAGAATTCTTAGTTCAGCTTCTTTGAAGACCTAATTGTATCAACATTCTAGTGTCCAGTGAGAGAAAGCTAGCATGTTGTCAGGAAACAAAGAATTGGCCCAGGATCTGTGCAGACGCCTGGTGCATAGAAGCCTGAGCATCCTCGGGGATGCCCTGCAGTGTCTTCCTATAAGCTGTGCACATGCTCCTGGATGTTTTATCCTTAGGTTACTTCTACCCAGTGTGATGTAAATGTGGTTTAAATAGTTGTCACCATGTGTATTGCTTAGGGAATGTGGCAAAGAAAAAAGATCTATACAGTCTCAGTATAAATGTAGGGGTTCCCTCTGAATATTTTAGGCCTCTATTATTGAATCTGCAGATGAAGCCTGGAGTTGAAAACAATCTCTTAAATGAAGATACTGCCTTAGGTGTTCATTCCCATTTCATTCCTGGAATTTAAACCTTCTGACCTGAATAGAGCAAGCAGTGACAGCTTTTCTCAGTATTCCAGGAAGGAATTGAGAAAAATTCACAGAAGCTGACTCCTGTGAATGTCTAAAGCTAGGAAGGAAGAACTGCTTTATGCAATAAAACTCAGGAATATGGAGACCAGAGTGTACCTCCACCTCACACAATGCACATGACAAGACATGAAGGTTTTGAGAACATTATTAAATCTTGTGAACTCAGCAATATTTTGAGCCCACATATGCTAATGTTAGGCCTTATAGTCACTATGTTAAAGAGACTCAAGTATACATATTCAGTGATCTCATTCTTGCAATACTTTAGGAATCTGTTCTCTCTTTCTCCTTTCCTACTTGCATGGTCCTGCCAACCACATAGTGGTATTCACTATGTTCTAAGGAATAAAGGAGAGGAAAAGGGAAGAACCATGTTATACAAGGTACTTCACAGTGTCAGGTTTAGCTAATACAGATTTTTCCTAATCTATTTCAATTGTCTGAAATCATTCTCAATGGATTTTGTAACATTTTCCACATAACAGATAAATGCACATATGTAGTTAAAGTTTAGCTCTATGTATATGCCTTATGGCTAGTGGGTTAGATAGTATTACAGCTTAAAAAACAATCATTTGGGGCTGCAGAGACAGCTCAGCAGTTAAGAACACTGCTGCTCTTTCAGAAGATACTGGTTTCATTTCCAGCACCCACACAGAGGCTCACAACCATCTGAAACTCTGGGTATATGAGATTTAATGATCTCTTCCGGCCTCTATGGGCACCAAGCAGGCATGTTGTGTTCAGACATACAAGTAGGGAGAATACTCCTACACATAAAATAAAAATAGAAATAAAATTGAAAAGCATAGATACCTTTGTTTTTATTTTTTTTTTTAAAAATCTGCAGCTTAATGCAGTGCACCTCATTAATTATAATTCAGGGAGTGAATATTATATGGTGTTCATGATTGAATCATGATGATGCATATTTCTAGGTCTTCGGCAGTCAGTTATTCTTGTCTTTTGGGAATTCTGCATTCTTCTAGTCATTCTGAAGCATGTGATGGGGCATTTTGCCCAGTAGTTACCTAGTACGCTGAAGAATCAATGGGAACAACTTCTCTACACAGGTTTAACTGACTCCTACCCCACAAAGCTCCTTGCTGTTTCCCTTCCCAACTCTGTTTCCAGTATCTAAACCACTATTATGCTCTGCTTTTTAACATAGTTGAACATCATTTCTTTGAAATACTGTCAATGGTAACATGTATGGGTTTAATGTCCTGGGTTCAGCTTGATGCTTGTCTACAAGTAAAGGGCCTTGAATGCTTTTTCATTTCTTCTAACATGGAAGAAAGATCCCATTTTTCTGCTTTGCATAGTCATGTGCACCTCGTGTTGGATCTACTGGGGGCCATTTATAGTTTGTGTGTGTGTGTATGTGTGTCTGTGTGTGTGTGTGTGTGTGTGTGTGTTTGTCTATGTATGTATGTGTTTATTTTTGAGAAAGTGACTTAATATGTGTCCCAGGCTAGCCTGACACAGGTTGTATAGCCCAGGCTATCTAATAACATAGACGTCCTCAGCCTTTTGTGTGCTGGGATTACACATGTCCATCAAGCCAGCCTAATATTTTTTTTTACAAACAAATTTCCATTCCATCACTCACTACCGAAGCAACTTTGGGAAATTTACCGTTCCTCAGAGACAGTCTCATAATACAATGGGAATGATAAAATAGACGACTTTCCTGGAGAGCCAATTGCATCATGTACCCATACTGATTGTCTCATTGTTAAATATTCAATGAGTTCAGTGAGCAATCTTCCCCTCCCTCTCTCTCTCACCTCTATCTCTTTCTCTATTTCTATCATCTGTGATGGTTTGTTTCTGTTTGGTTCAGGGAGTGGCACTATTAGGAGGTGTAGCCTTGTTGGAGTATGTGTGCTACTGTGGGCATGGGCTTTAATACCCACTTCGTAACTTCCTGGAATCCAGTCTTCTCTGGCAGCCTTCAGATGAAGATGTAGAAGCCTCAGCAACTCCTGTACCATGCCAGCTTGGATACCGCCATGTTCCCGCCTTGATGATAATGGATTGAATGTCTGAACTTATAAACCAGCCTCAACTAAATGTTGTTCTTATAAAAGTTACCTTGGTCGTAGTGTCAGTTCACAGCAGTAAAACTCTAAGACAATATCTATATTTATACCTAATCTATCTATGTCATCTATATCTATATATTTATAACATCAATCTATCCATCCACCCATATTCATCTATCTATTTGTCTGTCCATCCGTCCATCCATCCATCCATCCATCCATCCACCCACCTATATTTATCATCAATTTTATTATTAGTAGAACTCCTTAACATTGAAATTCTTTTTTCTAGTCATCTTTTCTAACATTTTCTATTTATTTATCTCATGCATGCACATGGGCACGTGTACCTGTGTGTATGTGGTATATGGTATAAAAAATGGTGTATGTATATGCAATGCATTTATGTGTGTGGGGTTATATGCCTCCATATGTGTGTATCTGGAGGACAAAAGAGAACATTGGGTTTCTTCCTTTATTACTCTCCGTCTTGTTGCTTTGAGACCTCTTACTGAAGTGACAGTTCACTGTTTTAGCTAGCCTGGCCACCTAGAGAGTTCCAAAGAACTTCTGATACTTGGTACAGGCACACACAGGTATGCCCAGCCTTTTACTGCGGTTATAGGCATTTAAACTTAGGTCCTCATGCTTGCATAGAAAGTATTCTTATCCAGTAAACTATTTCTATAGACTGCTATTTCCCAATGAATTGGGTCAATTATTTTTTACTTGCTTATGCTTGAAGCATGTCCATTTCCGTATTATCTGGTTATTTTTCTTATTCTGAAATATGTTATATCTTAGATATACTATGTCTTTCTAGACAGTAACGTCCTGCTCTTACTAAAATAAATTCATTTGTCTACTCTCTAGTTGTCTGTAGAACATATTAAACAGCAAATTGACAAAACTGACTGAATACTAGGGTCTGTTGCATGTTCCTAGTCATGGAATTAGACGTGAACATGGAGTGATGTACTCTATTCAGACAAATAACATAAATCAAAACTTACATTGAGAGACAAATTTTCCTCCATATGTGTACATGTCTGTCCTGTTTCAGTGGCTTTTGATAGTGCTTGGAATTCCTTAAATATCTCAGTAGCTGCTCTCCTCATCTTAGTCTCTACTTAAGCAGGTGGTCCCGGCCCGCAGTTATGGAAACAATGAAAGCATGTGCCTGTGCGCTCGCACACACACACACACACACACACACACACACACACACACACACAGAGAGAGAGAGAGAGAGAGAGAGAGAGAGAGAAAGAGAGAGATATTTTTATTTCCAGTTGTTTGTATTGCTTTTATTTTGTGAGATTTTGTCCTTGTATAAGTGTGGGTCAGCTTTTGTGAAGAAAAAAAATGGGCATCTCCCTCCATTTGTGACTTTTGTCTGTTTCTAGTACCATGAAGATTTTTAAGAACAGATTGTTTTTATCAACTGCCTGTATGCCTAATGTTTAGTTTGTGCACAAACATAGATGGTTTCCACATAGCATGATCCTGGGGAGCCAGGTCTAGATTTCTGAAATCCAGGTGCTCCTGTCATTAGTGAAGGAACCCTGGAGCTGGGAATTCTTGTGAACTCCTGTGCTGTAAATTGGATTTCTTGTAGAAGAAAACACTCAGATGACATAAAGCTTTCTGGTACCTGTATGGCTGTGAGTTCTTCTCCATAAGTGGCCAATTATCAGCAGGTAACTTTCACAGAACTAGGCAACATAAACTTATTTTTGCTTAGACAAATATCTCCTAAGTGCTGAGTTCCCAAATCCCCTATGTCCTTTAAATAACATATATGTGGTAGTAAGTATTTCTCAGTTGTTCTGTTTTATGCTGCTCTTTTTCTGTTTAGGCAATTTGGTATTTGTTCTTGTTGGTTCCTATTTCCCACCCTAGGGACACGCTTTTTATTACTTTAAAAAAAATCCATGTTCCGTTGATCACCTGATTTCCATTAATCACTCACCACCTCCCTTTTGTCAGTGCTTCTCCTCCCTCTGGCTTTATCCTCCTGCCCACTCTTTCCTTAATTTATGGCTGATGTGATGAGAGGCCTTTCTTAGGAGATCAGGTGGCTTCCTAGCCTCAGAGAATTTCTTAAATGTATTTACAACTTTTATGAGAGTACAGCCTCTCCGGAAGGCTTCCTGCTTGGAAGAGGCCTGCACACATGGCACAGATGTTCACAAAAGCCTGTGAGAGCAGATAAGGGAAGGAAAAACCTCAGCATAATTATGTTGTTGAATAGTTTAGTAAATAGTCATCAACACTTATTAGATTGAAAAAAGCTAAAAGGAAGAAAGACGTCCCTTTGAAGGTCTCTATTGTTCCTCCTTGCTTTGATGTCTATCTGTCCTTGGAAAATTCAGGTCCTTATTTTCCTTTACTCATCCATCCACTAGATCTCAAGTAAATGAGCAAACATTTTCCTGTGGTTGCTATGCTAAATTCTAATATGGAGATCTGATTACTACATTAAGTTGAGATATAAAGGGCAGAGATGGATCGATAAAAGATAAACGGATAGATAAATGGTAGATATAAGGTAGATAGTGGGTGATAGGTAGATAGATAGATAGATAGATAGATAGATAGATAGATGATACATGATAGATATAAGATACATAGTAGGTGATAGATGATAAATAGATAAATGATAGATTAATAGATATTAATCCGAATCATTTGTACCCTTCATCTGATAACTGATCCCATTACCGATGGTAGAACCTTTGCTCTGTGTCCTATGTAGTTCATTTGAACCAAGTTCACACTGCCTGTTTGCTATCAAGCAAACCAACAGAAAGCCACTGTGACATTCCTGGAGGCATGCCTCCTCGTTTTTTAATACAATTACTTCTTGGGTTTTGAGATGTAATTAATTAGATGAGTGGAAGCCAAGGGCAAAGGACACATGGGACTTTGTAACTATGAGTGACTGTGGTCATCTGAGCTATAAGAAGTCATCATTGTGACTGCAAATGCTCTGATAGCCAGAACCCCTAACATTTGTGAAAGAAGATTTAACAGACAGGGGGAAGAAAACAAAGCATTTGTCCCCTGGCATCTGCAGGCAGTTTAATTCCTAGGAAGGCAGTTGTTAACTGACATCAAGGCCATCTTTTTGACAAGTTTTCAGGTTCTGGTCCACACTTTGTCTAGCAAAGATTGTTTATTGCTGTTGCAAAGTTCCGACCACCGCATCAGTCCCCATTTTGACAGAGAACTTCATTGACTCAGAGAAAAAAGCATAATCCAGGCTACTCATCTTTTCAGTTCATCTTTACAGATATCCTCTAACAGATGGGCCTCAGTATAACAAGGGGAGCCTTTATATTTTCTGATATATCTTTTTAAGCGAAGAGAGTCAAGACGCCACAAGAGCACAGATAGATTCATGCAGTTGTGAACTGCAGAGCTGATGGGACCATGTCTCTCTACCTCCCACTTCCCTTCCAGACACACACCTCATCCCCTGCAGGACAGCAAGGAGTAAACAGTGCTGCTTTCCAACAACAAAGGGTGTGAGATGGATGTCAAGATGCTTGCTTCCCTTCTCAGCTGTGTAATCCTGGAGCCTCACTGCTAGAAGAGATGTACTGAATTTGGCATGGTTGTGGAGGCTGTGCTAAGTGTTTATGAGACATGATCTTTTCCTGGAAAAAAAATAAAGTTCAGTATGTTTCTATCCTTTTGTTCCTTTCTGGGGGGTGGAGCAAGGGTTTGGAACTGGGGTAGCACTATGGCTTGAGGGAGCATTTGTGAAGTTCTATGAGTCTGGATATGGCTATAGGTGTGAGTATACTGCTGAAAATCATAGGCTATCACTAGCCTTACTAGCCTGAACCTCCTCTAGTAACTGGTTTAGACCAACCACCTTATATTATATATATGAAAACTGAGGTCCATAGAAGCCAAAAGAAAGATAAAGATCCTTAGTCCTTGAGAAATACATTTCCCCTTGTTTTACAAGGTATTTCTTATCTCAGACATATTGGTATTACTGCTGTGACAAGAACTATATTAAACCACAGGTATTTTTGTTCTTCAATGAAAAAATAATTCATGTTTTAATCTGGTTGTGAATTAGTAATACAATTTAGGCATCCGTGGGTTTGAACATCCTTCTTGTTTGGAGGTACCCACCCCACTTTCTGATGCCATCCTGTCATCTCTTCCCTTCCCCCTTTCCCTTTATGGCTTCTTTCTGTGCCATGCTAAACTAGACAACATATTTGCTCACACACATAAAATGAGGTTATTACTGGAAATCTGCTACAGCATCAAAGCAACACACTCACATTTTAGACTTAAAATGTGAAAATCTGTACATAGAAAGTGAGCTCTTATAACCACACAGCCATATTTTCAAAAGCAGGAGAGGAGATCGTCATCTGAAAGAACACTGTAATGAGTCTTATGCAGAAGCAAGTAATTAGCATTGTAGTTGTTTGAGAGTTAATCAACCCACTTGCCAGTGATTAGGAAATCTCTGCTTACCCTAAATCCAGTTTCCAAGGGGACAAGAGAGCAGTGCAGCTCCTAACTCTAGCTCCTAATAAGGCAAGAACAGACTAGAAGGTCTCCACATGGTCTTGACTTCCCTGTATATGGAAGGATTCTGGACAAATTGCCAGCTTCTAAGGAAGTCTCAAGTATTACGAAGTACACCATTTCTGATGTATTGTAAAATCTGACATTTTAAAATTATGTGATCTTAAAAGTATATTTGCTTGGAACTTAACCGTGTAATAATTTCATTTTTGTTATCATGTATTTTAAAAAATTAAAACATAAGCAAGGTCTGGTGTTTCATACCTATAATCCCAGAAGTCAAGAGGAAGAAGGATCTTGAGGATCTTCATAACCAGACTAGGTAACATAATGGGACCCTGTCTCAGGAAATAAAGTCAAATGTGTGCGTGTGCGTGTGCACGCGTGTGTGTATGTATGTTTGTATGTATGTGTATATGGGTATGTATGTGTGTGCATATATATGTGTGGGATGTATGTGCATGTGTGTGTGTACATATGTGTGTATATATACATTCTGACTGTGTCTGTTTTGAAAGTTTCCTTATTTTGGAGAAGTTCACACATATATACAGTAAAATATGGTCATCCCCGTTCCTAGCTTCATCTTTCTTTTTTTTGTTTGGGAGTATTGTTTCTTGACAACATACTAAGTCCAGTTTGTTCTATCCATGTGTAACAATGGGTATAAAGCCATGCACTGGTTGTGGGGGCAGCAGTGCTAACATCCTCAAACAAGAATATATGTATATGTCTGTATATAGATATACTTATACCATTCTTTTTTAATCCTCATATTTCATTTACTTATCTCACAAGATTTTGACCAACATAATATGCTTAAGAAGTTTATCGATCATTATATAGAATCTGAATATTAAAAATGAAAACCCTAAGCATATGTTGCAAAAAATGTAAATAGATTGAGTTTTTATTGGTATTGTTATCACAAAATTTATTAAGACCATAAATATCTTGCAGATGATGTCAAACAACCACTTTATCTCAAAGTCACATTTATGGGTGCACCATACAATAATATGAGGAGGGATTTTTACAAAGAAATTGTTCCTTCCATGTGTGAAGTATTACTTCAGAAGACAGATGTGCCCTAGTGTGGCTTGAGTCCTTTGATTTTCCTAGATGCAGGCACTGGAATCTTTCTCATATACATAAGTAAATTAGGTTGGAAAGATTTTTATATCACTCTATATTTAAATGGATTTCTGGGTATTTCCCTTCCCAAAAAATTACCTGGCAATTTCCCATCAAATACTGCCTTGTGATTTATCCTCCAACAACTCAATTAGTTCAATTTTGCAGAAAGGAAAAACCAACTTTAAAAGAGGATTGTTTCTCATTCAGGGAGGATATTCACCTCTCCATTTCTGGAGGTGACTGCAAAGCTCACCTCTTAGATTCTCCTGCTCAAGCTGACACAGTTGAAAAGAACAAATACTCCAAACTCCAGCAGCTGGTATGTTTAGACAAGATGCTTTTCTTTATAGCATGCCTGAAAGTTATTTCATGCAAACCTTGGAACTGGAAGCTTGGCTCTCTAGTCTTATGGAAAATGTTGACTATATAATCTGTTTTGAAAAGAAATCCTGTTTGCTGAGTCAATCATTGAGGGCCAGCTTACTGTTCAAGGTTGAACTTTTTGTATTTAAATAACCATCCTCCAGGGCATCTCCTGGCCTGGCATGAAAATTCTGAGTTCTGTTAGAATGGGTTGCTAAACCTGGGAGGAGGTTTGCAGTGGTTCTACCCCTGGGAGGTTAGGCACCATCTCAGCTGTGTGTCTTATTAATTCCCCTGTGCTTGATTCTCACAGTCCTCTTCCTACAAGTACCGAGAATGCAATGGCAGTCTATAGATTCAATTTTATTCAACTTTTTAAAATTGCTTCTTATAATACAGAGCTGCCCATTCCTTAGGTTATTTATTTGTCCTTGCATAGTTTTGCAATAATGGGAATACTTCAAAATGAGCTTAGATGTTTTGTGTGTGTGAACTTGAGAATGGAGGCTGGAGAGCTTAGTTGAGAGCATGCTTGCCAACTACGCATGGAGTTGCATATGAACTTAAGATGCATGAAGTTCTCGTCTTGATCCTCAGCACCGCATAAAACTGGGCATGGTGGCATACATCTATAAATACAGAACTAAGGAAGCAAGAAGATCAGAAGTTCAAGTTTAACCTTGACTACATAGTGACTTTTAGACCAGCTTGGAGTACATGTTATCTTGTGTCAAGAAAAGGGAAGAAAGAAAAATTATCATAATGGATGTGAGATATGCTTTTTATAGCATTGACTGTATCTGTACTCAGCCATTGCATGCAGCTTAGTTGGTAGAGTGCTTGCCAACTACACGTGGAGTTGCATACAAACTTAATATACATGAAGTCCTGGCCTTGGTCAGGATATTAGGATGATTGAACTTGATCTTGATCTTAGGATGACAGAATTGAGGATAGCTGTCATCCTAAGGTAAGTTATTATATTGCCGTTTGCACAGTTGACATTGGCCTGGACCAGTAACTTGAACAGAATATCAGGATTTCTACATCCCATAATTGTTGGGACAGATGCCCTACTACAGTGGCTATGCAGAACACTCAAGCCCAGTGGATACCAGCATCTTCATGTGGGGAATAGGTGTAGGCATAGCATCTATCAGTTAGCCTTGTATGGCTGAATGAATGGCTGAGTGCATGTAAGACATTCTGCACAAGCTTACTGTTGGTCACCATTATAGGAATTAGTGGGTTCCAAATAATAGCCAGAGTGGAAAATAGCACTAAAAGACTAACAGGTCAGTTATAGTAAATATTTTACTTTGTTACAGGTTTAAGATCACTGTAAGCCTACGAAATGCAACCATTGGTTTATCATCTACTTATCATCAAGTACAGGCATGCTTTGCTGTCAAGTATATGGAAACACTATTTGTAATAGCTGAAGTCATGCCAGGAGTTTGCATGCTTCGGATGATATTATTTTGGGGACATTGGGGCTTGATGTTAATTACGGTCTCTTTCTAGTGTCAAGATGCCACCTTGGTTGATGAAGCTTCTTGCTACAAAAGACTTGCTAATGTAACTTTTGCACATTATACACTTTAGACTAGGTCGAAAACATCAACTTGTAGAATTTTCTCCAAACCAGATGGGAAATAGTTTAGTTTTTTAATATTTTTCTGCAGGACGTCAGTAGCCGTGTCACTGAGAAGTGCTACAGAAATGTCACATTTTTCTATTGTTAAAACCTGTGAATTCTCTGTCCTAATTTTGGTCATTTTGTGATCAGAAGTTCCATTATAGGCAGGGTATCTATCTTTTCTAATAGCACCAAAAAGGAAATTAATTATTAATCTTGGCTAGATAAAATATTTAAGACATATACTCTGTTCTGAAACAATAGAAGCCTTTAGTAGTGAGGTTGTTAGGAATTACTTCCTAGGGAGCAGTGGCATGCACAGATATCATTGTTCATGTACAGTGCCTGCATGTTGGCAGTCATACCAATTTGCTAAGCAAGGCAGGTTCATGATTCCAGAGCAATCAATTAACAGAACATTTTATTGACTTTTACCAAGGCATTGGAAAACTATTTGACCAATTGTACATTTTTAAGCTTCTTACTTCTCAAGACTAGATCTTACATGTGGCATATCAGGAAAATAAAAAGCATAAAAATAGTGGCTGAGGGTGTAGCTGAGTTCCACTGTGTTGCATATTTCATGCCTCAAGCTGTTTTTTGGATGCTGTGGTCAAAACCAATACCATGAATAAAAACAAACAAACAAACAAACAACTAAAATCAAGCAGACAAAAAAATTCAAACAGGAAGTTAAGACGAATCTGAGAATCAAGAGAAAGAGACTGGGCACAGATCAAACAAAGCCATGTCTGCACACAAGCTGTCCTTTTGCTCTCATGTTGGGGTTAGCTATGATGTAGGATGACACACACAGGCACCTTAAATGTCATCTCCCAAGCTGGCTCCAAGTTTGTGTTTTGTGATTTCTACTTTTTCATTCTTAAAAGGAACCTATAATGCATATTAAATATAATTGAATCCATTCCTGGGAAAAGAAGCAATTATTGGGCAGTATTTGTTGGGGATTTGGGAGTAACACAGCAGAGTTTAGAAATAGGACCATGTGAAATATTGAGTAGCTGTATCAGATTGTGGAATTAATTTATTGAGGAAGCTTGCTGCCAGTTTTCTAAAGGACAAAGAGTCCAGATTAGCTGGGTTATTTTAGTAATTATTATTTAACATGTGCTAAGTGCCCACAGCATGCTGGTGCTTTCCCATGGTATCAGAAGGCACCATGGAAGGAATGAGACTGGCTGTTGGGTTTAATTAATCTCTCAAGTTAATTGCCAATATGGGGCGCATTTCTTACTTGAGTAAAACTGGAGTGTGAGAAAAGATAATGTCCCTCTCTCATTAAGCTGTCTACGTTAGATTTACAGGGCAACAGTGAAGCCCATTCCAGCTTTGTTTTGATAGCTTTCATTACTGACAGCACAGAGTTAAGTGGAGATCTGGCCTTTCACTGTGAGACCCGATCCAGTAGCTAGTGCACAAACATAACCACCTATATCAGCAAGGCTTCAAAGGGCTGTTTGTAGTTTGATGCTCAGCCTGTCATAACTTCTTTTCCACTAGCTCCAGACTTCTTTTGTTCCTCTAGAGCAGGGGAATTGCAGTACAGGGCCATGCCCGACTCCTGCCAAGAAGGGCAGCCTTTGCCAACTGTAGCCTTTCCTGAGTAGCTGGTTTCTGAGTTCTGTAATGATATGACTCTGAGGACCTTAGGAACTTCCTTGCACACTGTCACAGAACTGACAAGTGATTTTTGGCCCTCTCCCTCCCAGGAGTGTGCTTGTAAAGCACTTTGGACAGAGTCTTTTAGAAATGGCTGAGAGCACATCAGTCACCCAAAAGAACTGGAAGACCATTAGCATCCACTTCTGGAGGATCGTGGCTTGGGTTCCCTGGAACTGGAGATTGGTGTGAGTAGTGACCAGCAAGGGAAGGCTTATAGGGATAAGCAGGTAGTGCATGAGGGAATTAGGGAACAGGAAGAAACTACAAAGACTCTGTGTTCATGTGGGCCAAGTCTGACCATATGGACAATCTCTGAAGCAGGAGTCATCCATCAGTGTAGCCTTGATCAGGCAAGAAGGCTCTTATCCTGACTTCCCCACTCCTCAGTCTTTAGCTATGGGTCCTGGTGAGGACCACACATGGTAGCACCTGTTTTAGGTTGCTCATATCCTGGTGGCTATGGTTACCCAAGAGCAGTGCTATAGAGGAGAGGAACAGAAATCCCTGTGGGAAGGGTGGGGCATCCCAGTTGACACTAGGGTCCTCTGGGATCTAGTGAGTGGGTGAATATCAACAAGTTCTAAAGTTAAAGAATATGTTCAATTCCTAGAGCATCCTGAAAGCTCAAGAAATCCCATGTTCTTTTTGTAACAAAATTCAGCACTAAAGTCAGGATGTGCAATTGGCTATTGATAGTCAGTTTTGAAGTGTGATTTAGTTTTTAACAGGAAACTGTCTTGGCTTGTATTCTGTTGATTTGATAAACACCATAAGAAAACACAGTGTGAAGAGAACAGGGGTTTATTCCATCTTACAGGTTACAGTCCACCGTCTAGTGAGGCCAAAGCGAGAACTCAAAGAGGAAGTTGGAGCTGAAACTACAGAGGAACATTGCTACTGGCTTACTCCCAGGCTCACATTTAGCAACTTTTCTTAAACCTTGCAGGCGCATTTTCCCAGGGCTAGTGCTTCCCATAGTGGACAGGCCCTGCTACATCAAATAAGAAAAATTTCCATAGCTGCTAAAGATGTGGCTCAGTGATTAAAAGCACTGGCTCTTCTTCCACAGGACCCGAGTTTGATTCCTGGCACCCGCATGGTAGACAGTTCACAATCATCTATCATTCCAGTTTCAGGAGGTCCACCACTCTCTTCTGGTCTCTACAGGCATCAGGCATATAAGTGGTGCACAGTCATGCATGTAGGAGGAACAACCATACACATAAAAATAAATTTAAAATAAATTTAAAAAAGAAAATGTCTCACAGACATGTCCATGAGCCAATCTGATGAACTCAGTTCCTCTTCTGAGGTTGTTTCTTCCCAAGTGTGACAAGTTTGAAACCAACTTTGAAACCAGAGGGGCAAAAGGAAAAGAAAGAAAAGAAAGGAGATGAAAGTCCTGTAGTATAGCTTTTATCTTTGTAGAGGACAAAGTTGTTGCTCTCAAAAAGACCTTCACAGGATTCAAAGCACCTGATACTCTTAACCCCCTAGACCCTAAATTAATCTATTCTACCTCCGCCGATTTTCAGTAATCTACTGTTAATGCCTGCCAAAGTAATTAAACCTAACAGATGAAAAAGGGATTATAGCCTCTTGTAAAAGAGGAAGTGAAGTATGCTGGGTATTGGGATATACAGCCTTTCATAATGTCAAATGACAGGCCCTACCTCTGTGATGTAAATACATTACTGCAAATGTCAGTGCACAGAGAATTGTTTAGACAGGCTGCAAGGGTGGCTGCTAAGCAAGCAACCAAGCAAGATATAAGGAAGTTACATTGTCTGTGATCATTCAGATTGGTTATCACCATGGATGAACACAAAGAGACTTCAGGTTTCCATGACAAACATTTGAAGGACAGAAAGGGTGCCATTTAGGATTAAAATATTAAGATAAATTGCAAAATATTCCATATCTACAACTTTAAATGGTATATTTGTTTTCCTCCTCCGTTCCTACAAATCAGCAATATTTTCATCTGGTAACTCAAATTATTAAATTTTAACTATAGATTTCTGAATTTGGTCATGTGCATTTGTAAGCTAGACTCAAAGATATTTTATTATTTCTATATTTCCTGCATTTCTTTACAAGAGCTTCATTTTTCCCTAGATTATTGTAAAATTTCAATCTAAAGAGAATATTTAAACCTGTGAAGTATTTCTTCAAATGAGATTTGAAGAAAAAAAGATTTTTTTCCCAATCAGTTGGTATTCCTTTAGCATCTTTTCTTTGGTACCTCCTTCCTTCCTTCCTTCCTTCCTTCCTTCCTTCCTTCCTCCCTTCCTGCCGCGCTCCCTCTCTCTCTCTCTCTCTCTCTCTTTCTTTCTTTCTTTCTAAATCTAAGTGTTTAGAAAGAAAATTTTAAGTGCAATAGTCCATAGTGGCCTAATAACATGAGTCCAAAACACCAAATATCTTCTCAAATATTTGCAACTTTCAGGTTGAGTGGCATTTAAATTTCATGATGCATTGTGTTGCCCAACACCTGTCATAGTCACGGACATTGCTCTTCTCACAACAAAATAATTGTGTAAAGTATATTGGCTAAGTTGTTGAAATCATAAAAGAAAAATCAAGCCCTAAAAAGTAAATGGCCTGAGGTTGCTCCTGAGATTGGTTTATCTCTGCAACAGAATTTTAATCTGAAACCCTAAGTCTAGAGCAGGATCCCTCTTACAGGTAGTCATGGCACCATGGACTGTTCTCGCCCTTTTATCAGTCTGGATGTCCGACTTGTTCGCTGCTGCTGGCTACTGCTCCAAGTCATCTATTTCTAAAACATGACTTTAGGGAAGTTTTATGTTTAAAAAATGAAGCAACTCAGGAACAATGGCGCTTATAGTGGTGTCTGCATCTTATAGTGGTGTCTGCATATTCAAATCTGTTCCCCTCAAGTGTTGTCCTGTCCCTCTGCCTTCTTCTTGGCCCTGATCTTCCCCTTTGCCTAAGGAGAGTGTGAGCTCTGAGGGAGTGGCATGGCTCACCAGGTTGGTGAGAAGAGGGGCCACTCCCACTTTGTTGCCTTTTATTGTGACCTCATCTGTGTCTGAATTATCAGCCTAGCTATGACCAATTCTCTGTGAACACATCCTCTCTCCATCCCTCACATCAGTTCCAGGATCCATGTGCATCAGTTATTGTTCATGTTGCAGAGATAAAATGCCTGACCAAAACAAAAACAAAAGAAAAACAAATAAACTGTAAGCTCTATGTTGGCTCATAGTTTGTGGGTGCAGTGCATGGTAGGGAAGGTGTGGTGGCTAGAGTCACTGCAACCACTGTCACTGGCATTCATGCCAGTAAGCAGAGAGAGATGTATACAGCTTGCTTTCTCTTTTTGTGCAAAGTAGGGCCCCAAGCCACAGTGCCACCCATATTTTGTGTGGGTCTTACCATCTCACCTAATCTAGATCTTCCCTCACAAAGATGCCCAATGGCTTCTCTTTAGTGATGCTACATCCTGTCAGTTGACAATATCAACCATTGCATCAAGACCATTATTACTGCATTTCACAGTCAGAAACAAACCAAGCTATTGCAACCTACATCTAGCCCTAAAAACCCTGCTCTTTGTGACAAGTGGCATAAGATCAACAAAATTGATGGGTCTCCAGCAATGACACAGATATCCTACTTAAGGAACTAACTACTGGTGTGAGCTATAGAGGCTATTATCCATAAATTATGGTTGAATGTGTATCATGGTGGTGATGATGACTGTGAGTCCCACTCACTACAACCACTGTCACTGCAGAAACCATCATTCTCACTTCTTCCTCCTCTCTCTCTTCCTCTTCCTCTCCAGATCTGACAGCTGTTCATTGGATTTTACAAAGCTAGTCCTAACTTGAGCCCTCTGCACTTAGGAACTTTTCTTCTATTTCTCCTTCATTGGCTGAAAAAACATTTTCTAGGCTGGGGAGATGGTTCAGCCTATAAAGTGCTTGTTGGAAGATGGTGAGGACCTGTATTAGATTCCCTAGAATCACTTTTTACAAAATACAAGTGTGTTGGTGTGTACTTGCAATTTAATGCTGGGAAGGTAAATGCAGGTGGATCTCTTGAGCTCACTGGCTAGACAGGCTGGTCTGCTTGGCTACCCTTAAGATCCTGTGAAAAATCTTGTCCCAAAACACAAAGTGGGAAGTGCTTGAAGAATAACATCTGAAGCTGTCTTCTCTCCTCCAAATGAGGAGACACTCATGCATGCACATGTGTCTACATAAACATGATTATACATGCATGCTCATATACACACAAAATTTTTCTGATGAGGACAGATAGGCCATGCAACCTCAGTCTTTTACAGATGCTCACACCTCTCCCTGAGATTGGCCTCTCTACCCACCTGCTCTTTCCAGTTTGATTTGATCTTTCTTCTCCTCTTTGTCTGAAGGGTTATACCAAGTCCATAGTATTGGATATGCATTTGGCTTTCCATACAACTTTCCAAAGCTTTATAAGTAATCCCTTCATTGAACCTTTGTCAAATTATTCTAATTTGAATGGGCCATCTTTGCCCTGCCAGAGGGAATATGGGGGAATGTTAACTGGAATGTGTGTGGACACAGGCTCACAGATTAGATGGTGTGTCTTGGTGTCTGGGAGAGCAGATGAAGAAGTAAAGCACGCGTGAGTCAGTTACCATTATGACCAGCAGGCTGGGGTTCAGCTGAGTGAGTGAGTCTCAGCATTACCTCTGGTGGTACAGATTTATTCCAGGACTCTGCTCTGGTCCTTTTACTTGTATTATCCACTTTTCTCTAACACTGGGCTTTGCACTTCTTTATGTTTGTACTTCTACTGTGTCTTCAACACAGCATACCACTATACTTTATACACACTCAGCACAGTATTTACTTAATGACCCATCTGCTCATCCCAGAGATGAGGATGAGGTGTAGCCCACAAGCAGTGGCAGAGTGTATCTTCTCTTAGCTTCTGCTAAAGTTCCCAACAGTAGACTGTTGCTGTGCTATATCTGTAAATACTCCAGAAATGGACAGGCCTGGTGATACTCCTTTTCTTTAGCATCTGCTATAGGAGAAAAATTGGACAGAAGCCTAAAAGTCATGGGCAATTATAACTTGTCACTAGAATATACTGATCTGATTTCCATCTGAAATAATAAAGAACATTTTCCCCCTTCTGACTCTTTGCTTATTAAAATTTTGCTCCAAAATGTTCTCAATTACTGGATATTGATGTTTCTGGCTTTGAAAGGCTGATTGCAGATATACTAGTAATAGTTTTTTACCTTTTAATTAACAATAAGTGCTGGGAAAATCAGCACTAGAGCAGTTACAGCTTTGGCTTTTCAGGGGCATAAGCATCGTGTCTCACTAAGAAGAAAATTATAATTGAATATTAGAATTAACAAAAATTTTAAGTAAAGGCTTTCAACACTAACATTTTGATATACTTAAATGTCAGAAGGACTAATTAGCAATGCTGGGTCAATTCAATGGCTGGGTTTTAATATCTTATTTGAGAGGAATTAGGTGTTGAGTTAAATTTTAAACCAGAGTAAGTTTCTTAATCTTATAAAGCAATAAAAGTGTGGTGTTCCCCTTTAGATGGATTTTTTTTTCTTTACAGATTGCCCTCAGTGTGTTGAATTTATAGACAATTGGATGAGTCCCCTGAGATAAGGCTCTCTATAGACTGACACAGATCTCTCTTGGGAGATTTTATATACAATCAATTATTTATATAAACACCCAAGGCCCTTCTGCAGTGCCTTAGTATTTTTTTAAGCCACTGTAAAATGCCATAAGTGGCTGAACACAGTGTTTGATCAGGAGAGTCTGCCACAAGCCCCTTAGTAGGATCTGCCAGGGACAGCAGAGCCCAGGGCAACTCCACCATAGTGGGAATTCCAGCCAAACTGTGTAGTGAAAGGGCCTGCTTGGTATAGAGGTTATTGCATGCAAGAGTATACAACATGGGTTGTAGTCACTTATGGTAAATGCAGGAGACATTTTTATGAAAAAGAAGAAAAACTTAGAGATTTTTACTCTCTTCAGTCAGTTCTGATTAAAAGAAAAAAAATTCCCCCAATACGTTCAATGTGGTTACATGAGACAGCGAAGGGGCAGACAGACACTGGGCAAAGTATGCCAAGCTTTAGTTAAGTTGATCTCCTCTCTCTCTCTCTCTCTCTCTCTCTCTCTCTCTCTCTCTCTCTCTCTCCATACATACACACACCAATTTTCTTCCACAGGCCTGGGATTTCAGGAGCCTTTTCAGGGGCCAAATCTTCCTAGAGCGTTTTGCAGATGGTCAATAAAAGTGCTGTATGTAGCCTTTGACCCTTTCATTGTTTTTCTTTTTAATTTTTATTTTAAAGAAATGTATAAGTGTTCTTATATGTGTGCATGGGTATGTCCCTCTAGAGGCTAGCCATCCATGTTGAGTGTCTGCTTCTATTACTCTTGACTTTACTTTTAAAAACAGTGTCTCTCAGTGAAGCTGTAGCTCAGCAATTGAGCAAGACCGGCTGAGCAACAAGTTCCAGGACTACTGTCTCTGCTTCCTCAGTACTAGGAGTGTAGGCATGTCCCTAGGTCTCAACTTTTTCCATGAGTGCTGTGTATATCAACTGGGGTCCCCCTACTTGCTCAGCAAGCACATTACCAACTAAGCTGTCCCCACAATGCCTTTATTATTGTCTCTTGTTGTACCATCCATCTTATGGGAACTTTAAGATTCCAAATTCAAAAGTGACTTCCCTCAAAGTCAGAGCTTGAAAGTAACTTAATTACTTCAAGACAAAAAAGTGTCGTGGACTCTCATACATGCCTGGGTTACAATTGAGATCTGATTCCCCTCACCTCTCTCAGAAAGGTATCTCTTTTGTGAGGTGGCCTGCTAACAGTAACCGATTACAAGGGAGTGGAACATCTTCTTCTCAGCTTGATCAAGACACTTCTTATGTGGACAGGAATGGTGGACAGGAATGCTTGTGGACTTCCCACTGAATTCATATGTTAAAATTCTAACCCGTTAAGGGATGTGGGTTGTTTGGCAGTTATGATAGCTAGTCTCTGTTATCTACTTGATTTGACTAGGAGTCAGCTAAAAAAAAAAAAAAAAGAATGTGCCACCGAGTGGACAGTACTATCTGATGGTGACTGATCTTAGCTCAGGTAGATACAAAATGTTCTGAAAAAATAATGTTTGATATTCTCCTGCCTGTCTGTCTCTGTCCTTTGTTGGTGCATATACTTACTCCGTTGTTATTGTTGCTGATGTTACTATTACTGCTGTTGCCATGTGTTACTGACTTGGAACCTAAGTACGTCTGGCTTCTTACATGAACCAGTGCTTCCAGGAAACTAACTACAGGTCCTTGACCATCATATTTCATATAAGCCAATCCAAGGAACCACCTTTGCATTGCATAGTGTTCTATCAGATCTATTTATCAAGAAAACTCTGACTCCTACAGTAGGTGGTCAGGTGAGTGTGATAGCAACCTTATGAAAGAAATTCCTACTCTTGTGAAAGAGACACCACAGAGGTAGCTAGTGCTTTTTATTAAGACATAGAAATAAGACATGATCTATGAAGCCTTTACCAGTCTGAATCTGCTAGGGATTTGATGGGGTCTTTCAGTCTTTAAGACTATAGGAAACACATTTTTAATATTTGCAATCTGCTCAGTTTCTGGTATTTTGTTAGCATCTCAGAAGGATGGAGGGACTTCTCCCTGCTCTTTCCTCTTAGAGCAGCGACTGGGACCCCCACTCTATGCCTTTTTTTCAGGCTCTCTCTTTCCCGCGACAGGTGGTGCTTCCATAGGCCCTCCTTGAAAACCCTGCAAGCTCAGTGTGTCATATTTGTATTCAAGGAGCCCAGCCTGCCTGAGTAGCTTTGGGTGGTTTCTTATTTTCTTTTCCTAAATGAGCAGATCCACTGCAAAGAGACAGTGCAGTTTGGTCCTTTTCTGAACCATAATATCTTTTGTTTTTAATTGTCATACTAGATGATAATTAATTTGCCTTCACAAATCTTTGCTTTGAAGAAGAACTAGGTATGATATTGTCCGTCGTCCCTGTTCTCGACATCTATAATCAGGGAGCCATGGCTAGGATCACTTTTTACTCCTTGAGACTGTCTATTTTGATGAGGCACCATCACCAGACTGATTTTCTGGATTATTGTTTCAGAAAATGTATTTCAGCCTGTAATCCCCTCTGCTGTTGATGTTACTGTTTAGTCTCTGCATGTTTCAAGTATGGTTCCTGGGACTTGGTTCTCCAGGTGGTACATCATTTGAGTTTCTGGCTTAAGTTGGAGCTTTGGAACAGAGAGATCATGGTGGCCATGGCATTCTTCTAAGCTTTTTTCCTCCCCCACCCGGCTGAGTGCAATGTACACACACAGGGTTTCCCATTATTCCTTATGCACCTCCCACGATGAACTGCTCCTTCTCCTCATTTATCTCCCACAGTGCCTCTGCCATGTGCACCTGGAGTAACTCCTTTACCGGGTTAGCCACTGCATCTTTTACAAAAGTTATTATAGTGGTCTTATGTACTTGCTTATTCAGCAAATGTATTCCTATAGACACCTAATAAATGTGTCAGTGTGTTAAGAGAGCTTACTGCTCCTATGGAGAGTCTCTGTAAACATTTTTACTACCATATCTTAATTGATAAGATCATGAGTCTTATGGTGACACTGATTGTTTGGAGTGTGTTTATGTGTGTGTGTTTGTGTGAATATGTGTGTGTGTGGTATGTTTATAGGGCATGTGCAAGTATTTGTGCATTTTGGTGTGGATGGAAGAGGTCAATGTTGGTGTCTTCCTTGATCACTTTCTACCTTATTTTGGGAGGACAGAATCCCTCACTGAACTTGGAGGACACTAATTGTACTGGGTTTGCTGGCCATCTCCAGAGATGCCCCTGTCCAAACCCTTCAAGTGCTAGGATTACCAGAGCTTGCCTCCATGCCTGGCTTTTCACGTGGGCCCTGGAAATCCAGAGGCAGGTCTTCATGCTTGCACTGCAGGTATTCTACCTACTAAGCCATCTCTCTAGACCCTTGTCATAATATTTCCAAGCATGACTATGAGGTACTTTGATCATAACCAACCTCTTACATACTCTCCCCTTCCCCTAGTCTGTTTTCTCTTTCTTAAAAAGTCTTCCCACTACTTTTAGTGTTTTCTCCCTCCCCCTCCCCCTCCTCTCCCCTCCCTCTCCCTTTCCCTTTTCTCCCTCTCCCTCTCCCTCTCCGTCTCCCTCTCCCTTTTCTCCCCCTCCCTCTCCCTCTCCCTTTTCTCCCTCTCCCTCTCCCTCTTCTTCCCCTCCCCCTCTCCCTCTCCCTCTCCCTCTTCTTCCCCTCTCCCTCCCCCTCCCTCTTCCCTCCCCCTCCCCCTCCTCCTCCTTCTTCTTCCTCTCTCTCTCCTCTCTCTCTCTCTCTCTCTC